>NC_037669.1:130870034-131190405 GCF_003255815.1 Theropithecus gelada
CAGGAAGAAGTTGAATCCCTGAATAGACCAATAGCAGGCTCTGAAATTGAGGCAATAATTAATAGCCTACCAACCAAAAAAAGTCCAGGACCAGATGGATTCACAGCTGAATTCTACCAGAGGTTACAAGGAGGAGTTGGTACCATTCCTTCTGAAACTATTCCAATCAATAGAAAAAGAGGGAATCCTCCCTAACTCATTTTATGAGGCCAACATCATCCTGATACCAAAGCCTGGCGGAGACACAACAAAAAAAGAGAATTTTAGACCGATATACCTGATGAACATTGATGCAAAAATCCTCAATAAAATACTGGCAAACCGGATTCAGCAACACATCAAAAACCTTATCCACCATGATCAAATGGGCTTCATCCCTGGGATGCAAGGCTGGTTCAACATTTGCAAATCAATAAACATAATCCAGCATATAAACAGAACCAAAGACAAAAAACAACATGATTATCTCAATAGATGCAGAAAAGGCTTTTGACAAAATTCAACAGCCCTTCATGCTAAAAACGCTCAATAAATTCGGTATTGATGGAACGTATCTCAAAATAATAAGAGCTATTTATGACAAACCCACAGCCAATATCATACTGAATGGGCAAAAACTGGAAAAATTCCCTTTGAAAACTGGCACAAGACAGGGATGCCCTCTCTCACCACTCCTATTCAACATAGTGTTGGAAGTTCTGGCTAGGGCAATGAGGCAAGAGAAAGAAATCAAGGGTATTCAGTTAGGAAAAGAAGAAATCAAATTGTTCCTCTTTGCAGATGACATGATTGTATATTTAGAAAACCCCATTGTCTCAGCCCAAAATCTCCTTAAGCTGATAAGCAACTTCAGCAAAGTCTCAGGATACAAAATTAATGTGCAAAAATAACAAGCATTCGTATACACCAGTAACAGACAAACAGACAGCCAAATCATGAATGAACTTCCATTCACAATTGCTTCAAAGAGAATAAAATACCTAGGAATCCAACTTACAAGGGATGTAAAGGACCTCTTCAAGGAGAACTACAAACCACTGCTCAGTGAAATAAAAGAGGACACAAACAAATGGAAGAACATACCATGCTCATGGATAGGAAGAATCAATATCGTGAAAATGGCCATACTGCCCAAGGTAATTTATAGATTCAACGCCATCCCCATCAAGCTACCAATGAGTTTCTTCACAGAATTGGAAAGAACTGCTTTAAAGTTCATATGGAACCAAAAAAGAGCCCGCATCTCCAAGACAATCCTAAGTCAAAAGAACAAAGCTGGAGGCATCACGCTACCTGACTTCAAACTATACTACAAGGCTACAGTAACCAAAACAGCAGGTACTGGTATCAAAACAGAGATATAGACCAATGGAACAGAACAGAGTCCTCAGAAATAATACCACACATCTACAGCCATCTGATCTTTGACAAACCTGAGAGAAACAAGAAATGGGGAAAGGATTCCCTATTTAATAAATGGTGCTGGGAAAATTGGCTAGCCATAAGTAGAAAGCTGAAACTGGATCCTTTCCTTACTCCTTATACGAAAATTAATTCAAGATGGATTAGAGACTTAAATGTTAGACCTAATACCATGAAAATCCTAGAGGAAAACCTAGGTAGTACCATTCAGGACATAGGCATGGGCAAAGACTTCATGTCTAAAACACCAAAAGCAACGGCAGCAAAAGCCAAAATTGACAAATGGGATCTCATTAAACTAAAGAGCTTCTGCACAGCAAAAGAAACTACCATCACAGTGAACAGGCAACCTACAGAATGGGAGAAAATTTTTGCAATCTACTCATCTGACAAAGGGCTAATATCCAGAACCTACAAAGAACTCAAACAAATTTACAAGAAAAAAACAAACAACCCCATCAAAAAGTGGGCAAGGATATGAACAGACAGTTCTCAAAAGAAGACATTCATACAGCCAACAGACACATGAAAAAATGCTCATCATCGCTGGCCATCAGAGAAATGCAAATCAAAACCACAATGAGATACCATCTCACACCAGTTAGAATGGCAATCATTAAAAAGTCAGGAAACAACAGGTGCTGGAGAGGATGTGGAGAAATAGGAACACTTTTACACTGTTGGTGGGATTGTAAACTAGTTCAACCATTATGGAAAACAGTATGGCGATTCCTCAAGGATCTAGAACTAGATGTACTATATGACCCAGCCATCCCATTACTGGGTATATACCCAAAGGATTATAAATTATGCTGCTACAAAGACACATGCACACGTATGTTTATTGCAGCACTATTCACAATAGCAAAGACTTGGAATCAACCCAAATGTCCATCAGTGACAGATTGGACTAAGAAAATGTGGCACATATACACCATGGAATACTATGCAGCCATAAAAAAGGATGAGTTTGTGTCCTTTGTAGGGACATGGATGCAGCTGGAAACCATCATTGTTAGCAAACTATCACAAGAACAGAAAACCAAACACCGCATGTTCTCACTCACAGGTGGGAACTGAACAATGAGATCACCTGGACTCAGGAAGGGGAACATCACACACCAGGGCCTATCATGGGGAGGGGGGAGGGGGGAGGGATTGCATTGGGAGTTATACCTGATGTAAATGACAAGTTGATGGGTGCAGCACAGCAACATGGCACAAGTATACATATGTAACAAACCTGCACGTTATGCACATGTACCCTACAACTTAAAGTATAATAATAATAAATAAATTTAAAAAATAAAATAAAAAAATAAAAAATAAAATTTGGAAGTCCTAAAAAAAAAAAAAAAGAATAAGTATAATCTATATAAAAGAAGTAACTTTCTAACCAAAGTTCTGGTAGGTCAAATTAATAGTGATAACATTTATGTATCACTTGCTCTCATTTAATCAGCAAAAAATCCTATAATGTGTACTGTATTTTAGTCATCTATTGCTGCATTAAAAAACTAACCCCTAGACTTAGCAGCTTAAAATATCAAACATTTGTTGTCTGATTAACTGCAAGTAAGACTTAGGAAACCTATGAGATTACAAAATTTAAATTCCCTACCGTTTATCCAAATGGTGCCTTGTGGAAAATTCCTACTCATTATATACATATCCATGAAAGGTATGTGATACATGTTAGATCAGTTTCAAATGGCAACATTATACAAAAAATAAGAATCTTTTCTATGTGAACTACTTCCGCTATCCACCATCACTCTTCTCACAGTGAATTTATATCTTCGGAAAGCTGAGAGCTTCATTGTTCAGTTTACTTCCCTTCTTTCTCTTGTTTTACTTTTTTTTTCAGTTTCCCTCATCCCCTCTTCAAACAAAACTCATTTTAAAATATGGCTTGAATTTTATGAGCCAAATATTGCTCTTGGGATATTCTACATGAATTAGAAAATAAAATGTATCCTATTTTTATAGTAGCATTTTGGAGGAAATTAAAACTGCAGTATAACAAAAAATTGATAAATTGCTATTATAGGCTCTTCCATAATGCAAATAAAATAGTTACTGCAGTACACATAGAACATCTGCTAATCTAAATTAAAATGAATGAGGAACTAAATTAGAATTGCTTTTTCTATCTAATCATATAGAACACTAAACATATTATGAACTAGATATTCTCAGTGTTTTTAAGGCATTGCCAATTAGTGAGCTTAGTACAGTAAATTGAAGTAATAACTAAACGGTATCTTGGGGACCTGATGGAGTTAATCACTGGCCTCCTCACTGCTTAATTAACAGCTGGGCAGAGTCACCAGGCATCTCTAATTTAGTAGTAACAAAAGGTATAGATTTACTTTAAATCCCAAGCCAATATTGTTCCTTTTTCCTAGTTGCACCATTTTATTCTTGCTTGCTTTAATTACCTTATTATCAAATTTACCATCTCAATAAGCACATTATCAACGTAATTTCAAACTCATTATTTGAATTCTGGATTCTAATCTCTGGATTACTCCCTATAAAACAGTGGAAAACAGAAAATAATTTTAAAAATCATCTCACCATCAAAGATTTGAAAGCCTGGCAGAAAAAGACAAAATATAATGTCCATTTCTTGTTACTTCTAAGGAGTACAGCACACTACCAGCCTCCCTCTGCTTTCTGTGGTGCCCCTCATTGACTCATTTAATTATCACTCGGAATGACAATATTTGCTTGCTCTTGGTGACCTGGCTTCCTCCCTTTTTTTTTTCACCATTAAAGTAAAAACAATATCCTGCTCCCTTCAGTAGCACATATAGCAAAATTGGAGCAAGTCTCAAAAGCTGAATTACCATGACCCCAACCCAAATATGACAAAAAATTACTAAAGTACATCATACTTTTAAATTGCTAAAAATCAAGTGAATAATCTGTATTACTAGGAATTATTTTCAATTGTAAGAAGAAACCAAACTAAATTATTTAAACAAATTGTGAGTTATTTTTCTCAATTTTTTAATGGAGCTATCAAAGATCCAGTTAGCTTTCTGATCTAACATCTCAGTGTGCAGTCTTTATCCTTATGAACACTTCATGATACCAAGAGGGCTGCTCCTTCTTTCACTTTGTGTCTATATTCCAAGAAGGCATAATGAGAAGGAAGAAATGTAAAAGGCACCTGCCAACTGAGTTGAATCTCTTTTAGAAAGCTTTCCTAAATATCTCACATATTAGACTTAATCTCATTGTCCAGAGTTGGGTCATATGCCCAACTTCAGCTGCAAGAGAGACCAAGAAATCAAGTTTTTAAGATATACATTGCCATAAAAATAAAATGAAGCTGGGCATGGTGGCCCATGCTGGTGATCACAACACTTTGGGAGGTTGAAGCAGTAGGACTGCTTGTGGCCACGAGTTCAAGACCAGCCCAAGCAACATAGCAAGACCCTGTCTCTACAAAATAAATTTTTTAATTAGCTGGCTATGATGGTGTGCACCTTGTAGTTCTAGCTACTTGGGAGGCTGATGTGGGAGGATTGCTTGAGACTAACTAGGGGTTTGAAGCTACAGTGAGCTATGATTGTGGCACTGCACCCCAGCCTGGATAACAGAGAGAGAGCCTGTCTCTCTAAAAAAATGGGGTTCTATTAGTAAGGAAGAAGAGAGAAATTATTATCAGGTAGGCAACTTCTACTGTCTGCGAGATGAGGAGAATGAAAGACTTAAGGATATAATGCTGGATGCAGAAAAGAAAAGAAAAGAAAACAAAAGAGATTAAAGCAATTTTAGAGAACATGATAAAATGAAGACCAAAGGCGACCCAACATAAGAATAATTGATGTCCCTGAGGTAAAATTCAACAAACAGAACAGGAAAAGTATTTTAAAATAAAAGAAAGTAAAATGTTACTAAAATATAAAACCCAAATCTGTAGTTTGATAGGACACATTCTATATAAGAAAACAAAGACATGGGTCAAGATAAAATGTGGTTAAGTTATTGAACTTCAAAATTTAAAAAAATTGCCAGGTGTGGTGTTGCTAGCCTGTAGTCATAGCTACTCAGGAGGCTGAGGCAGGAGGATCACTTGGGACCAGGAGGTTGAGGCTGCAGTGAGCTATGGTCATGCCACTGCACCTGAGTAACCAGGTGAGACCTTGTCTCTAAAAAGAAAAATTCTAAAAAAAAAAAAATTAAAAAGAATTCAGGAATTCAGGCAAAACAAGTCATTTATAAGAGAAAAAGTCAGGATGATCTCAGACTTTGACATGAAAAACATCAATGACAGAAATGAATGGAGCACTATCATCTATCAAATGCTGAAAAAAAGAGGGATCCAAGAATATTATATGCCCACAAGATATTATTCAGTCATAAAGTCAAGCAGCAGGCATTTTCAAAAACCAGAGAACTCATAAAATATTGCAATATTATTAATTGGATTATGTCTCCCCAAAATTTGTAGGTTGAACTCCTAACCTGAAATGTGACTATATTTGGAGGTAGGGCCTTTATGGAGGTGATTAAGGTTAAATGAGGTCAAAAGGAGAGATTAATACAATAGAATAAGTGTTCTTACAAGAAGAGGAAGAGACACCAGAACGTGTTCTCTCCACAGAGGCATAGAGGGAAGGCCATATGAGGACATAACAAGAAGGTGGCCATCTTCAAGCCAGAAAAAGAGCCCTCTCCAGAAACCCAACTCTATGGCATGCTGGTCTTGAATTCTGGCCTCCAGAACTGTGAGAAAAGTAACTTTGTTAAACCACCCAATTTTTTTTGTTTTTTGTTTTTGTGTTGTTTTGTTGTTTTGTTTTCAGATGGAGTCTTGCACTGTTGCTGCGATGGCACGATCTGGGCTTACTGCAACCTCTGCCTCCTGCAATTTTCCCACATTCAAGCGACTCTCCCACCTCAGCCTCCCGAATAGCTGCGATCAGAGGCACTCGCCATCAAGCCCAGGCAATTTTTGTATTTTTTGTACAGACAGGGTTTCACCATGTTGGTCAGGCTGGTCTTGAACTCCTAACCTCAGTTGATCCGCCCGCCTATGGCTTCCCAAAGTGCTCGGATTACTGGTGTGAGCCACTGCGCCTGATGGTATTTTAAAAATAGCAGCTACTGCACACTAATAGAAGCACCTATGAGCTCTCTGTGAAACGTTTAATTGATTATAAAACTCTACCAGCCAAGAAATGAATCAAGATTTTAAAACTCACTTGCAGCAACATGGATGGAACTGGAGATTATTATAAGTGAAATAAGCCAGACACAGAAAGACAAATATTGCATGTTCTCATATATGGGAGCTAAAAAAAGTTGATCTCATAAAAAAAAGTGTTGATCTCATGAAAAAAGTTGATCTCATATGATAGATGCTAGAGGCCGGGAAAAGTGGGTGGGTGGGAAGGGGAATGAAGAGAGGTAGGTTAATGGTCACAAACACACTGATAAAAAGTTTAAGTTCTATTGTTCAACAGTAGAGTAGAGTGACTACAGTTAACAACAATATATTATGTATTTCAAAGTAGCTGGAAGAGAGGATTGAATTGTTCCCAACACATAGAAATGATAAATACTCAAAGTGATAGACATGTCAAATAAATACCCTGACTTGATCATTACACATTCTATAAATATAACAAAATATCACATATTATTTTTATTACCCTATAAATATGCAAAATATTATATAGCAACTTTAAATTTTTTTAAGAAGATTGGAAAACTCAGTATTGGATAATACATAGTTGAAGGGCAATGAATCTATGTAATTGTAATTACATAGTAATTGTAAACAATGTAATTGTAAACAATGTAATTGTAAACAATGAATCTATGTAAATATAAAATGAAGGATCAAAAAATGGGGTAGTAAAAAAAATATAAGCAAATACAATCAGGGAAAAGGGGTGGCACCTAGCAATGACAGCTGGCATTTATTTGGTGTTTATTACATTGTAGGTAATGTTGTAAGTGTTACAAGAAAAACCTGGGATTTTAATGTTCCTCCAAACTGGGAAGTAGTTGAGAGACCAAAGAATGACTCGGACAAGTCCGGCTTGGTGAGCAGATGGGTTAATCAGGACTTACACACAGGGCATTCCTGGGCAGCAGCAGGACAACTACAAGATCCACCTCACCGCTATTCTCTAAACTGCTTTTAAGTTAATTTTCTGGCTCTTTGTCCACTATTATGTTTCCAGCTATGCTCCAGGATGTTTGGGTTCTCAAGGACACCTGCCCTTCTGCTGAGCACCAAGACCTTGGCTCATTGCCTAGCCTTCAGGGTTCAAGCAGCAGACATAAACCCTTAACTAACCTAGTGGGGGATCTGCCACACTGCATTCCCATATAGTAACTCATTTAATTTCACAACAACTCTTTGGGGGTAGTTACTATTTTATCCTCATTTTACAGAAGAGAAAATGGAGACATAAAATTGGGTAATTTGCTTATAATAAAAAGGTAGTACATTGCTTATGACAAATAGTTAGTACACTGAAGAGCAAAGCCTTAAATAAAGGTGTTAGAATCTACAGTCTTAGCAACTATACCAATATGTTTTCCACTAGGGGGACCAACTGTACTGGTTTTAGCACTAAAATTCCCAAATCCCAGGGAACAACTCACTCCTAGGCAAACTGGGATTGTTGGTCACCCTACCTCCCAGTATTGATCCTATTATCTTACATAGCAGCAAAACATTCAATGCTAAAATTAAAATGTAATTTTAAAAAACATTAACGAACATAATGACTCCAAATCCTTAATAGTTTTTATAATCTTTTGTGTTAACCTTAGGAGATCTAAGACACAATCTCTCTTAATGGTAAAGAACATTTATCCAGAGTAGACAATTTTTTTCATTTTTAAATTCTGTGTTTCAGAGTTTTTGTTTTTAGTTTTTTCAAAATGATTGTTTTTTGTGAGGAAAAGTGCTTCCCATACATTGGAAGGGTAAGTTTTAGAAGCCAAAGCTCCCCAGATAGATTGTAGGCTCTGGTTAGAAGGACGTAGCTATCTGAGGAGAAGCAGCAGCAACAGTTTAGAGTGAGCTCACTGGCCTGGGGATGGGCCAGAACCAAGAGCTCACAGATCAGGAGGCACTGAGGACATGAAAGATGAGTCAGAAGCTCGGCTAGGTGAGATTTCAGATTTGCAGACAGAGCAAGTCCCTCATCTCAACTATTGACCTCTAGAGGAAAGTAGTTGCCCCCTTTGTGTGTCTGGGGAAAAACCATTTATTCAAGAGTCACAAAGTAAGGAAGTGGCCAATACTGTGCTTGGACAGAGAAAAAGTCCTACTAATTGTGACCAAGCTTAAAAAGTTGTCGATGTTAAAAACAAAACAAAACAAAAAAAATTAAATCAAAGAACATTTGCATGGTCTCTGGTAATGTACCTTGAATATAGTAGATCCTCAAAATATGTTAGCCCCTTCTCCTTCAGTGGCATGGTAGGCCCCTTGGTGTTTCTAACAGTGCTTTGCAATTGGTAAGTGCTCACTAAGAACATATTCCATGACTGAGAATGGGGCTGACAGTCATGGCCAGATCATCCCAGGAGATGAGATTTGTACAAGACACTTTTCAGATTTATAGGCCTATCTTTCTCTATATCATAATCCCCTTCCAGCATCCCATGAGTCCAATTTCTGTCTTCACCATCTTCTAGAGAACTGGGACCCTATTGTTTTATGGAATTTTCCAAACAGTAGTCTTTGGGGCCTCTTCTTTTAATAGCATTTCAATGCTGGATTTCAGATTTGTTTCTCTCACACTGGACCCACACAGCACCTCTTTTCGCACACCAACTCTATCCCTAAGTGCACTGTTCCACACCCTGCTCTGAGGGATCAGCCATGTCACCCCATCACACACAGCTTGGACCTAGCAGAGGAATCCATCCTAACTATTGGCCTGTGGGCTAGCAGCCCTCCAGAGCTGACAGAAAGCATTTTTTAAAAAACTAAAAATAACTAACTTGACCCAGCAATCCCATTACTGGGTATACACCCAAAGGAATATAAATCATTCTATTATAAAGATACATGTACATGTATGTTTATTGCAGCACTATTCACAATAACAAAGGCAAAGACATGGAACCAACCCAAATGCCTATCAATGATAGACTGGATAAAGAAAATGTGGTACATACATACCATGGAGTACTATGCAGGCATAAAAAGGAATGGGATCATATCCTTTGCAGGGACATGAATGAAGCTGGAAGCATCATCCTCAGCAAACTAACACAGGAACAGAAAACCAAACGCTGCATGTTCTCACTCATAAGTGGGAGCTAAACAATGAGATCACATGGACACAGGGAAGGGAACAACACACACCAGGGCTTGTTGGGGGGGTGAGGGGAGAGCATCAGAATGCAAGCAGGGCTTAATACCTAGGTGACAGGTTGACAGGTGCAGCAAACCACTGTAGTACATGCTCACCTATGTAACAAACCTGCATGTTCTGCCACATGTATCCCGGAACTTAAAGGCAAATAAATTTTTTAAAAAAATAACAAACTTAACACTTCCCCATCTCCATATCTTCCTCCTTCTTCCACTTAAAAATTAATTATTTAAAATTAACTATTTAAAAACGATGCTGCAGTTTACTAGAAGTATTTAACATTTTGCCAACATTTTAAACTCTGATTATTATTCACACATTCCACACCAAAGCTACACTATCTGTGTTAAATATAATGGTTATTTGTGTCCACTCGTTTTCATGGCTTTTCTCCTAATTCAGACCATTAATACCCTTATGCGGATTCACTGATCTGCCTTGCTTCTGAAGGGGGATAGGAGCTCCAGCCCCTTCACCACATCCAATTCATCCAACTACAATGCCCTAAGCATCTTCATGAAGCACAGATTTGATTATGTGACTCACTTCATCGAAAACCTCTGATGATTTTCCAATGTAGAAGAAGCTGCCTCTCAAGTCACACCTATCTCTGTAACACATATGATCCCTAGTCACCATAAATGTTGGACTTCATTCCACACTCCTTATCTGTAGGCCACCATTCAAAGTATTTCTGATATTTTGAGTGTCTTCCAACCATGAAAGTTTTCCTAGACCCTTACTTCAATCTATCTCTCCTCCATACTCCAGTAGCACTTATTTTTTTGTACCTGTTGTCACAATCTGTCTTGTGCTAAAATTATGTTTTTCACAAGAAAACATCAGCAAGTAAAAAATTATATGTGCGTGTATATACATGCATGCGCGTGCACACACACACACACACACACACACACACACACACAGAGGTTCCTTCTATAAGACTGAAACCTAGGAGCCAGAATTGGTAAAAGAGCAAAGGACGAGGCTTACAGAAAGCAGAATGAAGCAGAAATAGGGCAGATCACATGCCATGTAGTCAAAGAGAATAACAGAAGCAGAAGAAGAAGCTGTGTAGGTCAGGGGACAGGAAGGAAGAGAATGTTTGACAGCTCTCCAGTTCCTATGAGGCCTGCTTGTCTTCCTGCCATAGGTTCTATGAGACTTCTCTGTACCATTGCCCTTCACATAAGCAAACTAACATTAGAACTGTCATTTCTTGCAACTAAGGAATCCCTTCTTAACATACCTAGCATTGTGCTTTGCTCATTAAATGTTTATTAAATTGAAGTGTTAAACAACATTACATTGAATAGAATTTCCTCAAGTTGAATTGGGACTGAGCTGCCTCTGCAATACAAGACATGGGTGGACCATGCCTCCAGAATAAACATACCAATGTCCCATGCATGAGGGCTGCTGGTTGTTCCCACTGAGCTTATCGTCCAGTACAGAGGAGAGAGGACTGAACTTTCCCCCTATTTCAAAATGTCTCATAAATTTTACATGAAAAAAATCAAGAGTTATTTCTCCAGAGCAACATACATTTATTACCTATGCTATTAAAAATGAATAATTCAATATTTTATATCTTATTCCAGATTTTCAGTAATTTTGAGGTTAACTTGATATTGATTGACAGAATGAACACTATTACTGGAAAGCTACATATAAAATATTTAGAAGCACAGTCCTATGTACTGAATCCATTCACAGGAGATTTTATTAAGATGTATAGAATTCTGTCTTTGCTGACTTTATTAAGAGGACCAAAGTACAGCTCCAGTTATAATTGGACACAGCATACTGGATCAGAATTGACCTACAGGAAAATTTGGGCATTATTTGGACATTTCCATTTTGAAATCCTTTCCTGAACTGGAATAAATAAATTTTATAGTAGTCAGTACTGAAACAAGAAATATTTTAATTTAGCTTGTATACAACATATAGGCTGTGTTACTAGAAAAAAATTTTCAGGACATATTGTACAAGTCGTACTTTATAATTATTACCTTTTTATATGCACACTTAAATGTACACATGTGACCAGAAATTAAATAATATATTCCTATTCTTTGCTCTTGCAATTTTATATTTTATATGCCCATTTGTGTGGGTAGTTATGCAGAGCAGAGTGAGATGCAGAATCTAGGTCATTTAAGACCAAAAAAAAAAAAAAAAGAAAATGTTAAGTCTTTTCTCCACTTAGTTTCATGTCTGGTGGGAAAAATTAGTCAGCCAAGAAATTTGATGCTAGTACGGATTGAAAGAGTTGATGTTATGTAAGAAATTAAGAAATGTTATTCATTTTGTAACTGAGTGTGTGTGTGTGTGTGTGTGTGTGTGTGTAATATCCTTATGGAATTCCCTTATGGAAGCAATCTGGGCAGATCGTATGTAAGATGAAAAATAAAAAATAAACAGATAATGTTCCAGCATTCTTCAGTCTTTCCAAACCCTTACTGAGTTTGTTGGTCTGAAAGGTTATAGTACAGACCTGGCCAGTTTTACAAAGCAAAGCAGAACAGACACTTCAGTCCACTGATTCCCAGGATGCTGGGTTTAAGAATTAGTGGAACATCTATGGTTGTGTAAGCTGGGTAATGATATTTAGCTAACTCATTTAGCTACCTCTCCCCTTACCTGTTTGATCTGACTTTGTCAAAATTGGTCAGATGGATAAGGTCTGGGTTGCTGAAGCATGTAATACTTTTCACTTTCAGAGCTCATTAGGTGCTTTGGGCCAATACTCCAACTTGATTCATTATAAATTTGGTATAATTTGGGGAAAGGATCTGTATGGGATAAGAAATAACCAAAATTATTCTGTCCTTTTTAGATACAGTATGTATTTCACCATAAACATATTTTTCACTTTTTCCTCTTCTTTAATGAATATGATACAGTATTAAAAGATCAGTTAAGTAGTGGGCGCAGTGGCTCATGCCTGTAATTCTACCACTTTGGGAAGCCGAGGCAAGTGGATCACTTGAGGCCATGAGTTGGAGACCAGCCTGGCCAACATGGTAAAACCCTGACTCTACCAAAAAAAAAAAATTAGCCTGGTGTGGTGGCACACGCTTGTAGTCTCAGCTCCTCTGGAGGCTGAGGCATGAGAATCACTTGAACCTGGGAGGAGGAGTTTGCAGTGAGCTGAGACTGGGCCACTGTACTCACTGTTGCTCACTGCCTGAGCAACAGAGTGAGACTGTGTCTCAAAAACAAAAACAAAAACACAAAAGATCAGTTAAGTAAATTCTGGGACATTATGCAATGAAATATTAAAAGAATAATATACACTTGTTTACATTGTATGTCTAGAGATCAAAAAGTGCTTTGATATAATATTAAATAAAAAAGAAATAAAATCCCACATTTATAATGATTTTGATTATGTAATGAAAACGTACTCATAGAAAAAACACTGGAAGGAAATATATAAAAATACAGCAATTGTGTTTAGGTGTCATTAACAAGTGATATTTTCCTTTTATTTTTAAACTTTGCACATTCTCCTTAATGAACACATATTATTTATTAATGGTAAAATAAGCTTAAACAGTGTAGTCACAAGTTTACTCATTTTATGGTCAGGTGTGCAATGAAAATAAGGCTTTAAAATTTCTTTGTGATTGATTTGATCTTATTAATAAGCTCCCAACCCAATGGATAAGAAGAAAAAGCTAAATTTTATTTTAATCTTGTAAACATAGTCTGAACCCAACTAATTAGACTGCCTTTCAAAATTTAACTGTCTCTGCCTGAATGGCCCACATAAATGGTATTTTTCAGGGCTCCACAGCTATTCCCAGATGGGCTGTGGGTCCACCAGTGAGATGTGATGCCGCCATGACGTCATAGCCAGGAGGTGAAGCCAAGGTCCTGGGAAGCACATGGCATCCTCTGTATTCTCATGATCTAACAGAAAGTGGCTAGCCACTGCTGCTCCCTGAACCAACTCCCAGTGAGGCACAATGGGGCGTGCTGCTACTGTGGGCCACCAAAGTCTGCGTCTGGTGGTACTGTGGTATGTTCTCCACGGCTCAGCCAAGGCAGGGATCTCCCTCACAGAGTCAGCTTTTAGTGACATAGCCAAATAGTCAGGTTAAGCCTCACCTAAAGCTAGCCCTGCCTCTAGATTTTTCAGGTAAGAAACCATTAACTTCCCTTTATTGTTTAACTGAGTTTGGGTTTACATGTCTTGAAACAGACTCAGACTTGATTTCAGTAGCTATGTTTTGTTCACTTAGCATTGCTGCAACAAGACAGCATGTCTAAAAATGTTTTGCAAATTCTTTTAATAGAACAAAAAGGAAATAATTATGCAGGAAACCAAAAAGGCATCAAATAATGAGATCTTGCTTCCAAACACTTTTTTCTTCTCTCCTCCTAGTCCCAAAAGAGACAACAGATTCCCCTCACATCTTTCATAAAGAACCAAAATACTGGCATTGATTAATACCAGATTACTCAAAAGTCTCCAAAAGACACTCCCACCCCGTGCGCCAAGAGCAACTGAATCCACAGCCACCACCACCCTCAATAGCATTTTTCAAAACTTTTTTTGCAGGGGAAAGAAGTTTGAAGACTATTGCAATAAACAAAAACAGGGAAAAAGGAAGAGGAAAGAGTATAAAGATTTTTGCTTATATCATGTGAATTATTAAAAAGAATGAAGTGAAGCGGAAATTAATTACTCAATCTTCTGGCCCTCGGCGTACATACCAGGCAGAAGTCTGCCGTCCAAAGAAGATAAGGTGAGGCTAAGTACCTTCTCTTTAAAGACACAATCTAGGAGTGGAATCCATCACTTCCTTCTACTCCATTTGCTAAACGTAGCTCATAGCCAGAGATGGCTGTCAGGGAAGGTGGAAAATATAAATCTTATTCTGATGGCCAGGTGCCCAACTAAGAAAATAGAGTGGAGACCTCATTCTCATTTCTACAACTGCTTGCACAACTTTAGTTTGGCATTAATGATTTTCCTTTCCTTTTTTCCAGGCAACTGCTCTGTTACTAACGGCAGATCAAGCTGGGTATGGTGGTTTATACCTATAATCCCAGCATTTCAGGAGGCCGAGGCAGCAGGATTGATTGAGGCCAGTAGGTCAAGGCCAGCCTGGGCAACAAAATGAGACCCTAACTCTACAAAAAATTAAAAATTAGCCAGGCGTGGTGTCACGTCTCTGTAGTCCCAGCTACCTGGGTGGCTGAGGCAGGAGGATCACTGGAGCCCAGGAGTTTGAGATTACAGTGAACTATAATCTAGTCACTGTGTTCCAGCCTGGGTGATAAAGCAACACCCTGTCTCAAAAAACAAAAGTGGCAGGACGTTATACCACTGCTTCAAATTTTTTGCCATTAAATAAGTTCTTGTTTGGAGGCCATATTGACTAAGAAAGCGTGTTGTACAGGATTTTCAATAAGGACACAGATGTTGGTGTAGGCAGAAGCAGGATGGGTAGGGGAAGCCTATCCAAATGCAGAATTGTCTATTCTTCTTATGGTTTCCTACATGAGGAAAGGAGCCTAATAAAGTCAGCCTGGCAACAGATACCTAGCAGTGTGGTATCATCCTGGTGCTAGGGTTTGCTACCCTGCTGAAAAATTAGGTGCTTGACAACAGCAGGGTTGGCCTTTGTAAGGGAAAATTTCTTGTTCAGCTCATACATATGCCATCCCTGCAAGCAATTATTGGCACTCTTTTAGACAATTGAAGTCACACTCAGCCAGTTGAGGAAAAAGTGCAACGAGCTTCCACAGAAACAGTTCTCTTGTATGTTTGGTTATGAAGATCCTTTCTCCCCCCACATAGGCCTGTATAATGAGTTAAATGGAATATATAGGATATTTTTTAGTTAGTGAATCTGTTTGCTTTGTAGTAAGATCCAAACAAATAGTGGCCTAAGTAAAACAGAAGTTTAGCTATCACATAATAGCCTAATCATAAGCTGTCTGGGGTTGATATGGTATTGGGGATCCAAGTTCATTCTATCTTATTGCTCTGTCATTCCTAGAATATTGCCTGCATGCTTGTGGTAGAAAAGACTCACCGCTACAGTAACATGCCAGGCAGAAATCTGAAGTCTGAAGAAGGGAGAGTGAAAGCTAATTCCTTTCTGTTTAGAAGCACAACCCAGACATTGACCTGGCATGACTCATCACTTCCTCTTACTTCCTATCCACAAACCTTTGTTCACAGCTCTAATAGCTGCAAGAGAAGCTGGAAAGTCTAAATCTCATTCCCATGACCAGGTATCCACCTAAGATTTGAGAGTTTTATTATTAAAGAAAGAAGAAAAATTGATATTTATGAGCAACAAGTAGTCTTTCTCTGGTCAAGAAATGAATATTTATAAGCTTTGAGATCATTCTGAGCCTATTGAAACGTCATACAGATTTACTCTATTTCTCAATTTATTTTTTGAATTGAAAATTTAAAGTTTAGTTCTCAAATTTATTTATTGAATTTTACATTTATTTCAAGTGATACTTTAACATTTTATAAAACTTTAAAAACTAAGCAAAATTAATATTTATGTCACTATGAATTTGGGGTGGTGGTGGGAGTAGTGATAGAAATACCAAGACTTAAAGATTTCGAGTGTTCATTTAAAAAACCCATAAACATCAGTTCTATGAAACAATTGAGTCTTACTGTTTCTTACTGTTTTTGGTACAGTTACTATTGTTTCAAATTTGTAAACGGGGAAAACATGGCATAGAGAAATTTAGTGGTTTCAGTTACAATTTGTGGCAGGACAAAACTTAAATTATTATGGATCACACCACAGGCCTCTTCCCAGGGTTTGCAAACTGAAATGCCTGCAAGACTCAAATAGGCAACGTAAATAAATAAAGTACATCAGGGGTGTACTTTATTTATTTTATAAAGCACAGCAGGGGTGTCAGGGACCATGGTCACCTTGAATAATTACACTCTAATTAAAGAGGTCTGCCCAGATAGTAGTCTCTATTGCCATTTCCCACTTACAAAAGGTGGTAGAGATCGTTAGGGAAATAGTAGATTCCAGGTCTGGGGCAGAAAATGCCTGTGATAGCTTATGAGGCCAGAAAACCAGGAAACACTCAAAGAATAACTTGAAGAAGAAGTGATTTTTTAAAAGTACAAAGGAAATAATTAGAAGGAATTTGTGAAGATTGAAATGCACCAAATATATAAACATTCATTTGTTTGAACTAAAGCAAAAAGAACACCTCAATGGTTAGCCATTAGAGATTATTAGGGCATCATCTCATTACCGTGAAAATTAACGGAAAGAATCAAGCATGTATTCTTTTTTTTTTTTTTTTTTCTGAGACTGAGTCTTGGTCAGGCTGGAATGCAATGGTGCAATCATAGCTCACTGTGACCTCGAACTCCTAGCTCAGATTAGCCTCCTGAGTAGCTGGGACTACAGGTGTGCACCACTATGCCCAGCTTTGTCCGCTTTCTTGGTCTCATCTTCTCACTTCTCCATGTGTACATATTACCAGGCTCAATTACTGGGAGTTCCTCAAACAAGTCATTGTTTCACATGTCCTTTGTATATCCATTCTCTGTATCGTTTTTCTTCCCTGTTCACCTGCTGAACTGCACACTGGTGATTCTGCACAGGTATCACTCCTTTATAGAGCCTTCTTCACATCTACCTTCTCGGACCCAGATGGCACAGGCAGCAAACAAATGCCTGTAAACAGTCCTGCTTAACTGTGCTCTAAAGCCACTCAAGGGCACCCCTGGCGGGGTGTTGCTTTTACCAAGATGGCTGGTTATCCGCCTTTGCCAGAAGAACTGGCAAGCCAATGCTTTGTGGCAACATCAACAGGCATTCAAAACTTTTAACATGGCCTGTGAGTACTTTTGGTGGCTCTCCAAAAGACACTCTGGAGCCTAGTCCTGGAGCAGGCGCCGCCGCCAGCGACCTTGGGGAGCGTGTTAGCCTTTGGCCGCCAGCAGGGCCGCCCTAGTCGCCTGGCTTCATGTTGCCACCGCTGGGAGGCGGCCTGGGAGCTGGGACCAAGTTGGTCAGAGTTCGGAAAAACTACTGTGGTAATCCTTCACCAAAAATATTTTTAAGATCTGATCGTTGACAACACAATTAGGTCCTCCTTCAATTTTACTGCAAGTAAGATATTTTTGCAATAAATATTTTACTTGCGATATTTTTCTGACTTGCAAAGAAATCTTAAACCCAATTATTAGATAGACAATTTCTGGAAGATACACCTAAAAAGCTTAACCAATATTTATCAAATAACTACCAATTACACTTATTTTATTTAGAAGTATCTTATATTTCAAGCTAAAATTGTACATAAATGATTTTAAAATAACCCCATAAAATTGGAAATTTCACATTACAATTTTTAAACTATTGACTGCAGAAATACTCACACTAAATTTCAATATTTGATAGACTCAGTGTCTTAAAAAGATAACAGATGGACAAGAAGACGGATACTGAAAAAATATATTTGTATAGGTATATATCCATTCTATTTATCTATATGCAATTTCATTTCATAGCTGAAAACAAGATTGTAATTATGCATTTGACAGAATTAGAAAGCCAAGTCATCATCTGCAAAAGAAGAGCTAATCTTAATCAAATAAAACATTTAATCTGGGTCATTACATCCTGATTGCATTTGGGGAATATTTGTCGTAACTATGGCTTCTAAGACTACAGTTTAATTTTATACAAATTAACATTCTATTTTGTGCAAATTAACAACAAAATAAAAGGTGTTGGGCCCCAGTAAAGCAGATCTAAAGAGTGTTTCAGGGATTGCTAAGTGCATTACTGCTATAAAATTAAAAACATAGCCCAGTTAGTTAATATATATCTAATTGGTACATTTTATGATAAATAAATAAGCAGAGAAGTGGTTAATGAGTCACAGTCAGCAGTAGACTTAGGTCCAAGTCAAAATAAATATGGATTTGGAATAAGCAATAAACTTTTGTTAAAAGACCTCAAAAAAGGGTTCTACTACTAGTCTAAATAAATGGTCAAGAAAAAACACTAACTCACCCTCAATATATGTTCCTTTTGATGATATAACATGGATCTCTTAAAAGTAAACATGAAACTTTTTTGCTTCCTTTTTCTTGAAATTTTGAAAAATGTGCAAAAGAAACATACCAGGACACAAATGAGTGGAAGTAGCCAACAAGCTAACCAAGAGTGGTGTACATTTAGAGAAAGATTTCTTCTTAGCAAATGGTTATTTCCCAACTTGGTCTCTTCAAATCTTGAGTATTCAAGTTAGACTAGGCCCAGAGTTTTATTACGGGTTTGTCACCTAGGTAAGATAAGGTACCAGACTCTCCATATTCTGACAATAATCTTTGCTGTGCATTCAAGAGTTTCCCACAGAAGAAATACTTCTTTGACAAGAGTCAGGGAATGGAAGAGACTAAATTGTTGAAGGAAAGTTGTTATTTATTCTGCTGCTCCAGTTCCTAATACATCTGAATTCAGAATAGATTATTTTTAATACTATACTTTACCCTCAACTAAAATACATATAAGACAATGAAAGACACCAAGCTTTCCCATGTGTTTGTGGTACCTTGATTAAAGAAATCTTCCCCAACACCAATAACCTAAGATAGCTTGTTGTTTGGTTCTCCTGAGGTTTTACACTTGGGTAAAGCACCACAGTAAGATCCAGGATGGGGGAAAGGCATACTTGGAAAGCCTGTTTTGAAAGAGGAGATAGGAACACAGAGAAAGGCAAGAGTCCTCTAACTCAAACCCATAGCAGGCAGATCAATTATAAGAAAGAAAGGCTCCATATTGAAGCTGGGGATCTGGACACTGATTCCTTTAAAAGTTCTCAGGCTAGAGTAGCCCCTGGAACATTTTTATGCATCCATAAATGTACTCATATCCCAGTTTGAAAAACCACTGTTATTTAGGATATGTTAATGATGATTAAATTTACCAGTTAGTTCATGGATTGAGGAATATATAAAGAAATTTTGACGGAACTAGAAGAGTAAGCATGCTGTAGGAAATCTTTGGCTTAGAGCTGTATAGTCTTATGACATTGCTTCTAGATCAATACAGAAGCAGGAGTTTGCACCCTCTCCTATTGGAAAGGGTAGCTGCAATTGTGTATGGGAAAGGTACACTATGCAGAGATAGGGAAGGCTCAGGTGTATGAGAAGGGTGGGTGAGCATAGTGAAGCAGACAGTTTTTGGAGCACCATTCAGCTCACAACACTATGTTTCTTTAAAATACAGGGTTGGGCACCTGGAAAATAGATAAATGATTCTGAAATTGATACCTGGCCTAAGCTGAGCCAACCATATTCCAAGGAATTTGAAATCTTGGAATAAACATCTCCCAGAACGTGAGTTGGTAAAGCTTAGTCACCTTAATGGCTGAATTCCAGAAGGAAGGTCTCCTATTCCTTGAAGCTCCCTGATTTTTGAAATTCCAGAGACAAAGGTTTTCAGTAGTTCCTTCTATATCATGCAATAATACAGTGGCCTCATAGTACCATTTTTTAAAATGTAGTAGTTTTATATTAATAAATAGATCAATGAAACAGAATGAAGTCCAGAAACAGACCCAAATCATATGAGATTTTATTATAAAGCTTGTATTTCAAAAATTAGGGAGAAAATAATCAATAGATGGAGTTGAAACTACCTCATTCCCTTTGCCAAAACAAATTTAAGATAGATCAAATATCCAAATTTTAAAAATTCATAAATCAGGCTAGAAGGATTTGCCGGGTCTGTTGTCTTTCAATATTACATTTGAGGTATAATTTGGGAGAATGCCCTTCCTTAGGGTACACAACTCTAGCAACTGACTTCTTGCTGGTGCAGATTTGGGGCCTGGGATTATTTTAAGGGTTGAAGTTCATGAACTGCTGCTTTACAGAATGTAGGAACGTTTGGTATGGTATCTGTCCAAAAACTTCTGGTCTACTGTCAAAACCATAACCAAAGTCTTTATCTAGACACTTTAAAGAAATGTCTCTTTCTTTAAAAAAATAAAAATAAAAAAATTTAGGGACACAGTGTGAGGAAGACACACTTTCCATGGCTTTGGAGAGGATGGAGTTTCCAGAATGAATCACTAGGGCAGAAGCATGCAGGGCAGGTAGGGGGAGATGCTTAGAAGTTGGGGGAGGGGCTGCATCCTCTAGCACCTCTGAACACAGAGCTCACTTAATCCAGACGTAATTTTTTGTTAAGATTCGGGGGCTGAAGAGTAGAGGACACAATTTTATGTGTAGAGAGATTCTTTTTCATTTTTTTAAAAATAGAGATGGGGTCTCACTATGTTGACCAGGCTGGTTTTGCACTCCTGGCCTCTAGTGATCCTCCCAAAGTGCTAGGGTTAAAGGCATGAGCCACCGAGCCCGGCCAGAGGACACAATTTTTAACATATATGCTTATCATTTACATACTGGTCTCTCTATTCTATATCCCTCCTGCCTATAGTTACCTTCAGACCATTTAGAAGATAACACCCTTAATCTAATCTTTGCTGGTGAGTTTGTTCCCATTTTCTAGTTAAATACTCTTAGGAGAATATACTAAAAAAAAAAGAGATGGGGCACATTCTTCAATAAGGCTACTGCTTCACAGTCACCAAACAATTAAAATTGCTTCACTCTGAGATACAGAAGCAGTTGGCTTTTTCAAACACCAAAAGAGAGTGCTCAGTAATTTGGATTGCATGCTACAACATAAAGCACTCTCCTGGATCTCCAGGCTGAATCACATTTAGGGATGATGATGATGATGATGATGATGAGTTTTGCCAATACTACTTCATAGGTGGGTTTATGTTTTTCCAGGAAAAAATTTTTTTTAAAGAGATAGTGTCTTGCTTAGTTGCCTAGGCTGATCTCGAACTCCTGGGCTCAAGTCATTCTCTCCCCCGACTTCTGCCTCCCAAAGTGCTGGAATTACAGTTGTGAGCCACCATGCCCAGCCTGGTTTTTCTGCCTTTTTGTAATGCTATCAGCCATTGATTCTCAATGTTTAGATCCAGTAATTCACTAGAATTGCAAAAGATGTTGATATTCAAATTTTTTTTCACTAATTTGATGGACTACTTTCATCAAGAGAAACTTCACCTCACCTACTATTTGGTATCTTGGTGGCACAGTTTACATAGGAAAGGTAGGATAAATGCTTGATTGTTTTCTTTTATTTGCCAGTTCTCAAATAAAAAGTTGATTTCTGGCCTCTTGCATGATGACTATATTAGGGTTCTCTAGGAAAATAGCCAAAAGAATATGTATAGATAGATAAGGAAGATTTATTAAGGGAATTGACTCACACAATTATGGAGGCCAAGAAGTCCCACACTATGCTGCCTGCAAGTTGGAGAACAAGGAAAGCCAGTGGTGTAATTCAGTCTGCATCTGAAGACCTAAGAAGCAGGGGGAGTCAATGGTATAACTCTCAGTTCAAGGCCAAAGGTCCAAAGACTTGGGGGTCAGGAGATGCTGATGCAAATCCTGGAGTCCAAAGACCCCAGAGCCAGGAGCTCCAATGTCTGAGGGCAAGAGAAGGTAAATATCTCAGCTCAAGAATAGAGAGCAAATTCACTCTTCCTGTGCCTAATTGGATAATGCTAGCCCACACTACTGAGGGCAGATCTGTTTTACTCAGTCTACTGATTCAAATACTACTCTCTTACAAAACCCTCCTCAAAGACACACCTTGAAAGAAAAGCTATCAACTTACCCAGTCAAGTTAACACACATAAAATTAACCATCATAATGAACAATTAGGTTTTTTTTTTTAATCAGGATGAAATCATGGGTTTAAGTACATTTGCTATGCTTTGACCCATTGCTTTTATATTTAGTGATGCTTAAGTTGCTCCATCTTTAGTCAGTAGGAGCCAATAGCAATATCAACATTACCATCAATACAATTACTGAAAAGAGTTAAAAATTCTTCTGCATATGCTCTTCCCATTCTTACACCACATTTTTACAATTGTACCATATCCACACTGTCAGAGCATTCCGCCATTATGTACTACATTATCTTCCTTATATCTCTCATTTAGTGTCTTAGTTTTGCTAGAAATTATAATCAATGCTCATCATGACTCATTTTGTCAATGCCTCCCCATGTATTTTGTCTGAATCCCCTTCTCCTGTAGATTCATAAAGAGTAATATTCCCTGAGTTCTTGCCTGCTGATAACAGCTTGTTTAGATATAAAATCATTGCATCATATTTCTTCTTTGCATTGTTACTCAATTTTCTTCAAGTGTAAAATTTTGAGATAGAAAAGTTTGAAGATAATATGACTTTGTTTCCTGTATGAATGATTTGGTATTTTTATTCTGGATTTTCTAAATAATTTTTATTTTATTTCCTTTAAAGTACAATAATTTCACTAGACTACATCTCAGTGATGATCATTCCAAGCCAATTTTATCAGATAAACTGAGTGTCCTCTCAATGTTTAGTTTCAATTCTCATTTTATTTTGGCTTCTCAAATGATAGATTTCAGTATTTTATTGCTAAAATTTTCCTTAGATATGCCTTTTATATGTATGTGGGATCTTCCTTGTGTGTCTTTTTTTAATCCTTTTTATCTCTCTCTTTTTTCTTTTAAATCCTTAAAATTTTTCTTTTTACTTGTATTTCTCTTGAGATATTATCTTTTATTTTTTCTAGTTATACTTTTATTTGTTCTGTTTCTTAATAATTTTTAAAATTATCTTCTTAGTTCTATCACCTCAAATTCTGATTTATTTGTTCTTTCATTTCTTATATCATTTTTTGTGTCTCCTAGCTAGTTTTGGAATATTAGAGTATAATTTTCATCTGCTGTATGAGAATGTTTTTGGCATGTTTTATTGTCTGTAGGAATAGTATTCTCTCTTTCCTTATACTTTAATGGAATTTGATCTCTATCTTTTCTGTAGCTCAATGTTTATGTCAAAGTTTTCCTGAGCTTTTTTATAAAGGAGATGTAGTTTTGGATAATATTTTATCATTTAACTTTCTACCCACACTTAGATAACTTTCTGTTCAAACCTTACCATTTTAGAGCTCTCTTTTTTGGATGTTTTTCAAAGCTATCAAGATTATGGCAGCTTACATTCTGAAATATTCTGACTGTCCCTTCCTACCTCCACCCACATTTAATCTAGGTATTCTTGTTCTTTGGTTTTATGATCTGTGCCCTCTTATATTTGAATTCTATCCCCACAAGTTTGTCCTCTTTGAGGAGTTTTGTCTTGAAAGGAAGTTTTATTTAGATACTATACTAGATCATTCCAGGCTTTTCATATTTTGCTGCAAATCCCTTGTATTTCATTTACAGAAAGATATGTAATACTGACTCTAGTGAGAAATAAAGAGACATGTACTTAAAATTTATATCTGGGGTGGAAGAACAGAAGAAAAATTCCCTGAGGAAATTCCTTTCTTGACCATTATAACAAATGCCTAACAAAACAATTAAAGTAGGATAAATTCACCCCAAAATTTATTGCTGAAAATATTATATTAGTTAACATTTTTATTGTGTTATGAGTAATAGAAACTATCTCTAACTAGCTAAAACAAGCAAACAAACAAAAAAGGTAAGTATCATAAGGAAGCAGTGGTGATTCAAATGGTCCAAGAGCAGGGTACAGCTAGGCAAGGAAGTCTTTCTGCCCCAGCTTTCAATTCTGCTTCTCTTTCTGAATTGGCTTTTTTTCTCCTCTCTGGGTTGGCCTACTTTTCACAAGCTGGAAAATATTTACTGTATCTTCTGAGTTTCTATCTCCTCTGTTTCAAAACCAGAAAGAATAAGCCCAGAATTTCTTGCTCTAAATTCCAAATGCCTGCAGAGGGATGCTGGTTGTCCCACCTTTGATTCAGATTCCCTGAGTATATCACTGTGGCCAAGAAGTAGGGTAAACTGGTTAAATCAGGGGTATTTCCACTGTGATAAAGTCATGTCATGAGGTCAAGCATAAGGGAGTACCTTAGTTTGGGTTACCATAACAAAGCACCACAGACTGAGTGGATTATAAACAGCAAAAATTTATTTTTCACAGTTGTGGAGGCTGGAAGTTTGATACCAGGGTGCCACCATGGTCAGATCCTGGTGAGGGCCCTCTTCCAGTTTGTAGACTGGTTACTTCATGTTGGAAAGAGGATAAGAGGGCTCTCTGGGTTCCTTTTTTATAAGGGCACTAATCTCACTTATGAGGACTCAACTCTCACGACCTTATTACCTATTAAAGGGCCCACCTCCTAATACCATCACATTAGGGGTTAGGATTTCAACATATGAATTTAAAGGGTTGGGGACATAAACACTCAGTCCATTGTAGAGTAAGACAGAGGAAAGAGGACAAGTGGAGACAAGGATCAGTTCCTAGAAAAGAGGGAGCCAAAGAGACAAAGGAGGTTGAAATCCAGATTTCTATTTTCATTACTATATTGTACACATGATATCTGTCTATAAAAAGTCAGAAGAAAAACTAGTTCAAGACTAGAAGAATGAGTAACAAATAGGAAATACTTTCCACTCCATCTCCAACAATATTTCTTGATGAAATCAAGACTGTGAGGCATAAAATTGCTGTCTAGAAGGTGAGATGTAACAAAAACAAAATAAAATGGAATGTTGAGTTTTAAGGAAGAAATGTTTGCTTAGAGCTATTTTGCTACTTTTTCAGATGGAAATTTAGACTCTCTGGTAGACTGAAGATGTGATAGTCATATGTCATGTAAACTTTCGAAGTATTTTGTGAATGAACACACAGAGGTTAGCTACTGAATTTAATGTAAGCAAAACAGACCAGGTGAAGTATGTAATTTGGAAGCAAATACTTTGCTTCACTTGAGAAAGATTAGCCATTTGAAGTAACTATTAGCTCCACTTGAGAAACAGTAGCCACTTGAAGTAACTTTGGTCAGTAACAGCATAACTGGCAGCAGTAATGAGAATGTTTGAATCCCCAACATATTTATTTTTAGAGAAATACAACTTTCAGATCCCACCATCAATTCACTGTCAGTTGTCACTAAGATTTTCTAATTTATTGTTCTACTAGTTTTTCATTTTTAAGATGAACAGAACAATAAATTATCTTAGGCTTTGGAAATCAAAAAATTTGAAGATTTTTATTTTTTTTTCTTTTTTCTTTTATTTTCTTTTTTTTTTTAGAAACAGGGTCTCATTCTGTCACCAGGCTGGAGTGCACTGGTGTGATCATAACTCACTGTAGCTTCTAACTCCTGGACTCAAGCAATCCTTCCACCTCAGCCTTCTGAGTAGCTGGAACTATAAGCATGTGCCACCATGCCCAGCTAATTAAAAAAGAAAATTGTGAAGACAAGGTTTTTCTATGTTGTTCAGGCTTGTCTTGAACTCCTGGCCTCAAGTGATAATCCCACGTTGGCCTTCCAAAGTGCTGGGATTACAGGCATGAGCCACTGTACCCAGCCAAAATCTTTTTTTTTTTTTTTTTTTTTTTGAGACGGAGTCTCGCTCTGTCGCCCAGGCTGGAGTGCAGTGGCCGGATCGCAGCTCACTGCAAGCTCCGCCTCCCGGGTTCACGCCATTCTCCGGCCTCAGCCTCCCAAGTAGCTGGGACTACAGGCGCCCGCCACCTCGCCTGGCTAGTTTTTTGTATTTCTTAATAGAGACGGGGTTTCACCGTGTTAGCCAGGATGGTCTCGATCTCCTGACCTCGTGATCCGCCCGTCTCGGCCTCCCAAAGTGCTGGGATTACAGGCTTGAGCCACCGCCCCCGGCCCCCAGCCAAAATCTTAATTCTTCCATTATATTCTTAATAAAGTCTTCAGGGGACTATGCATATTATTTATATATGTAAATATCTATCATACATTACAATTTTTAAACAAATTTAAAGCTTAAAAAAAATAAATGCATGAATTTACATGGTAAAAATTGCAGCTATACAGTTATATCTGAGATGGACTTTCTATCATAGCAGAATCACTCCAGAGAATAAATTGTGTTTTCTCATTTTTGATGAGGGAAGTTGGCATTTTCTTTACCATTCTCAGGGACAAGGAATCTTCCTGACGTAGCGTTATGGTTTGAATATCTGTAGCCTCCAAAACTCATATTGAAATATAATCTCTAATATGGCAGCATTGTAAGGTGGGGCCTTTCAGAAGTGATTCGGGCAGAGCCCTCATGAATAGCTTCATCCATTGATGGATTAATGGATTATATAAGGGAAGGGGAACTGGTGGATTAATAAGAACAGGAAGAGAGACCTGAGCTAGTACATTGGTATACTTAGTTCCCTCACCATGCGATACCCTGTGCTGCCTCAGGACTCTTCAGAGGGCCCTTACCAGTAAACAGCTCTCTCTCCCCGAACCAGGAATGTTAAGCAATCATCAGGCGATGGTCAGGCAGTTGTTAATTGTCTCTCTAAAATAATCATTGGTCACAGCCAGCACCAGGGAAAGGCAGTCTCCCAATAAATAAAAACACCTGAAAATTGGTGATCAGCAGCCTCCCAATAAGATCTCTGGAGGTGGGCAGGTGGGCTCAAGCATGCACACTAAGTGACAAAATGGTGGAGTTTAACTGGTATATGTATGAAGAACATCGGACTGGTAAGGAAAGAATGCCTAGGTAAGCATGCATACAACTCCAGTAAACACAGAGCATATGTTCCCACCCAAGTACTGGCAGACCACTGTGCTTACAGACAGCTCAGGCCATGGGAAGAATCAGGGGAAAAGGGATGTAACCCCCCAAGAAGCATGCTGATGTATAAAACCCCAAGTCAAAGGTCAAACCCTGCACTTGATCTCAAGTTGCCCACTTGGCCCTCTTCCAAGTGTACTTTAGTTCCTTTCATTCCTAATCTAAAACTTTTTGATAACTTTCACTCCAGATGTATGTAAAACTTGCCTCAGTCTCTCACTCTGCCTTATGTGTCTTGGTTGAATTCTTTCTCCTAAGGATGCAAGAATTGAGGTTGCTGCAGACTCATACAGATTCATTGCCACTAACATACTTTGGCATCATGTGACACAAATATCTTCCACTGCTAACATACTTTAGTGCTGCATGACTCAGATACATTCCCATTCCCCAGTGGTAAGACAGCTCAACACCTTGCCTTCTTCAACTGGAGGCACTCAACCCCCATATGTGATACTCTTCTCCCTTTCACTCTCCTGCTTACTAACCAACCTCCAGAAAAATTCCTTCCAGCCAGAGTGACTCTGCTACCCTTGATCAATCTCTCAATTCACTCTGATGGGTGGCTTATGGGGGTGGTAAGGACCTTGGAGCCTGTACCAAATAGACCCGAGACACTAGTGCCCCTCCTCGACAGGAGGCTTGCAAGAGTGGTAGGGCTAAAGGCTAAAATCATGCAACATCTGGGGTTTCCTCTGCTTTTTCATGTAAAATTTTCCCTTTCCCAAGAAACTGCACCACCTACTCTCCTGTTTTCTCTGTGTATATTCTGAAATGGCCTTGTGCACTCACTAGACCATCCACCTCATAAGCAAGTCTACCTTTTCTCCGCTTTTTTCATGCACCCACAGCTCTTGCTGCATTTGCATAGCAGTAAAGAAATGGGCTCCTTGCCCCTGTCTGCTGGCACATGGCCAGGACAGACACTAATTGGAATCCTAGCTCTCCCAGCTCTGTATGTCTTACCATACGCTTTTCATCCCTGTTATGCCCGAGGCCCAGTTTTTCCTGTGGCTTTGAATTGAGTTTGTCCACCTGCATAGGGCCTCACTGTGTGGCCCTCCAAGGACCCCACCTACTAACTTTTTTGGAGTAAGCACCTTTTTGAGAGATAGGATAATTCCTCCTTTGCTATTTGTGAATTCTTACTCCAAGCCCCACGTTCTCCAGAGGTTATGCCTTTATGTCAAAGGGCAAATAAATGTTGCCCTCTTAAATCCAAGGGCTGTTGTATTTGCAAGCATATGTAGGCTTTCCATGGTATTTCTCTCACTTCCTCCTCTAGGCTCCATTTCTCTAATCACTTCCACATCCTTATCAACATGCATCAAGACCCTGAAGGTTATATTTGAAGGGAGGGAAGTTCAGCCTCCTTGCGGCAGTTAGCTAAAAAAATTAGCTTCTCCTCTACTTAAAAAACATGGGAAATGGAAATCTGAGAAAAGAGATAATCATTTTGTTGCTAGAATGCTCTGAGTGAGAGTCACTCTAAGTCATGGAGACAAGGATATAGGCCAGCCCAAGGCTGTAGCTGCAAGAGACCCATAGGACAGAGATGGAGGTTGGTCACAGGCTAACAGATTACCATTAGAACAGAGATGATGGCAGGATTGAAGCTATACAGAAAAACCAGTTCATTCTGGAACCCCACAGATGAACAGGAGGCCCACGGTTCACTCTGGTATCTCCTCAGTTCTCAAGTGGGTAATTGTGACAAGACGAGACCAAGGTTAAGTGTACATGGTAAGACAGGTTTATTCTGAAACCCTAAAGATGAATGGGGGATACCTTACTCAGGATAACAGGATAGTAAGAAGAAACACCTTCTTTTTCCTTTTCCTTGCTTTTCTCCTTTGTTCTATCTTCATGGATGGGTGATGGTGTCTCCATACCACAGGACACACCTCTTGGATGCATTCCAAAAAAAAACTAAGAAAAGTTTGATTCTCCCAAACCTTAAAACAGCAACAATAAAAAACTACTTTTTTTTGTTGTAATACTCTTTGGTCTAAAAATAAACTGGGAGAAAATTATAAAAGTCAGTCTTAGAACCCAGTGCCCTTATGCAGAAAATCCTCAAATTAGCCTCCTCCATTTTTATAACTGAGAGCAGAATAAGGAGAATAGGGCTAAGGAAAAGAAGGAACAAGAGGAAGGCTCAACTATTGGCTACTTTACAAGCTCTCCAGCTCCCTCCATTTGCTGTAAGGACACTCCTTCAAGTAACCGCCATTGGTGCAGGAAGCCAGGCCAGTGGAAGGCAAACTACCCCAATGGGATAAATGGGAAAATGCCCTGCACAGCTTGCCTCCTTTACCACAAGCTGGAAATGGGACTAACATGACAGCTGAGGGCTCCCATGGACAGAGTCCCAACACCTGATGACCTTGAGCTGAGGGGTCTCTCTGTTCTGGCTGGCATCCAACCTGGACATGGCCATCAACAGGAAAGGGCCAAGGGCAACTCTGGAGGGGGCAAACAAAATTATAAATTTTCCTTTTGGGTTCAAGAGCTACCTACTCTGTGTGAATCTCCTTCTCTAAGCAACTCTCTAAATCCTGCCAGTTAATGGGGGCAAATGGCACCCTTTACCTCCAAAATAAATAACTCATACGCCTTTTGGACAAAAATATGCTTTCTGAGATGGGTGCCTGCTTAATATTTACCCAAAATCTAAATTCATCTTTTCCTCAAATACACTTGTTTCTCCTGGGAAAGCTACTTAAATCTTTAAGCAATAACTTTAACCTGATGGTCTTAACTCAGGAGTTTAGAAATAACCCACAGTTATTCAGACAAGCTTTAGAAAAAAATTTAACCAAGCATTCTCTTCTCGAGGGGATCATAACTTCTACAGTATGTAGATAAACCCCTTATCTTCTCCTCCTTTACAGGACTCACACAGCAACGTGCAGTATAAACCATAGCTTCCTAACAGAAGAAAAATGACTTTTGTCTTAACTTGAAGGTTATAAAGGTAAAGAGGTATTTTCGTCAAGGAACATTATAAAGAAAAGAGATTTTATATGAGAAAGGATCTTGTATAGTAAATTCTTCTCCTAAAGTAAAATGACTGGTTGTTTAAAAAGAGGGATGTTTAGAACAGGTCAGAAAGTCCAAGCATGTCATAGATGGTTTGTGTAAGTCAGGAAAAGATTCATGAAAGGGAATTTATAAAAATGTACAGTTTTAAAGGGTATTAGGTCTATTAAATAGGGTCATAAACTGCTACTATGACTTCTAATTGTACAACTTATTTACTTTAAAGCTGGGTATACACAGAGTTAGCCATGCCCCCTAGCTACGCTGAAAAGATTCAGACCTTAGCTGCACTTCTATCTGATGTCCTAGGCTCCCCAACTAGTTCATAATTAGATTTACTTACTTACCAGGTTTTTCACCAAATGTAAAAGTTTTAAGAATTAACAGGTAATATGTATTTGAGACTATTGAAAACACAGATTTACATGCAAGGAGTGTAAGGAAAGTAGAAGGTACTTTTGGTAAAAGAGTTTATAAAGAGAAGGGAATGTGGGTTATTTTTGTCTAGAGCATTAAAGGATTGTTTTAAGTTAAATAGCATAAAGCTGAATGTTTAAACAAGTTGTGGAGGTTTTGTGAAAGATTATTCTTGCGAATGAAATTCTATATGTAAACACAATGGCTAAAATTAAGGGGATATTATTTAGTTTATCCATACATTGAACAATTGAATAGAAGCATAATAGAGTTTTATTAAATAATTAATATGCTCTTTAAAAAATGTAATAAATTATAAAAGGTTTCTGAGAATCTTACTTTATGGTCAAACTAATTAAGATTGAATAGATTTGTCTATAAGGTTTCATTAAGAACTAGGCTTGGCCGGGCGCGGTGGCTCAAGCCTGTAATCCCAGCACTTTGGGAGGCCGAGATGGGCAGATCACGAGGTCAGGAGATCGAGACCATCCTGGCTGACACGGTGAAACCCCGTCTCTACTAAAAAATACAAAAAAGCTAGCCGGGCGAGGTGGCGGGCGCCTGTAGTCCCAGCTACTCGGGAGGCTGAGGCAGGAGAATGGCATGAACCTGGGAGGCGGAGCTTGCAGTGAGCCAAGATCACGCCACTGCACTCCAGCCTGGGCAGCAGAGCGAGACCCTGTCTCAAAAAAAAAAAAAAAAAAAAAAGAACTAGGCTTGACATCTAGTACACTAATACAAAGGCAAACTTTGCCTTTTTTGAGTATTTGTATAAATGTGTGATTGGTATGTGTTCTAAAATTGGGTGAAATTCCTATAGCTCTGATATGACTTAGTATACATTATCAGTAATAATTGTAATTATGTTAAATTATTGTGTGCCACAAAGGTAACAAATTTTTTTGTCCATTGTGTCTTTAACTGTGGCTGCCCTAAGACTTTTTGTCATCCATAGACAATTGTTGTCTTGTTTTTATCCTCTTTAAAAGGTGGTTTTATAATCAGCTATAGACCTCTAACAGATGCTGTTAAATGCAGTTTTCTGATAACCCTGGAGATTGTGACACTAGAATAGAGAAAAAACCTTCCAAGACTCTCATGGAGAATGAAATGTTCATGAATATCAAGCAGAACAGAATAACTGCACGGACTGAACTAGTATAAAACTAAATCCTTTTAAGGATTTTTGCTTAGAACATTACAGATCCTTTGTTTTTCAGAATCAAGAAAACTTTTCTTAAGCTATTTACAGCTTTTAACAATGAGTAAATATACTCCCATAAATAAAATTTGGAGCGTATTTCTATCTTCTCTCACCTTCAAGCCACCAAGCTCCAGATGATACTCAGTGAGGGATACTGTCCTGTCAATATTTGTGACTTATCCTCCTACACGGGGACACCATCAGTGAGACATGACAGAGGTGAAGTCCTGCCCTTGTCTCCCTTGGACCTGGCTGGATACTGCTTTCACCAACACATGGTGCCACCCTGCCCTGTCAGCTAGCAAGAGGCCAAGACCCACGAAACAACCACCACTGCCCCTCTGTCAGCAGGAAATAGTTACAGAAGACTGACCTTTGTCCATTTTACCCAAAGAATTGGGGTCTTGAACCCTTGAGGGGGAAAATGTTACAGCAGGTAGTCAGGAAGACATGAGCAGGGCATGAGAGGCCCTCACCCCCAAACAGGAGTATCAGGTGACCATCAAGTGATGGTCAGGCAATTGTTAATTCTCTCTCTAAAATAAAAATTGGTCACAGCCAGCACCAGGAAGAGGCACTCTCCCAACCTGAAAACTGGTCATCAGCAGTTTCCTGATAAGATCTCTGGATTTGTACAAGTGGGCTCAAGCATGCACAATAAGAGACAAAATGGTGAATTTGAACTGACATATGACCTAGGAGCATTGGACTGGTAAGGTAAGAATGCCTCAAGTGAGCACACGTACCACTTCAGTATACACATTGTGCATGCAGTCCCTCCCAAATGCTGGCAGGTCACTGAACAAGTGGAATGCCAACGTATAAGACCCTAAATCAAAGGTCAAACCACACACTTGATCTCTCAAGTCACTCACTTGGCCCTCTTCCAAGTGTACTTTATTTTCTTTCATTCCTGCTCTAAAGTTTTTTAATAAACTTTCACTCCTGCTCTAAAACTTGCCTCTGTCTCTCACTCTTTCTTATGGCCCTCATCAAATTTTGTCTTCTGAGGAGGCAAGAATTGAGGTTGCTTCAGAACTGTACAGATTCACTGACACTAACATAGAAATGCATAACAAATTATGTCAAAACTTACCAGTTTAAGGAAACATACATTCATTGTCTCCCAGCTTGGGTCTAAGAATCAGGCACAGCTTAGAGTCTCTTTTCCTGTCTTTTCTTTTTTTGATACTGGATCTCACTCTATTGCCCAGTCTGGAGTGCAGTGGCATGATTACAGCTCTCAGCAGTCTCAACCTCATAGACTCAAGCAGTCTTCCTGCCTCAGCCTCCCAAGTAGCTAGGACTATAACAGTGCTCCCATTTTTTCTTAAAAAAACAAAAACAAACAAACAAAAAAAAAAACAGTGGGGGGAGGGGGATGACTATTACTTTTTATTATCCACTCTTCTTTTCTCCTCTCCCCTTTCCCACTGTTGCCTATTTCCTACTTAGCCTTTGAGAAATGCAAATATAACCTTCCACCTCCCCCTTAACAGACATTCCCCGCAGGTCCAGTTCTTCTAACTACGTCCTCCAAGACAGATCACTCCTTGAGAGTTGACAATTAATTTATGGAACTCTCACCTCTAAGAGGTGGCCTCTGGACTTCTATCCACCAGGAGGACATATCAAAAGCATGCCCCCTTGGCTAGGAGATAAGGCACCAAGCGAGCAGGGGGACCCCTTGCCCTTACTCACATCCCTCCTTACCTAAAAGTATTCGCTTTCTGTTTCAATGGTGAAACAGCACATTCAAAGGCAGGATACTTTGTGTCCCTTCTCCAAGCTAGCTTCAGAATAAGTTCACCTTTTTTTTGGTACCAGAACTCATTAACTGGACTCTGCATGTGGCAAACAACTAATCTGCTATTAATTTACAGGACTACAGGCATGTGCCACCATGCTCAGCTAATTTTTTAAATTTTTATCGATACAGAGTGTCGCTCTGTTACATAGGCTGGTCTTGAACTTCCAGCCTCAAGTGATCCTCTTGCCATGGCCTCCCAAAGTGCTGGGATTACAGGAGTGAGCTACTATGCCTGGCCCTGGTTTAAAGTAGGAGGCCATAATCAAGGTGTTGGCTGTACTTACCATCCTCTTAAGGCTCAAGGGGCATGGACAGCTTCCATCTCTCTTGTGGCTGTTTTCAGGCCTGAGATTCAACCTGGCTGTTGTCCAGAGATATCCATTGCTTTCCACATGGATTCTCCTTAGAGCTGTTCACAATATGGCAGCTTGCATCCCTTAGAACAAAGGTTCAAAGGGAGAAAGAGAGGGAGGGAGGGAGGGAGGGAGGGAGAGGGAGGGAGGGAGGGAGGGAGAGGGAGGGAGAGGGAGAGAGGGGGAGAGAGGGGGAGGGGGGAGAGAGAGAGAGAGAGAGAGAGAGAGATCTGGAGTCTCTTTTAATGTAACTTTTAGAAGCGAGTTGCCACTACTTTTGCCCTAATCTATTGGTTAAAAGTGAATCATTAAGTCCAACCCACACTTATTTACACACATTTAGAAATTCATCTCTTAGTGTCTTGTGGGGAACAGAACCTGGAAAACTACACAGCAAGCTGACAGTAGTGGTTTTCCCTGGGAGGCAGTGAATTTGGGTGTGAAAGGAAGGCCAGGTGAGTGGGGGAAATATGGAAAGGTGTGGGTGAGGGAAATTCAGAAAGGAGTGTTATTAAAGGTGTGTCTGGAATTCATTCCTTCTGGTGGGTTCTTGGTCTCACTGACTTCAAGAATGAAGCCGTGGACCTTTGTGGTGAGTGTTACAGCTCTTAAAAATGGTGTGTCTGGAGTTTGTTCCTTCAGATGTTCAGATATGTTCAGAGTTTCTTCCTTCCGGTGGGTTCGTGGTCTCACTGACTTCAAGAATGAAGCTGCGGACCGTCGTGGTGAGTGTTACAGCTCTTAAAGGTGGTGCGGACCCAAAGAGTGAGCAGCAGCAAGATTTATTGTGAAGAGTGAATGAACAAATCTTCCACAGCATGGAAGGGGACCCAAGTGGGTTGCCACTGCTGACTTGGGTGGCCAGCTATTATTCCCTTATTTGGCCCTGCCCACGTCCTGCTGATTAGTCCATTTTACAGAGTGCTGATTGGTGCATTTACAATCCTTCAGCTAGACACAGAGCGTGGATTGGTGCATTTTTACAAAGTGCTGATTAGTGCATTTACAATCCTTTAGCTAGACACAGAACGCTGATTGGTGCGTTTGCAATCCTCTAGCTAGACAGAAAAGTTCTCCAAGTCCCCACTCGACCCAGGAAGTCCAGCTGGCTTCAGCTTTCAAAGAGACTTTGCTATTGTGAAAGAAAATAATACCTCAAGACCTCAAACTCACTATGCTAAGGGGAAAGTTAAGCTTGGGAACTGAGTCATACAATAGTACTTTCCTTTTTTTTCCCAAACAGATAGCTGTAATTTCACAACCCTGTGACACAGCCTTACACATAAACCAGGTTTCCACAGTAATAGAAGGTCATATACCTCATATGGCCTCCTCACAAATTGCTCACAAAAAAATTCCCTGTGAGCCCCTAAGTCTTTCAGGATACACATTCTCCCTATAAACCAGCCCTGAAACCAAGTTGTATTAAATTTCTTTTTTTTTTTTTTTATTTGAGATGGAGTCTCACTCTGTCACCCAGACTGGAGTGCAGTGATACGATCTTGGCTTACTGCAACCTCTGCCTCCCAGGTTCAAGCGATTCTCCTGCCTCAGCCTCCTGAGTACTTGGGGTTATAGGCATGCACCACCATGCCCAGCTAATTTTTTTTTTTTTTTTTTTTTTGGATTTTCAGTAGAAATGGGGTTTCACCATGTTGGCCAGGCTGGTCTTGAACTCCTGACCTCAAGTGATCTGCCCACCTATGCCCCCTGCAAAGGAACGCAGCTCATCTCCAGCAACGGATCAAAGCTAGACGGAGAAAGACTTTGACGAGATGAGAGAAGAAGGCTTCAGTCGATCAAACTTCTCAGAGCTAAAGGAGGAACTACGTACCCAGCGAAAAGAAACTAAAAATCTTGAAAAAAGAATGGAAGAATGGATAACTAGAATAATCAATGCAGAGAAGGCCATAAACGAACTGACAGAGATAAAAACTATGACACGAGAAATACGTGACAAATGCACCAGCTTCAGTAACCGACTTGATCAACTGGAAGAAAGAGTATCAACGACTGAAGATCAAATGAACGAAATGAAGGGAGACGAGAAGTCTAGAGAAAGAAAAGGAAAAAGAAATGAACAAAGCCTCCAAGAAATATGGGTTTATGTGAAAAGACCAAATCTACATCTCATTAGTGTGCCTGAAAGTGATGGGCAAAATGGAACCAAGGTAGAAAACACTCTTCAGGATATCATCCAGGAGAACTTCCCCAACCTAGTAAGGCAGGCCAACATTCAAATTCAGGAAATACAAAGAATGCCACAAAGAAGAGCAACTCCAAGACACATAATTGTCAGATTCACCAAAGTTGAAATGAAAGAAAAAATGTTAAGGGCAGCCAGAGAGAAAGGTCGGGTTACCCACAAAGGGAAGCCCATCAGACTAACAGCAGATCTCTCGGCACAAACTCTACAAGCCAGAAGAGAGTGGGGGCCAATATTCAACATTCTTAAAGAATTTTCAACCCAGAATTTCATATCCAGCCAAACTAAGTTTATCAGTGAAGGAAAAATAAAATCCTTTACAGACAAGCAAATGCTTAGAGATTTTGTCACCACCAGGCCTGCCCTACAAGAGATCCTGAAGGAAGCACTAAACGTGGAAAGGAACAACCAGTACCAGCCACTGCAAAAACATGCCAAAATGTAAAGACCATCGAGGCTAGGAAGAAACTGCATCAACTAATGAGCAAAATAACCAGCTAATATCACAATGACAGGATCAAGTTCACACATGTATTAACCTCACATGTAAATGGACTAAATGGTCCAATCAGAGACATAGACTGGCAAACTGGATTTGTTTGCTGTATTCAGGAGACCCATCTCACATGCAGAGACACACATAGGCTCAAAATAAAGGGATGGAGGAAGATCTACCAAGCAAATGGAGAACAAGAAAAAGCAGGGGTTGCAATCCAAGTCTCTGATAAAACAGACTTTAAACCATCAAAGATCAAAGGAGACAAAGAAGGCCACTACATAATGGTAAAGGGATCAATTCAACAGGAAAAGCTAACCATCCTAAATATATATGCTCCCAATACAGGAGCACCCAGATTCATAAAGCTAGTCCTTAGAGACTTACAAAGAGAGTTAGATTCCCATACAATAATGGGAAACTTCAACACCCCATGTCAACATTAGACAGATCAACGAGACAGAAAGTTAACAAGGATATCCAGGAATTGAACTCAACTGTGCACCAAGTGGACCTAATAGACATCTACAGTACTCTCCACCCCAAATCAACAGAATATGTTGGAAGTAAAGCACTCCTCAGCAAATGTACAAGAACAGAAATTATAACAAACTGTCTCTCAGACCACAGTGCAATTAAACTGGAACTCAGGACTAAGAAAATCAAACAACTACAACTCAACTACATGGAAACTGAACAACCTACTCCTCAATGACTTTGGGTACATAACGAAATGAAGGCAGAAATAAAGATGTTCTTTAAAATCAATGAGAACAAAGATACAACATACCAGAATCTCTGGGACACATTTAAAGCAGTGTGTAGAGGGAAATTTATAGCACTAAATGCCCACAAGAGAAAGCAGGAAAGATCTAAAATTGACACCCTAACATCACAATTAAAAGAACTAGAGAAGCAAGAGCAAACACATTCAAAAGCTAGCCGAAGGCAAGAAATAACTAAGATCAGAGCAGAACTGAAGGAGATAGAGACACAAAAACCCTCCAAAAAATCAATGAATCCAAGAGTTGGTTTTTTGAGATGATCAACAAAATTGATAGACCACTAGCAAGACAAATAAAGAAGAAAAGAGAGAAGAATCAAATCGACGCAATAAAAAATGATAAAGGGGATATCACCACCGACCCCACAGAAATACAAACTACCATCAGAGAATACTATAAACACCTCTATGCAAATAAGCTAGAAAATCTAGAAGAAATGGATAATTTCCTGGACACTTCCACTCTCCCAAGACTGGACCAGGAAGAAGTTGAATCCCTGAATAGACCAATAGCAGGCTCTGAAATTAAGGCAATAATTAATAGCCTACCAACCAAAAAAAGTCCAGGACCAGATGGATTCACAGCTGAATTCTACTAGAGGTACAAGGAGGAGCTGGTACCATTCCTTCTGAAACTATTCCAATCAATAGAAAAAGAGGGAATCCTCCCTAACTCATTTTATGAGGCCAACATCATCCTGATACCAAAGCCTGGCAGAGACACACACACACAAAAAAACCTCAATAAAATACCGGCAAACCGAATACAGCAGCACATCAAAAAGCTTATCCACCATGATCAAGTGGGCTTCATTCCTGGGATGCAAGGCTGGTTCAACATATGCAAATCAATAAACGTAAGCCAGCATATAAACAGAACCAAAGACAAAAAACAACATGATTATCTCAATAGATGCAGAAAAGGCCTTTGACAAAATTCAACAACCCTTCATGCTAAAAACTCTCAATAAATTCGGTATTGATGGAACGTATCTCAAAATAATAAGAGCTATTTATGACAAACCCACAGCCAATATCATACTGAATGGGCAAAAACTGGAAAAATTCCCTTCAAAAACTGGCACAAGACAGGGATGCCCTCTCTCACCACTCCTATTCAACATGGTGTTGGAAGTTCTGGCTAGGGCAATGAGGCAAGAGAAAGAAATAAAGGGTATTCAGTTAAGAAAAGAAGAGGTCAAATTGTCCCTGTTTGCAGATGACATGATTGTATATTTAGAAAACCCCATCATCTCAGCCCAAAATCTCCTTAAGCTGATAAGCAACTTCAGCAAAGTCTCAGGATACAAAATTAATGTGCAAAAATCACAAGCATTGTTATACACCAGTAACAGACAAACAGACAGCCAAATCATGAATGAACTTCCATTCACAATTGCTTCGAAGAGAATAAAATACCTAGGAATCCAACTTACAAGGGATGTAAAGGACCTCTTCAAGGAGAACTACAAACCACTGCTCAGTGAAATAAAAGAGGACACAAACAAATGGAAGAACATACCATGCTCATGGATAGGAAGAATCAATATCATGAAAATGGCCATACTGCCCAAGGTAATTTATAGATTCAATGTCATTCCCATCAAGCTACCAATGAGTTTCTTCACAGAATTGGAAAAAACTGTTTTAAAGTTCATATGGAACCAAAAAAGAGCCCACATTGCCAAGACAATCCTAACTCAAAAGAACAAAGCTGGAGACATCATGCTACCTGACTTCAAACTATACTACAAGGCTACAGTAACCAAAACAGCATGGTACTGGTACCAAGACAGAGATATAGACCAATGGAACAGAACAGAGCCCTCAGAAATAATACCACACATCTACAGCCATCTGATCTTTGACAAATCTGAGAAAAACAAGAAATGGGGAAAGGATTCCCTATTCAATAAATGGTGCTGGGAAAATTGGCTAGCCATAAGTAGAAAGCTGAAACTGCATCCTTTCCTTACTCCTTATATGAAAATTAATTCAAGATGGATTAGAGACTTAAATGTTAGACCTAAGACCGTAAAAACCCTAGAAGAAAACCTAGGCAATACCATTCAGGACATAGGCATGGGCAAGGACTTCATGTCTAAAACACCAAAAGCAACGGCAACAAAAGGCAAAATTGACGAATGGGATCTAATTAAGCTAAAGAGCTTCTGCACAGCAAAAGAAACTACCATCAGAGTGAACAGGCAACCTACAGAATTGGAGAAAATTTTTGCAATCTACTCATCTGACAAAGGGCTAATATCCAGAATCTACAAAGAACTCAAACAAATTTATGAGAAAAAAATAAACAGCCCCATCAAAAAGTGGGCAAAGGATATGAACAGACACTTCTCAAAAGAAGACATTCATACAGCCAACAGATACATGAAAAAATGCTCGTCATCACTGGCCATTGGAGAAATGCAAATCCAAACCACAATGAGATACCATCTCACACCAGTTAGAATGGCATTCTTTAAAAAGTCAGGAAACAACAGGTGCTGGAGAGGATGTGGAGAAATAGGAACACTTTTACACTGTTGGTGGGATTGTAAACTGGTTCAACCATTGTGGAAAACAGTGTGGCGATTCCTCAAGGATCTAGAACTAGAAATACCATATGACCCAACCATCCCATTACTGGGTATACACCCAAAGGATTATAAATAATGCTGCTATAAAGACACATGCACACATATGTTTACAGCGGCACTATTCACAATAGCAAAGACTTGGAATCAACCCAAATATCCATCAGTGACAGACTGGATTAAGAAAATGTGGCACATATACACCATGGAATACTATGCAGCCATAAAAAGGGATGAGTTTGTGTCCTTTGTAGGGACATGGATGCGGCTGGAAACCATCATTCTCGGCAAACTATCACAAGAACAGAAAACCAAACACTGCATGTTCTCACTCATAGGTGGGAATTGATCAATGAGATTACTTGGACTCTGGAAGGGGAACATCACACACTGCAGCCTATTATGGGGAGGGGGGAGAAGGGAGGGATGGCATTGGGAGTTATACCTGATGTAAATGATGAGTTGATGGGTGCTTATGGGTTGATGGGTGCAGCACACCAACATGGCACAAGTATACATATGTAACAAACCTGCACGTTGTGCACATGTACCCTAGAACTTAAAGTATAATAATAATAATAATAAAAAATCTGTACCTTACACATGGAAGTAAAACAAAGCAGTAGCCTTAAAATTGGAATTGCATCTTGTAGGTTTAATGGAGTTCTAGCACTGGTTCTAATTGATTTTTGGCTAGATATAGGTGGAAGTATGTACTCAGGTTGTTAGTGGAAAGCAGGACAGCAAAGGGCCAGAGTTTTAAATGGAGAGTCTTCTTCACAAGCAATTTTTTTAGAATGATATTTTGTTTTTCACAGACTCCTGAGATAGAATATAATTTTTCAGTGATAGGCTTAGAGGCTCGTGGGAAAAAAGAGGTGCTATTTTTCACACTTTTTGATACTTAATATGTGTCAGCCTCTGTGCTAAGAGCTTTATAATTTAATCCTGACATATCTATGAAAAAGGCACTGATATGGCTTGGCTGTGTGTCCCCACCCAAATCTGATGTCAAATTGTAATTCCCAGTGTTGGAGGAGGGTCCTAGTGTGAAGTGATTGAATCAAGGGGGTGGACTTCTCCCATGCTGTTCTCATGATTGAGTTCTCACGAGTTCTGGTTGTTTGAAAGTGTGTAGCATCTCCACATTTTATCTCTCTTCCCCCTGCTCTGTCCGTGTGAAGACTATGCCTGCCTCCCCTTCACCCTCTGCCATGATTATAACTTTCCTGAGGCCTTCCCAGAAGCAGAAGCCTGTATAGGCTGAAGAATTGTGGGCTGATTAAACCTCTTTTCTTTCAAATTACCTAGTCTTTATAGCAGTGCAAGAATAGACTAATACAGGCACTATGATTACTCCATTTTTCAGGTGAATTGCCTCATTATTCAGATGAGGATATAGAGACAAAGAAAAGTATGATGGCTCGAGGTCACACATCAGTACATGGTTAATTCTCCATTCAATGAGAGTTCTAATCCAGGCCCATGTTCTTGCTTTTAGCCACAAGAAATGAGGCCTGTCCCATGGGATGTCACTCTCTCACCTCAAGAACAGGAATAGACTGCCAGGCAGAGAAGGTAGAAAGCATTAATGAAATAAATTATTTCTATTTCCATCTGTTGCTCCCCAGAGCACTTGCCTCCCCAGAGTTTGATCTCAAGGTGTAGAGTCTGGCACTCCTACTATGCCAATACCCAGGAGAGCCTGGCTCTAGAGTACGTATTTTATATTGTTACATAGTCAGAAAGATTCCTCAGGCACCAAATAAGTAGTTGAATGTTTTCTTCTAGTAAGGGCCTCCAGCCAAGACCAACAAGTACCAGTTCTTTAGTAAAATAAACTACAGGTGACCAGGCAGATGTTGGAAATGCAAAGAAGAAGACATCATTCAGGGGCATGGAGCAACAGAATGAACAGCACCAGCTGGCATAGGCTGAAAAGCTACGGGGCAGATAAAAAGAAAGGGACTTATTGCAAAAAGAAGCTGAGGTGGAGCAGGGGCCCCCTTTTAGGAGCCTGCAGACTTCCAAGCATGGAAATAAAGGAAAATTCTGAGTTCCTTCAAGGGAAATTCCAAGCACCGAGCTAGCCTCAGAAGTAAATATGGAACTTATTAAACAAGAAGGTAATAGTAGCTTAAAACAATAGCCAAGGAAGCTAGAGTTCCTGAGATTTCCCTTTCTTTATGGAAACTAAGGATAACATCTTAACATTTGTGTCTGAGTTGTCTTCTAGAAAGTCAGATACCCATTGAGGACCCCCACTGAATGGATCCTCTGGCACGCAGATTTCAGATAGGGGAAAATTGAAGACTGAACTTTGACCATAATTTTTTGTTCTAAATTTCCTCTCAAGGGGCTTTGGGAAAGTCGCCCCCCTCTCCCAGCAAGTTAACACTTTTTTTCTACTGATTCCATTTTTCTTTTTTTTTGAGGTGGAGTCTCACTCTGTTGCCAGGCTGTAGTGCAGTGGCACGATCTCATTCACTGCAACCTCAGACTCTCAGGTTCAAGCGATTCCCCTGCCTCAGCCTCCCAAGTAGCTGGGACTACAAGCGTGCACCACCACGCCCAGCTAAATTTTTTTAATGTATTTTAGTAGAGACGGGGTTTCACCATGTTGGCCAGGATGGTCTCGATCTTCTGACCTCGTGATCTGCCTGCCTCGCCTCCCAAAGTGCTGGGATTACAGGCGTGAGACACCATGCCCGGCCCTGACTCCAAATTTTTAAACGAAGCTTTGCATACTTAATTGCAAATCAGAAAATCTTTGAATCTACCTATGACCTGTAAGTCACCCTCCAGGCCCCAACTCCAAGATATTCTACCTTTATAAAGCTAAAACCTTCATGTACTGATATACGATTTTGCATGTAGCATCTGATACCCTGAGATTTACTCCTACCTTTAAAAACTCTTCCTTGCAAGTCATCAAGGAGGTCAGGATTTGAGCATTTAGCTTCCTGGTCCTCCTGCTTGGCACCCTACAAATAAATGCCTTTCTTTCTACTGTGCAAAAAACTTGGTGTAGATATCTGGTTTTACTGTACCAGATGAGTGGATCCCAGTCTGGTTCTATAATGCAGCCAGTTCTCAGGAAGATTTCCCTGAAGAAAAGAATTGATGAGGAGGGGTGAGTCAGAGGAGCAAGCCCCTTACAGAAAAGGTCCTGAGCGCTGTGCCAGTGCCAAGGTTAATTTAAGGGAACTGCTGGGTCAGAGCTACAGCTAGGATGGTAACCCAAGTAGGATGCCAAGGGACTTTGAGGAAAATGGATTTGACTTGGGTGTATAGTGTCAACCTAAGAGAAATAAGCTGAGACCAAATTAATATAAGTTACTAGTTGCAATCCTCAAGCTTGTCCAAAATGAACTCTTTTTGGACAAGCCTGAGGATTGCAACTAGCAACATAGATTCAAGTTGCCCTGAATATACCCTCAGAGTAGTAAGAGTTATATGTAGGTTTTAAAGAAAAAGAAGAGGCAGTTCCTAAGTTGTTTATTAAGAATTTACATTCAAATAATATTAGCTACTGATTGGCTATACATTGTTCTTTGTGTCACAAATTTCAGGAACAGGAAGATAATGAGTGAGGCATCTAATCAGAAACAAAATTACTTTAAGCAATTCCCTCATGGTATGGCTGGGGAGGTATGGCTAAAGTCCCATGCTAATGGCTCTCTGGAGACATTATCTGCATGGCTCACAGAGCCAGACTGCTCAACAGCAGAGACTACAAACTGAAATATCTACAGTGTCTAGGAGGGTAAGAAAAATAAATAAAGTGAGCTGGGTGAATACAAACCTTTGCCCCACCACCCATTTTCATCCCTCTCCAAAACCATATGCATATGAAAATGTTAAACTCACCAAATTGTATATACTAAACATGCAGTTTTTTATTTTATATCAATTATACTTCAATAAAGCTACAAAAAAAGTACTACTGATTTTGTTACCATAAAGGGGTCCCGGTCCGGACCCCAAAAGAAGGTTCTTGGCTCTCACACAAGAAAGAATTTAGGGTGAGTCCATAGAATAAAGTAGAAGCAAGTTTATTAAGAAAGTAAAGGGATAAAAGTATAGCCACTCCATAGATAGAGCAGGGCACTCCTGAAAGCAAGAGGAAGAACATGCACTCTTTAGGTACAATGCTTGTTTACAAGATAACAAAGCAAAAAATAATGAGATATACTCTACTACAAGGGCTTGTGACAAAGAATAGTTAATCTTTGTGTAACTACTGTCTTCCATAAGAACATATATTATTATTTTAAACAAAACTTATTCTTAAACTAAGGATGCTTTTATTCTTAAGATATTGTAACATCAGGACATTTCCTGGGTCTGTTAAGTCCTGAGTCTGTTCAGTAAACATTATTAACCTGTTCCCTTAACCACAAATATCCTTTGACTAAGAATGCCTAACCTCATACAAATGCAGTCCAGCAGGTCTCAACCTTATTTTACCCATCCCCTATTCAAGAAGGGGTCGCTCTGGATTAAACACCACTGACATATTCTCCACTCCCTTTTACAAGGGGATACTTAATTCTAAGGGTTGCAGAAGGACAAAGATTCATTTTTCTACAGCTTCTTTGGGCTGCGTAGGGGCGATGATATTCCTGCCTAACTCTTAGGATCTCTTGTATTTAGGGTAGAAAGGAGCTCAGTCAGGAAGCATCAGTATAGTGAGGGCCATTCATAATTCTGGGTCCTGACAAAAGGTAATATCTGGAAGATTAATAAGTGTTCAATTGTAGAAAATGTTGAGTAAGCTTATCTTGCATTCTTACTTAAAGAGTACAACAGCAATATACTCAACAACAGTAAACAAACTAAGTATCCCAAGTAAACTAAATAAGAAGGCTTTCCATGAATTGGGCACCAAGCTGATATGGGGTTGCTAGCCAATTTCGATATATGCTCAGAATTAGCATAATGATACAGATTTTTACATTACCCATCCCTCTTGTTTCTTCTATGCAGCTGGCAGAGATCACAGGAATAAGCAGGGTCAGTCTATGGTTCAGAAAAATACACAAAAACAATGGACAAAACTAGAATTCAACAACAGGTGTACCACAGTTTTTGAAACATAATTTCTCTCTTTCCAGTCCTCATTTTTATTAAAAACAAATCATGGTAGGACTGGTTTGTTTGCAAAACAACCTTTAGTCATATTATACTTGATGTGATTACTTTCATAAAGTGCAACAAGAATAATTATTTGCCATATAGGCTCCTTTTTAAACTGTCTTTGATGAAACTTTGTTTTATACAAAATCCCATATAGACCTTTTAAAACCTTGAGTCCAGCCGTGGGTTTGTGCTTGAAAATACGTGTATGAGTTGGGTCAATTTCTCTCTTCTTGAGGTCGCAATATAACTTGGGGCTCCTGGGCCAGTAAGAAAGTGACATTCTTTACTTACCACAGGTCAGGAATCCTATACAGGGACTGTATAGACAAGATATGAGGCCAGGTTTTCCCCAGGGTCTTTCATTGGCCCTGTAAGTCAATTTTGATTCCTTATAGCAGTCTGTTTATATTTGAAAGCATGGCCTTCCAGTCAAAGCCTTGGTAAACTAACCAATGTCTCTAATTGTGTCTTCTTATACAAGAAAAAAAGATTTGTATTGCACTTATGCAAATAACTATATTGCCATAAGTTAAGTGTAAACCAAAAATAAAATAAGTCCCTCAACCATCTGAATTGACCCCTCCTCTTAGCCAAGGGCATTCCAACGTTAACCTGAAAAACTAGTTCCGGCCATGAAGAAGTGGGAGTCAGACATGCCTCATTATCATTAACATCAACATAGACCTTAAGACTTGTAGAACAGACTCATTAAGTCTAACAGGAAACATTTTCAATCTATTCTCTTTGAAGCATGCTACCTGGAGGTTTCATCTATATGATAAAACCTTTGTCTCCACAACTCCTTATTGTAACTCAGACATTCCTTTCTATTGATTCCAGGTCTTTAGATAGTAACTCAACCAACTACCAATCAGGAAATATTTAAATCTGCCTATTACCTGGAAACTCCTGCTTGCAGTTGTCCTGCCTTTCTGGAGCAAACCAATGTACATCTTACTTGTATTGATTGATGTCTTATGATTCCCTAAAATGTATAAAACCAAGCTGTAGCCTGACCACCTTGAGCACCTAAGGCTGTATCAGGGGCATGTCCTTAACCTCAGCAAAATGAACTTCTAAGTTGATTGAGACTTGCCTCAGATACTTTTTGGTTTACAAATGAATACTCATATATTTTGGAGGAATTGGGTAGAGAGAAAGAAATATGTTCCTAATTGGATTATACTTTACCCAACTGTCAAAAGCTATAAATCGATCAAAAGAAAATTTTTCTTGACTCTGAAAAACAAAACAGAATCAGCAATATTTTAAACAAAATGTCATAAAAACATAATTTTGTCTTTTATTTATTCAGTCTATGCAATTAATTCCTGTTTTGCTTGATATTTATGAACACATTAATTTTCCAAGAGAGTCTTGGAAGGTTTTTTTCTCTATATTTTAATGGCACATTTTTCATAGTATCAGAGACCTGCATTTAAGACTACTCATCAGAGTCCTATAGCTGATTATAAACTGCCTTTTGAAAAGGATTAAAACAAGACAATTGTCTATGGATGACAAAGAGTCTTAGGGCAGCCACAGTCAGATACAATCAATGAGAAAATTTGATTACCTCTGTGGCACACAACAATTCAGCATAACAATTAAAATTTTATTACTGATAATGTACACTAAATCATACTAGAATTATAGGAGTTTTGCATAATTTTGGAACACATACCAATAATACATTTATACAAATACAGCCCAAAGAAAGACAAACATTATTTTATATTTGACTGTGCTTTCTGTATGACCTTAATATATCAAATAAGCAAAATATATCATTTTTGGACTTTCAGGACCTAACATCTAAAAGGATTAATCAGGTCACAAAATGACTATATTTAGAATTTGATTTTGGGATGTTTGTCAAATATCAAAGTTTTAAAATACTTGACATTAAAAATAGAATCTCAGGTCATTTAGACAAAATAATAACTCAAAGATTTTTTAAAGGCAAAACCCTTTACTCATTGATAGAAGGAAGCCTTAGCTTTCCAAACAAGTTGTCTCTTTTCTCTCCCTTCATTTTCCTGAAGTTTATTCAGAAGGCAAACCCAAATCTTTTATTATCTCTCATCATTACATGAAAATATTGTTCAAGAGAGAAAGCCAAATTTCACCTTTGCATTAATGTCAAACCCAATTCTTAATAAAACCTTATAGGCAAATCTATTCAATTTTAAATAGTTTGACCATTAGGTAACATTCTCACAAACCTTTTATAATCCTTCACAATTTTTTTGTTAATGAGCAGATTAATGCTCCAAAGAAAACCCTGTTGTGCTTTTATTCCAATATTCAATTTACAGAAAAACTGAATATCCCTTAAACTCTAGGCAATATGTTCACCATAGAATTTCTTCTACTTCTCCCTTTTTTCTTTTTTTTCTTTTTTTTTTAATAGAGATGAGAGTCTTGCTATGTTGCCAGGCTGGTTTCAAACTCCAGGGCTCAAGCAATCATTCTCACTTCAGCCTCCCAAAATGTTGGGATTACAGGTGTGAACCACTGTGCCCAACCAGGGATTTCTTTTATAAGATTAATCTTTCACAAACGTTCTAGAACTTGCTCAGAATTTCAGCTTTATTCTATCTAACCCAAAACAATCATTAACCCTATAAACTAAGCAGGAAAAAACCCACATTCTTATGCTTTCGTATAATTTTTTTAACCAAAAACACTTTCTACTTTCTTTACACACCTTGTATGTAAAACTGTTTCACCAGTACTCTCAATTACATGTGTTATAGTGTTAACTCTTAGCAACTTTTATTTTTGATGAAAAACCTGGTAAGTATGTGATTTTAATTATGTACCAGATGTGGAGTCCAGGATGCCAGACAGAAGTGCAGGTAAGGTCTAACTATTTCCAGTATAGCCAGGGGGCATCGTTAACTCCACATGTCTCCAGGCCTTACCTAGAACCAAATGACTCCAAAGCAGGTAAGTCGAATAACTATCAAAAGTCAAAAAAGCAGTTTAAGTAGTTTAGTAAACACAGTATCTGACCTGCTTAATTTAGACCAGAGGTCTAAATTTTCACATTTTTATTTTATCAATAATCTTTAAAACCATCTTTATTTCCCAAAGATTACTACAGTTACATGAACCAAAAAGTGTTACAGTTTCTGTTTTTCTAACAAAAACATTTGATTTAAGCATTTATTATTTTTAATCAAATTAATCAGAGCTGTTTTATATAAACCCCACATACATAACACATATAAATACATAGACAGAAGAAGATCCAGTAGTTGTAAGGTTTTTTCATTTTAGCCAGTTTTAAAGTTTCTTAATTGGATTACTGGCATCAGGGTGGAGCCCTTTGAAATATAGGGCCAGGCAAGCATGCAGTTTCCAGGGCCTAACAAACAGGCAGAGCTGGAGAGCAAAACTGATCCCCCAAAATTAAGCATCCCATTTGTATACCAGATCCTGTATTCTTTAAAAGAGGGAAACTCTATGGCACAAGACAGTGCAATACTTTTACCATGAATTTCATTGCAAGGACATTCCCCCAAGGCTTGAGACTTGTGGGCAACCCAAAGCCAATCAGCCCATCCTCCATGGGAGTTTTACCTCTGTGGGTAGGGGAGAGGATGTTTTCATTCTTTCCAGATGGCTAAAAGTATGCTTCTCTGATCCACATGTGTAAGGATCTGAGTATTCCCTCATCACAGCCATTAGTCGTCACTAAAAGTGTATTTCTGATATGGTTTGGCTCTATGTCCCCACCCAAATCTCATCTTGAATTGTAATCCAAATTGTAATCCTCAGGTGTCAAGGGAGAGACCTGGTGGGAGATGATTGAATCATGGGGGTGATTTCCCCCATGCTGTTTTCATGATAGTGAGTTAATTCTCATGAGATCTGATGGTTTTATAAATGGCAGTTTCCCCTTATCTTGCTCTTATCTGCCACAATGTAAGTCGTGCCTGCTTCCCCTTCTGCCATGATTGTAAGTTTCCTGTGGCCTCCCCAGCCATGTGGAACTGTGAGTCAATTAAACCTCTTTTGTTTACAAATTCCCAGTCTTGGACAGTTCTTTATAGCAGTGTGAAAACAGACTAATATGATTGTCTACCTAAGTATTACACACCAAGGCTAAAAACTCTCTCATAATGCAAAGTAATTTCTGATGCCCCCAAAAGTAAAAAATGTCAGGTAATGCAAGGCAAAACGGAGGAGAGCTTTAGATTTTGAGAGGGACCTATATGCTTTCAATTGTCTGGGATTCCAAGAGGAAAACAGAGGTTTTTCCCAAAATGCGGTCTGTAGAGACTCTTCTGTTTTACCCAAAGAGTCTCAGGGTATTAATAATTATTTTAGGACAGGTGCGGTGGCTCATGCCTGTAATCCCAGCACTTTGGGAGGCTGAGACAGGAGGATCACCTGAGGTTAGGAGCTCAAGACCAGCCTGGCCAACATGGCAAAACCCTGTCTCTATTAAAAATACAAAAATTAGCTGGGCATGGTGGCATGCACCTGTAATCCCAGCTACTTGGAAGTCTGAGGCAGGAGAATCTCTTGAATGTGGGAAATGGAGGTTGCAGTAAGCTGAGATCACAGCACTGCACTCCATCTCAAAAAAAAAAAAAAAAAAAGAATTATAAGAATTATTTTAGGTCCTCTCATGTGGGCATCAAGAATGAAAAGAAGACAAAGTGGAGAAAAATAATTCAGTTGACTGAGAAGAAAAAACTTTTTTTCAGAAAAACAAGATCCGAGGAAAAAAAAAAAAACCATAAAAGCCATTTAAATATGCATGCAGCTTGTATATCTGCTTTTAATTAAGCTGACTTTTAACTAAATATCTTAGTACCAGACTCCAGCCAAGACAGCCAGCCAGTATTTCTGGATTCTAAACTTTACTGAAGGTAAGTTCCCAGATGAAGCCAATAAGTCTTAACTAAGGTTATGACTTAATTACGGGTTATGAGGGATTTTCTAAGAGGTGGTGAGTAGTTTTTATAAGATCCAGAATGTCCAAAGGTAGCTTAGAGAAAGGAAAATTCAAGATAGGAAGTCAGAAATTGCTCATGATGGGGAAAAGAATCAATAAATGACACAGGTAACACAAATATCAAACCAGAAAGGACTCATTCCCTATAGTGGGAATTAAACCTGGACCACCATTGTGAAAAGACAAAATCCTTAGCTGCTGAGCTACAGTATCAGGGTATCTGCTGTTCTTCTTAAGAGTCTAGAGCATCCAATTTCAAGCTTGCAAAGACTTGTAACTGCCCAAGACAATTTTTAGGACTATGACATGAACCCCCAAATTTCCACTCTCTGAATGGCAGAAACCAAGAGAAAGTAACTCCCACATCATCACAAGGTCAAGCTCCGAAGGACATAAAGCAAGACAAGAGGAAAACCTCATCTAGTTTTTGTTTCAGGGACCTTCAGCCAAGTTTGCAATGGACCAGTTTGCTAGGCTGGTTTGAATGGTGGGCTTATACGGGTTCTAGGCCTGCATTCTATACTATGGTACCCCCTTTTATGACAGAACAACACAGAAACAAATTCATAATATAAAGTAGACCAGATTTACTACAGCCTAAGACTGGCCTCACAAATTCTCTTTTCCATTAATCAAAACCTTGCAGCAGAGGCAAACTGTGATTTTTATCATTCAACCAGTTTGCACAGAGAGAGAGAGGTCAGAAGCCTGACTGCCAGGTGCAGTGACTCACGCTTGTAATCCCAGCACTTTGGGAGGCCGAGGAGGGTGGATCACGAAGTCAGGAGTTCAAGACCAGCCTGGCCAAGATGGTGAAACCCCCATCTGTACTAAAAATACAAAAATTAGCCAGGTGTGGTGGTGGGCACTTGTAATCTCAGCTACTCGGGAGGCTGAGGCAGGGAATTGCTTGAACCTGGGAGGAGGAGGTTGCAGTGAGCCAAGATGGCACCATTGCACTCCAGCCTGGGTGACACAGAGAGACTCTGTCTCAAAAAAAAAAAAAAAAAAAAAAAGGAAAGAAAGAAAAGAAAAGAAAAAGCCTGACTAGTAAGAAATTCTTACCCTTTTGCCAGTATACCAGGTTTCTGGATTCTCTCTCTCTCTGAGTGGCTTTGATGACCCTACTTCCTGTGTCATAGCTGTAAGACCAACCGTATTACAAAAAAAATTATCTTTTTTATGGAATCATGTGCAAAAGCCTCTCAATTTTGCAAGATGCCAACAGGCTGCATGGGGGAACAGAATTAACATTTTTCATTTCAGCCAGAGCAAAATACATGTGACAACATATAAACGTTAGCCACCCTGTTCAGTGCCCAATATCAAACTGATAAGGCTCAAACTTGCACCCATTTTCCCCTGTTGTTGTCCGCTTTGATTCACTTCAAGTGAGGTGGAATGACCTCCGACCAGGAGTTTCAACATGTGGTCTCTGAGCAAGACAGAAGATCAAACAGTTGCCCTGAGTGACAGAAGATAGGAAAGGGAAAGGAAAGAAGAAGAGACAGAGGAAAGGGGAGAAAAGCATTGCCTGCGGTGAGGAGGGGGAAGCAAGGAGCTCAGAGAGGCCAGAAAAAGACCCACTCATTGTAGTGACACTGAATTGGAAGTTCAGGTGGCCGCTGGTGAGTCATGGATGGGATCTTTTCCAGCAGTTCCATCAGCTCTCAAGTTTCCCCTTTTAGGGGAGGTAAAAAATGTTCCTCATGTCCTGTAATCCTGCACATGCCCAATCCTGTCAGACAAGCAAACATACAAAAATGGGTAGAGGCATGGGGGAAGAGAAAGTTAAAATGTCCCAGGATCAGTTAAGTGAGCTTTCTTGAAAATGGGAGTAAAGACAAACAGCAACCAGGAAATTGATTCATGCGGCAAAGAACACAATGTGGATTAATTCAAAGAGAATGGCAGTTAACATACCATAGAGCCAATCCATTCTTAACCAAGAGGGGCCTCACCAAGGAGGACCTCTAACCCCTCATGTCTTAGGAGGGACTCTAACCTTCCTAAGTTAGGCCTCTAACCCAAGTTCAGACCAGCATCCTTGTGCTTTACCAAGAGGGGCCTTTTAACCCTCTATGTCTTATGAGGGGCTTTAACCCTCCTAAGTTGGACCTTTAACCCAACTTTGTCCCAAGATAAAATGTACCCCACAAATTCCCCAAAGTTGGCCAATTGGTGTTGCAGTCTATTTCCCTTGGGTGGGGGATGTTTTCAGTATGGTCCCTTTGCAGTTCACCATGGAAGATGTTACCAGAAAAAGGTCCTGATCCTGACCCCAAGAGAGAGTTCCTGGATCTTGCAAGAAAGAATTGAGAGTGAGTCCACAGAGTAAAGTGAAAGAAAGTTTATTAAGAATGTAAAGGAATAAAAGTGTGGCCACTCCACAGACAGAGGAGGGCATTCCTGAAAGTGAAAGGAAGAACCACGTCCACCTTAGGTACAATGCCTGCTTATATATAAGATAATAAAGCAAAAAGTCTTGGGAGAAATATGCTCTACTACAAGGGCTTGTGACAAAGAATTGTTAATCTTTGTGTAACTACTGTCTTCTGTAAAAATCTGTATTATTATCTTTAACACAAAACTTATTCTTAGAACTATAAATGCTTTTGTTCTTAAGATATCAGGACATCAAGACATTTCCTGGGCCTGTTATTTCCTGGATCTGTTAAGCCCTGGGTCTGTTCAGCAAACATTATTAACCTATTCCCTTAACAGTAAACATCCTGTGACTAAGAATGCCTAACCTCCTGGAAATGCAGCCCAGCAGGTCTCAGCCTCATTTTACCAAGTCCCTGTTCAAAATGGAGTCACTCTGGTTCAAACGCCTCTGACAATTTTATAGACATGTTCCCATCTTAAAAAAGCAGCTGCTGCTCAGTTGTAGCAAATTTATGTTCTGCAAGAATGTAGATTCAATATTGCTAGCTTTTCCAATTTTCCAAGAGACATTAGAAATTTATGCTTTTATATGTAAACTCCTGACTTTTAACACATTCATATATTTTTAAACCAGTGTGGACCAGACAAGGTATGTGACCAAGTAATACACACCAGTCTGCAAGCTCTATCTTAGAACACGAGGGTGGGTCATTTATATCCCAGGATCCAAGAAAACAGACCCTGGCTTGCTTAAGGAGCCTTAGGCAGGCCTCCAGCTAGGATAAAGGTTAATACAGGTCCAAATCCCTTGGGACTCCTTTTGGGATTCAGAAGTTGCAGATTTTTTTAACTTTTTAGATCTACTGGGGCCCATGCCATGTAGCATGCTAAGAGAACTCTGAGGCAGCACCTTATTAATAAACACATTGATATTTCTGAAGCAAAATATATAAGTATTCAGAATTCAAGTGACATAAGAGCATTAAAAAAAGACACAACATGGAATACTATGCAGCCATAAAAAAGAATGAGTTTATGTCTTTGCAGGGACATGGATGAAACTGGAAAGCATTATTTTCAGCAAAGTAACACAAGAAGAGAAAACCAAACACTGCATGTTCTTACTCGTAAGTGGGAGTTCAACAATGAGAACACATGGACACAGGGAAGGGAACATCACTCACCAGGGCCTGTCAGTGGGTGGTGGGCTGGGGGAGGGATAGCATTAGGTGAGATACCTAATGTAAATGATGAGTTGATGGGTGCAGCAAACCAACATGGCACATGTATACCTATGTAACAAACCTGCACATTGTACACATGTACCCCAGAACTTAAAGTATAATTTTAAAAAAGTATAAAAAATCTCAAGCAAGTTCTAGTCAAGTTTTGCCACCAAATGAGATAGTTACAAACTTATGAAAAAAATAAGTTTCCAAAAGCATTGGGATTTCAGAATTATTGATAAGTAATAATGTGAACCAATTATAAGGAGACAGACAAGTGAGGACTGACTACATACTTTGTTAATGAATCGACTTATAGAGAATTTATGCCTGATGACCTCTACCCTTTGGAAACTATTTTTATATCTTTGATAACTGGGGACATACCTGCTTTCTCCCCTTTGGCCTCAGGGGAGGCAGTGTTTTGCCCTTTACCGTTGTCCCCCAAGCATGGGCAGGTCCATTTCTTAATTTCCTAGGCATATCTGAAACTGGTTGGCAGGAAGCTCAGCACAATGAGTCACTTCCAATTGCTGTTAAAAATGAGTTTGCTCAGGGCCAGGCACGGTGGCTCACGCCTGTAATCCCCAGCACTTTGGGAGGCTGAGGCAGGCGGATCATCTGAGGTTGGGAGTTCGAGACCAGCCTGACCAACATGGAGAAACCCCCTCTCTACTAAAAATACAAAATTAGCTGGGCATGGTAGCGCATGCCTGTAATCCCAGCTACTCAGGAAGGCTGAGGCAGAAGAATCACTTGAACATGGGAGGCGGAGGTTGCAGTGAACCAAGATCGCACCATTGTACTCCATCCTGGGCAATGAGAGCGAAACTCTGTCTCAAAAAAAAAAACAAAAAACAAACAAACAAACAAAAAAATGACTGCGCTCAGATGCTCCACTCCCAGTTCTGTAGTTGAGACCAATCTCGATTGCCCCCCTGTTTGACTCTCATATATCTTCATGCCTCAAGGTTCTTGCAGACTCTCAATAAGGACCTAAACAAGAAAAAGGGTCTCCTTTCCCTCTGGTTTCTGCTCTTCCTCCATCCTCAATTTTTGCACACCAGTAATTTATAACTACCATTCAGGTGGATGATTGTGGAATGATGTCTCCTTTTAAAAGATGCCCCACCCTAACCCTCAGTGCTGTGGTTATCCTGAGCTCCACCTCTCAGGACAATTACAAATAATGACAGCCAAATCAATAACAACATTCTGAGTTATCCAATCTTAGTGGGCATAACCACAATCCATGCTGTGCTAAACCGGGCTAAGTCCAGGTCTCTTTTTTAAAGCCCCATAGTATGATCAGGCATGCCTATCTCTATAGTAGCTTTAGGGCTTCTGCTCCTGATTCTCTATGATTTACTACACAAAGAACATATACACATCTCCGGCAATAAAAAACCAACCCAAAAGCAATAAAAATCCAAATGTAGAAAATAATTCTTTCTCCTGTGGAAGATACAAAGCTGCAGGGACTTGGCTTTGCTGCTGCCAGACATGGATTTACATTATAAAATAAAGCACGTGGCTTAGCTTCTCAACCTAAGCACCTCTACTCTGGTGACTTCACTTTTTCTCAGGAATAATTGTTTTTGGTGTCTAGAGGTAGGAGTGTCCCAAAAGAAATATACCCAAGATAGACAGAAGTCTCTTCTTTCAATGAAGATTTATGGTTGAAAAATCTCATTAAAAAGAGTTTCTCCCATTTCTGGGCTATTACATGTTCATCAAGATCAGCATACAATCTCAACATATTTTGCACATGTGTGCATATGCACATGCATGTGAGTGTGTACTATATTGTAATTGCAAACCAAAAATAAAATTCTAAGCCTGACAGTTGACTGAATGGATCCCCTCTTGGCCAAGGGGATCCAAGAGAAAGTTGAAAAACCATTTCAGGCTATGATGGGAATGGGGGGTAGTACATGGCTCCCCTTGGAGCTTAGGTACAACTGACCAGCATTAACATAAAAATAGAGATCTAAGACGAACAAGACAAACTCTTTGTAGCAATAAGATACTGAGCTCCAACCTGCCTGACCCTGGTATAGCATCACATGACAGATAATGGGCCCTAAATATATTTTTTAATTTCTTTCTTCCTTTGTTATTTTATTTTTCATTTATTTATTTATTTTTTTGAGACAGTATCTTGCTCTTGTTACCCAGGCTGAAATGCAGTAGCATGATCATAGCACACTGAACCCTCAAAGTCCTGGGCTTAAGAGATCCTTCCACCTCAGCCTCCTAAGTAGGTGGACAGGCATATGCCACCATGCTCAATTAATTTTAAAAATTTTTTTATAGAAATGGGTGTCTCATTATGTTGCTCAGGTTGGTCTCAAACTCCTGGCCTCAAGCCATCTTCCTGCCTCAGCCTCCCAAAGTGCAAGGATTACAGGTATGAGTCACCATAACTGGCCCTAAATATATTTCTTTGACATATTGTGGCATGGCCCTGCAAAGAGGTCCTGGTAGGGGAAATTTGCATTTTTCTTTTTTCTACATCACAAATCATTAGAAAGGAAATATGTATTCTGTAGAGAATCTCCTTCCTTTGCTACTAGGTTTTTCCTGGAGAGTAAGGTCTCCAGAGAAGAGATGTTTATAATCTATTCTCTCTGAAGCCTAGAGGCTTCATCTTCATAACAAGAACCTTGGCTTCCACAACTCCCCTATCTAACTCAAGCATTTCTTTATTATGACTTCAACTCAACAGGGAGAGCTTAACTCTTTCAGCTAATTGCCAATGACAAAATATTTGAATCCACCTATGACTTGGAAGACTCCTCCCTCAGCTTCAAGATGTCCTGCCTTTCCAGGCTGAACAAATATATACCTTCCATGTATTGATTTATGTCTTTGCCTGTTAACTTCTGTCTCCCTAAAATATGTAAAGCCAAACTATAACCCAACCACCTTGGGCACATGTTCTCAGAAGCTCCTTAGGCTGTGTCACTTGTCATGTCCTTAACCTTAGGAAAATCTCTAAATTGATTGAGACCTGCCTCAAATAATACTATTTGGTTCATGGAATTAATAAGTAATCCATGGGCCAGGTGTGGTGGCTCACGTCTATAATCCCAGCACTTTGGGAGGTCCAGGAGGGTGGATTGCTTGAGCCCAGGAGTTCAAGACAAGCCTGAGTAATATGGCAAAACCCCATCTCTACAAAAAATACAAAAATTAGCCAGGCATGATGGCAGGCATCTATAGTCATAGCTACTCAGGAGGCTGAGGTGGAAAGATCACCTGACTCTGGGAGGTTGAGGCTGTGGTGAGCCATGATTGTGCCACTGCACTCCAGCCTGGGTGACAGTGTAAGACTCTGTCTCAAAAAATAAATAAATAAAAATAGGTAATCTGTGGGTAAGATACAATACTGTAAATATCATATTGCCCAATAATCCTCAAAAACCTTTCATTCAATAGTTTTAGCATCTACAGGTGTTCTTGCCCGAATTATTCCAATGGTGGATATAAAATGGCGATTTTTCTAATTCTATAATTTCTTCTATATTTTATAGGCTGCAGTCTTTGAAAGAAGAGAGTTCACTTCCACTTCCACCTTTATTTTGAGTGTCACTATGGATTCATGGGTTCTTTTCTTATTTTGAGATAATACAATCCATTACCTTTATTATTCTTTTTGATGTTCAGCTTGTCACAAATTTAGCCAGTGGGAACAGCTTCAAGTCAACTCTCGTGTCCTTTTGACATGTTCCCATTAATTTTGCGCACTTTCTTACTTTGGTGCATAAGATATTTCCAGCTTACTGTGAGCTTCCCCTTTCCCAGACTTGAAATTAGCTATTGGAATGTTATTGCTTCTATGCTTCTTTGGGAGACAAAGTTAGAAATCCAAAACTTTAAAGAATCATGAGTTAATACTGATACCTCTAATTCCAATGTCAACCTACAAGAAGAAGCTGAGGCAAAGTAGAGAGTTTATTTAGGCCAAGTTTGAGGACTGCAACTCAGGAGCATAGATTTAAGTTGCCCTGGATATATACTCCGATTAGCAGCAGTAACAAATGAGTTTTCAAAGGAAAAAAGAAGAGTCAGTTTCTAATTTTTTTTTTACCAAGAATTTGCATTAAAATAACATAAGCTATTAACTATCTTTGTTCCTTGCATCACACCTCCCAGGAATATGAACATAATAGGTGGGTGAAACAGCAAATTAGAAACAAAATACCTTTAAAGAACTGCCCCAGGGCCGGGCGCGGTGGCTCAAGCCTGTAATCCCAGCACTTTGGGAGGCCGAGACGGGTGGATCACGAGGTCAGGAGATCAAGACCATCCTGGCGAACACGGTGAAACCCCGTCTCTACTAAAAAATACAAAAAACTAGCCGGGCGAGATGGCGGGCGCCTGTAGTCCCAGCTACTCGGGAGGCTGAGGCAGGAGAATGGCGTGAACCCAGGAGGCGGAGCTGGCAGTGAGCTGAGATCTGGCCACTGCACTCCAGCCTGGGCGGCAGAGCGAGACTCCGTCTCAAAAAAAAAAAAAAAGAACTGCCCCAGGTGTGAATGTAGGAGGGAAGTGGGGCTCCAGCATGGTTGAAATGCCATACTTATGTTTCTCTGGGCCTGATAAATTTTGTATTCCTCACATAACTCAGACTGCTCTGAGCTATATATTTTTTTTCTTACTCCCTTCTCCCATATTGAGGAAAGAACCCTGGTTTCCCACAATTTTCTCTACCTATAATACATTCAAAATAACTTTAGAATTTCTTCACTGACATTATTATTAAAAAATCACTAAACATCAGAGAAACACAAATCAAAACCACAATGAGATACCATCTCACTCCAGTTAAAATGACTACTATCAAAAAGGCAAAATATAACAAATGCTGGCAGGGATGGAGAGAAATGGGAGCTTTTATAAACTGTTAGTGGGAAGGCAAATTTAACCATTATAGAGAAAAGTATAGAGGTTCCTCAAAAAACTACAAATAGAACTACCCTATGATCCAGCAATCCCGCTATTGGGTATTGAGCCAAAGAAAGGAAATCAGTATTTCAAACAGACATCTGTCCTCATGTTTATTGAAGCATTTTTCACAATAGCCAAGATATGGAATCAACCTACATGTCCATCAACAGATGAATGATAAAAGAAAATGTGGTATATATACATTATGGAATACTAGTTAGCAATTTACAATAATAAAATTCTGTCATTCATGGCAATGTGGATGACCTTGAAGGACATTCTGATAAGTGAAGTAAGCTAGGCATAGGAAGATAAATACCGTGGCCAGGGGTGGTGATTCATGCCTGTTATCCCAGCACTTTGGGAGGCCAAGGTGGGTGGATCACATGAAGTCAGGAGTTCAAGACCAGTCTGGTCAACATGGTGAAACCCTATCTCTACTAAAAACACAAAAATTAGTCAGGCATGGTGGCAGGCGCCTGTAATCCCAGCTACTCGGGAGGCTGAGGGAGGAGAATCGCTTGAACCCAGAAGGCAGAGGCTGCAATGAGCTGAGGTGATGCCATTGCGCTCTAGCCTGGGCAACAAGAACAAAACTCCATCTCAAAACAAACAAACAAAATAAGTAGATAATAGAATAGTGGTTACTAGAGGCTGGGAAAGGGTTTGGGAGAGATCAAGGGGATAGCCAGCTGTTGGTTAACGCATGCAAGAGTATAGCTTGTTAGGAGAAATAAGTTCCAGTGTTCTACAGCCCTACAGAGTTACTATAATAAACAACAATTTATTTTACATTTTCAAATAGCTAGAAGAGCAGATTTTGAATTGCTCCCAACACAAAGAAATGATAAATGTTTGAAGTGATAGATATGCTAATTACCCTGATTTGAGCATTACACGTTGTATACATGTATTGAAATACCACACTATACTTCATAAATATGTACAATTATGTATCAATTAAAAACAACAACAATTTTTTAAAAACCTACTAGGGAAAGTTCAATATTTTTTTGCAATTTTTTTGCACTGAAAATACATTCTGTTAAGGGAGTGCTGTGTTCAAAAGTTACTTGAATTAATTCTATTTCTGAATTGTTAAGGTATCAACTTGAGAGTATCTTTAGTTAGCTTAAATTGTGGCTGTTTGTGTTCTACATTAGGTTTTGCTTTTAATTTTTGTTGATCTAATATGCAAAACGTTTATGTAATTCAAAAGAAAAAACTACACTAAAGAGGTAAATTCAGAGAAGTTGCACACCTTCATTTTATGCTTTTTCATTTGTTTCTGGTTTATTCTTCCTATATTTCTTTTTTAAGAATAAGCAATTATACATGGACTTGCATTTTCTCCTTTTTCTTACAAAATGTTCGTGTTATATATACTCTTTTACATATTTCTTTTAATAAAATTTCCTTGAGGCTGAGTGTGGTGGCTCACACCTGTAATCCCAGCACTTTGGGAGGCTAAGGTAGGAGGATCACTTGAGCCCAGAAATTCGAGACCAGCCTGGGCAATATGGTGAAACCCCGTCTCTACACACACACAAAATACAAAAATTAGCCAGGCATAGCAGCACATGCCTGTAGTCCCAGCTACTTGGGAGGTTGAGGTGGGAGGACTGCTTGAACTTCGGAGGCAAAGGTTTCAGTGAGCCAAGATGGTGCCACCGCACTCCAGTCTGGGGAACAGAGCGACTCTGTCTCAAAAAAAAAAAAAAAAAATGCTTGAAAAGATTCCTTATCAGTTCATAAAGATTTTTGCTACATAGTACATACTTTATAGTTTGCATGCACCATTGTTTATTTAACTAGTTTTATTAGGTTGAATCCAGGAGTTGGTTTTTTGAAAAGATCAACAAAATTGATAGACCGCTAGCAAGACTAATAAAGAAGAGAGAAGAATCAAATAGATGCAATAAAAAATGATAAAGGGGATATGACCACCAACCCCACAGAAATACAAACTACCATCAGAGAATACTATAAACACCTCTACACAAATAAACTAGAAAACCTAGAAGAAATGGATAATTTCCTGGACACATACACTCTCCCAAGACTAAATCAGGAAGAAGTTGAATCCCTGAATAGACCAATAGCAGGCTCTGAAATTGAGGCAATAATTAATAGCCTGCCAACCAAAAAAAGTCCAGGATCAGACGGATTCACAGCTGAATTCTACCAGAGATACAAGGAGGAGCTTGTACCATTCCTTCTGAAACTGTTTAAGGCTATTGATTTTCCTCTTATCCCTGCTTTAGTTGTTCCTCTATCATCTATATTTCCTGTAAAATGGAAGTGAGATTTACAAGTTTGATTAGATGCAGGGTCAGATTTTCATTCAAGAAGATTTCACTGATGGTGTTGTATACCTCAAATTATCACACCAGGAGATACAAGTTATTGGTTGCCTAGTTTTATTGTTGCAAAGTCGATCACTGGGTTCTGGTGATGTCAACTAGTTTCCTCCATTTTAAAGTTACCCACCAACATTTTACCCATGTCATTAGAAGTTGTCATTTGCAACTTCTAATGACATGGGTAAAATGTTGGTGGGTAACTTTAATATGCAAATGATGGTGGGCTATTTTATTACTGCTTTTTTTTATTGACTGTAATTCATCTACAAAAAAGAGGATGGAGCTGGCACAGTAGCTCACACCTGAAATTCAAGCACTTTAGGAGGCCAAGGTGGGAGGACCACTTGAGGCCAGGCCGGTCAATGTAGGGGTTGTGGCACGAGCCTAAAGTCCCAGCTATTCAGGAAATGAAGGTTGAGGTGGGAAGATCACTTGAGCCCAGGAGTTCAAGGCTGCAGTGAGCCATGATCCAGTTACTCCAGCCTGGGTGACAGAGCAGACAAAGCAAGACCCTGTCTCCAAAATAAATAAATAAATAAAATAAAACAAAAATCAAACTTTCTCTCATTAATTACTTTATTTATACAGAAAAGATAGAATTATTTATCCCTCTCCAACTTTATTTATCAATACGTAGAGTAGTCACTTAGTGATCCAGCAACCTCCCATGGACACCAACGCATTTTTTAAAGTATCACAATGAGCTCACAAATTTGCATACAGTTGATGTTTTAATCCATTGCAGTCATTATTCTTTAAAATTTTTATGTAACTTCTTTGATTTTATACTTGGATCTCTTCTTTCTTATAGTGAAAATCTCAGTTCCTAATGAGATTAAAACAAATATTTGTTTTTCTTTTTCTGTAGCATGTTATTATTAGTACTATAATAAGACAACTGAATGCAGTGTAAGTTTTTTTGTGGTTCTTTTTCCTTTAGAATATATCCTACTAGAGGTGTACTGAAATTCAAAATGAAATAATTACTTTCTCTACACAGTTTTGGTGCCAAAATTATGTATAGTTAGAATCATTTGTTTCTGTTTTGTTTTCAATTTCAGGGGTCTTTCCCACTGTATAATTACATGATTCGTTTATATGGTTCCAAAGCCAAAACTACATAAAAAGATGGACCCACAGAATTTTTCCTTCTGTACTTGCTTCCTCATCCTGCACCCTCTCTCCAAATGGAAGAGGCCATTTTTTGTCCATTTGTTAGTATGTCATTTCATTGTTGCTTTTTTGAAAAACATAAACAAATATGTTTATATATTTGTTTATGTATTTGTTTCCTTCACACAAAAGGTAGCACACCATAAACATTGTTCTGCATCTTGCTTTATTTCACTTAATAATATATCCTGGCAATTGTTCCATACTAGCATATAGAAGTGTTTCTCATTTGCTTTTACAGTAGTATAATTCTCTATTGTTTAAATGCACCACTGTTTATTAAACCAGTCCCTACAACTGGACATTCTGGTTGTTTCTGGTTTTCTACTATAGCAAATAAGGTCACCATAAATAACTGTGTGCCTATAATTTTATATATTTTTTTGCAAGTGTATCTTTGGGAGACATCTTAGAAATGGGATTGTTGGATCAAAGGATAAATTCTCACCTAATATTCCTTGACATTGCCAAATTCCCCATCATAGTGAGTATACATTTTTACCTTCCCACAGCAATGAGAGAGGCCTGTTTCCCCACAGCCTTGCATTGCCAAGCTTTTGGATTCTTGCCAATCTGATGCTGAAAAATAACATCTCGATATACTTTTTTTTTTTTTTTTTGAGACAGAGTCTCGCTTTGTCGCCCAGGCTAGAACGCAGTGGTGTAATCTCGGCTCACTGTGACCACTGCCTCCCGGGTTCAAGCAATTCTCCTGCCTCAGTCTCCCGAGTAGCTGGGATTACAGAAGTCTGCCACCATGCTCAGCTAATTTTTATATTTTTAGTAGAGACAGGGTTTCACTATGTTGGCCAGTCTGGTCTCGAACTCCTAACCTCAGGCGATCCACCTGCCTCAGCCTCCCAAAATGCTAGGATTACAGGCATGAGCCATTGTGCCCGGCCACAATACACTTTTAATTAGTATTTATCTCTCTTTTTCTGTAGAGATGAAGGTCTCATTATGTTGCCCAGGCTGGTCTTGAATTCCTGGCATCAAGTAATCCTCCTGCCTTGGCCTTCCAAAGCACTAGGATTACAAGAATGAGCCACTGAGTCCAGTCTAAAAACAAACTTTTTTTTTTTACAGATGGTGTCTTGTTTTGTCACCCAGGCTGCACTGCAGTGGCATAATCATAGCTTACCGAAGCCGCAAACTCCTGGGCTCATTAAATCCTCCCGCCTCAGCCTCCTGAGTAGCTGGGACTACAGGTGCAAGAGTTGTCACTGCATCAGGGGACTATAGGTATGAGCCACTGCACGCAGCTAATTTGTTTTGTTTTGTTTTCTTTTTTTTTTTTTTTTTTAGAGATAGGGTGTCACTTTGTTGCCCAGGCTGGTCTCAAATTTCTAGATTCAACCTGTTTTCCTGACTTGGCCTCCCTAAGTATTGGGATTACAAGCACAAGCCACTACACCTGGCCTTCTTTTTAAAATTTATTTTTAAAAACATTAGTGTGGTAAAATATACCTGAGACCTAGTATTTTAACCACTTTTAAGTGTACGGTTCAGCAGCATGAAGTACATTCACATTGTTGTGTAACCATCACTACAGCCCACATCCAGAACTTTTTCATCATTCCAAACTGAAACTCCAAACCCATTAAACAATAACTCACATTTCTTCTCCCCTCAGTTTTGGGTAACCACTGTTTTACTTTCTGTTTCCATGTATTTGAGTATTCTAGGTAGCTCATATAAGTGAAATCATAAAATATGTATCCTTTTGTGTTTGGTTTATGTCACTTGCCATTACGTCTTGAAGGTTCATCCATATTGTGTCATATATTAGACTGTAATTTCTTTTAAGGCTAATATTTCATTGTATGTAAATATCACATTTTATTTATCCATTTATCTGTTGATGGACATTTGAGTTGTTTCCACCTTTTGGCTATTGTGAATAATGCTGTTATGAGCATTAATGAGCAAATATCTGTTCACATTCCTGCTTTCAATTATTTTGTGTGTATACCCAGAAGTAAAATTGCTGGATCATATGGTAATTGTTTAATTTTTTGAGGAACCACCATACTGTTTTCCTTAGTGGCTGCATAATTTTACTTTCCCACTAGCACTGCACAAGGCTTTCAGTTTGTACACATTTACACCAAGAGTTTTTATTTTTATCGTAACCATTTCAGTGGATCTGAAGTGATATTTTATTGTGGTTTTGATCTGCATTTCTCTAAGAATTTGTGATGTTGAATATCTTTTCATGTCCTGTTTGGCCATCTGTATATCTTTTTTTGGCGAAATATCAATTAAAGTCCTTTGTCCATTTGTTTGTTTCCTAGACACTAGACAACCAGAGACTTTGTCTACTTTTTAAATTGGGTTGTGTTGTTGCTGTTGTTAGTTTTAGGAGTTGTGTATATATTCTGGATATTAATTCCTTATCTGATATATGATTTGCAAATATCTTCTCCTTTTCTGTGGGCTATCTTTTTACTCCATTCATAGTGTCCTTTGATGCCGAAAAGATTTTTAATATTGACGAAGTCCAGTTTGTCTATTTTTTTTCTTTTGTTGCCTGTACCTTTGGTCATACCCAAGAAGCCATTGTCAAACCAATATTATGGTTTCCTCCCAAATTTTTTTTTCTGGGTTTTACAGTTTTAGTGGTTATATATAGGCCTTTGATCCATTTTGACCTAATTTTTGTATATGGTGTTAAGTGTCCAACTTCATTCTTTTGCATGTGGATATCCAGTTTTCCCAGTATAATTTGTTGAAAAGATTCTACTCTCCCCACAAATAATCTTGGTACTTTTTTGGAAATTTTTTGACCATATATGCTAGGGATTATTACTGGGCTCCCTATGTTGTTTAGTTGGTCCATATGTCTGTCTTTATGACAGTACCACACTGTTTTGATTACTTTTAGAATTGTAATAAGTGTGAGACCTCCAAATTTGTTACTCTTTTTCAATATTGCTTTGGCTCTCTTCAGGGCCCCTTGAGATTCTATGTAAATTTAAAATGGATATTTCTATTTATGCAAAAACTATAGTTTGATTCTGCGAGGGATTGCATTTAATCAGTAGTTAACTTATCCTACCAATATTAAGTCTTTAATTCATGAACATGGGATATCTTTCCATTTATTTATGTTGCTTTCATTTTTTTTCAGTAATGTTTTGCCATTTTTAGTGCACAAGTCTTTCACCTCCATGGAGGCAAAGTATTTTATTCTACTTGATGCTGTTGTAAATGGTATTTTTCTTAACCTCCTTTTGGGTTGGTCACTATTAAGCATTATTTTTTTATTATGAGTAGGCTGGGCTCCCTTCCTTCCTTCCTTCCTTCCTCCCTCCCTCCCTCCCTCCCTTCCTTCCTTCCTTCCTTCCTTCCCTCCTTCCCTCCCTCCTTCCTTCTTTTTTTTTTTTTGACAGGGTCTCCCTTTGTGGCCCAGGCTGGAATGCAGTGGTATAATCATAGCTCGCTGTAGCCTTGACCTTCTGAGCCCAAGTGATCCTCCCACCTCTGCCTCTCAACTAGCTGAGACTACAGGCATGTACCACCACACCCAGTTAAGTTTTAAATTTCTTTGTAGAAATGAGATCTCTCTATGTTGCCCAGACTGGTCTCAGACTCCTGGGTTCAAGTAATCCTCCCAGCTCAGCCTCCCAAAGAGCTGGGATTACAGGCATGAGCCACTGTGTGTGGTCTGACATCTTTGTATATGTTTCGGGTCCATTTCGTTTTCTGCAGAACTATCCATTCATATCTTTTACCCACTTTTCTTTATTTTTTTAATTATTATTATTATTTTTTGAGATGGAGTCTTGCTCTGTCTCCCAGGCTGGAGTGCAGTGGCGTGATCTTGGCTCACCACAACCTCAGCCTCCCAGGTTCAAGCAATTCTCCTGCCTCAGCCTCCCAAGTAGCTGTTTTACTCATTTTTCTATTGTATTGTTGGTATTTTTTCTTCTCAACATTTTTAGAGCTCTCTATATTTTATTAATATCAGCCCTTTGGATATAGGGAACATGAAGGGGAAAAAAAACTAAATAAAAATGTTTATGATAGAGACTACTACTTGTTACCCAATAGCCAGTCACCCACACTTCCTTATTAATAGAATCACCTATTTTTAGCTGGAAATTTGGCTGACCAGAATAAAGTCAACATTTTCCAGCTTCCTTTGCAACTTGGTTGACTATATGATTATGTTCTAGGATTATAACCAGAGCAGCACATGCAACTTCTAGAAATGATCTTGAAAGGAGGAGGTAGGTCCTTCTCTGCACTTTTTTTTCTTCCTGGTAGCTGGAATGCAGAGGTGATGGTTTAAGGTTTTAGCTGTGTTGCTGAAAATGGAGGAACAATAAAATAGAAAGGCCCTTAAGCCCCTAACATCATCAAATACACCTGGATGACCCAATTTATGTGAAAAAGAAATAAACTTGGATATTGTATAAACCACTGAAAAAAATCGTCCCTCTGGATAGGGGTTTGATAGATGTATGCATTTGTCAAAAATCAGTAATGCACACTTAAGATTTTTGCATTTCATTGTATTTATATTTTACACAGAAGAAAAACCTGTAAACAAATATTGAGCTCTGGTTAATGATATACATACAGAAATACTTAGAGGGAAGTACATTGATGTGTGTAATTTACTTTGAAATGCATAAAAAATGGATTCATAAATGGATAAATTCTATATAATTGAGTAAAATATTCATGGGAGAATCTACGTGATGGATTTTGGGTATTGCCTATAAAACTTTTTATGTTTCAAAATGTTCATAATGAAATATTAGGTAAAATAGTAGTCATCTAATAATATACGTTATAAATATTTCTTCCAAGTTGTCATTCTTTACTGTGTTTTTTCCTCATAAAAATGTTTTAAATTTTATATACAGAGACATCACTTGTGTTTTTTATGGATTCTTTTTTCTTTTTTAAAGAGTCTCACTCAGTTGCCCAGGCTGGAGTGCAGTGGTGTGACCATGGCTCACTGCAGCCTTGAACCCCTGCATTCAAGCAATCCTCTCACTTCAGCCTCCCAAGTAGCTAGGACTATAGGCGCATGCCATCATGCCCAGATAATTTTTTTAAAAAACCTTGTAGAGAGGGGTCTTGCTATGTTGCCCTGGCTAGTTTTGAACTCCTGGTCTCAAGCAATCCTCTCTCCCTGACCTCCCAAAGTGCTGGGAGCTTCTTATTTTTGAGTGACAGCTTGTAAAGTTTTCCCTCTCCTCTATTATAAAAAACAGTCATTCATGCCTTCTAGTACTTGCATTATTAAGGTCTTTGGCCCAGTGTTTAGTCAGGTTGTTTTCTTATTTTTGAGTTTTAAGGGTTCTGTGTATATTTTGAATAACAGATCTTTATTAGATATATCTTTTGCAAATGTTTTCTCCCAGTGTTTGGCTTGTCTTTTTATTCACTAGACAGTGTCTTTCACAGAAAATAAATTTTCATGAAGTCCAGTTTATCAGTTCTTTCTCCCATGTCTTGTGCCTTTAGTGTTGCCTCTAAGGAGTCATCACCAAACTAAACTTATATAAATATTTATCTACATTATCTTCTAGGAGATTTATAGCATTTTACATTTAGATCTGTGATCCACTTTGAGTAGGTCTGTGTCTAGATTCATTTTTTTTCATTTGCATGAGGATATCCAGTCATTTCAGCACCACCATTTGTTTAAAAGATTTTCTTTTTTGTATTGTCTTTGCACTATGTTAAAGGTCAGTTGATTGTATTTTTGTGGGTCTATTTCTAGGTTTTCTATTTCATTACACTAATCTATTTGTCTATTCTTTCACTAATACCACACAATTTGATTACTGTAGTCTTATAATAAATCTTGAAGTCATGTAGTGTCAGTCCTTCAACTTTATAATAACCCCTTTAATATTGTATTGACTACCCTAAGTCTTTTGACACTCTTTTGGAATTATTTTGTTAATATACATAAAATCACTTGCTGTAATTTTGGCTGGCACTGCATTGAATCTATAAACTTGAGAAGAACTGGCATCTTGACAATATTGTTTTCTATCCATAAACATGGATTATTTCTCTATTTAAGCCTTTTATTTCTCTTATCAGATTTTTGTGGTCTTCCTTATATAGATCCTGCTGATGTGCCCATTTGGGAGTGCTAATGTAAATAATATTGTCTTTTAATTTTAAATTTCATCGGCTCTTTGCTGTTATATAGAAAAACAATTGTCTTTCATGTATTAACTTTGAATCCTGCAACCTTCTTGTAATCAATTATTGGTTCCTAGAGGGTTTTTCCCTCTTTTTGCTAATTCTTCTGGGTTTTCTATGTAGACAATCATGTTATCTGTGAATAAAGTCAGTCCTAGTTCTTTCTTTTCAACCTGTATGCCTTTATTTTCTTGTCTTATTGTATTATCTGGCACTTCCAGTATGTTAAAAAGCAGTGGTGAGAGGGCACATCCTTGTCTTGCTCCTTGACCTTACAGGAGAGCTTCTAGTTTCCCAACATCAAGTCAATTTTTTTTTTTTTAGACGGAGTTTCCCAGGCTGGAGTGCAGTGATGTGATATTGGCTTACTGTAAACTCCAACTCCTAGGTTTAACTGATTCCCCTGTCTCAGTCTCCTAAGTAGCTGGGATTACAGGCATCCACCATGACAACCAGCTAATTTTTATAATTTTAGTAGGGACAGGGCTTCACCATGTTGGCCAGCTGGTCTTGAACTCCTGACCTCAGGTAATCTACCTGCCTTGGCCTCCCAAAGTGCTGGGATTACAGGTGTGAGCCACTGCACCTGGGCCATTAGGATAATCGTTCTAAAATTTTGTGCCCTAGGATTTGTGTTTTTGTGTGCTTTTTGTTACGTTTTTTTTTTTTTTTTTTTTTTAATTATACTTTAAGTTCTAAGATACATGTGCAGAATGTGCAGGTCTGTTGCATAGGTATACATGTGCCATGGTGGTTTGCAGCATCCATAAACCTGTCATCTACATTAGGTATTTCTCCTAATGCTATCCCTCTCCTTGCCTCCCACCTCCTGACAGGCCCTGGTGTGTGCTGTTTGCCTCCCTGTGCCCATATGTTCTCATTGTTCAACTCCCACTTATGAGTGAGAACATGCAGTGTTTGGTTTTCCATTCCTGTGTTAGTTTGCTGAGAATGATGGTTTCCAGCTTCATCCACATCCCTGTAAGGGAAATGAACTCATTCATTTTTATGGCTGCATAGTATTCCATGGTGTATATATGCCACATTTTCTTTATCCAGTCTATCACTGATGGACATTTGGGTTGGTTCCAAGTCTTTGCTATTGTAAAGAGTTCTGCAATAAACATATGTGTGCATGTGTCTTTATAGTAGAATGTGTTTTTATAATAGCATGATTTATAATCCTTTGAGTATATACCCAGTAATGGGATTGCTGGGTCAAATGGTATTTCTAGTTCTAGTTCCTTGAGGAATCACTACACTGTCTTCCACAATGATTGAACTAATTTACATTCCCACCAACAGTGTAAAAGCATTCCTATTTCTCCACATCCTTTCCAGCATCTATTGTTTCCTGACTTTTTAATGATCACCATTCTAACTGGCTTGAGACAGTGTCTCATTGTGGTTTTGATTTGCATTTTTCTAATGACCAGTGATGATGAGCTTTTTTTCATAAGTTTGTTGGCCATATAAATGTCTTCTTTTGAGAAGTGTCTGTTCATATCCTTTGCTCACTTTTTGATGGGGTTTTTTTTTCTTGTAAATTTCTTTAAGTTCCTTGTAGAATCTGGATATTAGCCCTTTGTCAGATGGATAGATTGCAAAAATTTTCTCCCATTCTGTAGGTTGCCTGTTCACTCTGATGATAGTTTCTTTAGCTGTGGAGAAGCTCTTTAGTTGAATTATACCCCATTTCTCAATTTTGGCTTTTGTTGCCATTGCTTTTGGTGTTTTAGTCATGAAGTGTTTGCCCATGTCTATGTCCTGAATGGTATTGCCTAGGTTTTCTTCTAGGGTTTTTATGCTTTTAGGTCTTATGTTTTAGTCTTTAATCCATCTTGAGTAATTTTTTATAAGGCTTAAAGAACAGGTCCACTTTCAGTTTTCTGCATCTGGCTAGTCAGTTTTCCCAACCCCATTTACTAAACAGGGAATCTTTTCCTCATTGTTTTTTTTGTTAGGTTTGTCAAAGCTCAGATGGTTATAGATGTATGGTGTTATTTTTGAGGCCTCTGTTCTGTTCCATTAATCTATATATCCGTTTTGGTACCAGTACCATGCAGTTTTGGTTACTGTAGCCTTGTAGTATAGGTTGAAGTCAGCTAGCACGATGCCTCCAGCTTTGTTCTTTTTGCTTAGGGTTGTCTTGGCTATACAGGCTCCTTTTTGGTTCCACATGAAATTTAAAGTAGTTTTTTCTAATTCTGTGAAGAAAGTCAATGGGAGCTTGATGGGAATAGCATTGAATCTATAAATTGCTTTGGGCAGTATGGCCATTTTCATGATATTGATTCTTCCTACCCATGAGCATGGAACGTTTTTCCATTTGTTTGTGTTCTCTCTTATTTTGTTGAGCAGTGATTTATAGTTCTCCTTGAAGAGGTCCTTCACATCCCTTGTAAGTTGTATTCCTAGGTACTTGATTCTCTTTGTAGCACTTGTGAATGGGAGTTCACTCATGATTTGGCTCTCTATTATTGGTGTATAGGAATGCTTGTGCTTTATGCACATTGATTAAGTATCCTGAGACTTTGCTGAAGTTGCTTATCAGCTTAAGGAGATTTTGGGCTGAGACAATGGGGTTTTCTAAATATACAATCATGTCATCTGCAAAGAGGGACAATTTGATTTCTTCTTTTCCTAACTGAATACCCTTGATTTCTTTCTCTTGCCTGATTGCCCTAGCCAGAACTTCCAACACTATGTTGAATAAGAGTAGTCAGAGAGGACATAATCCAATCACCTCCCACCAGGTCTGTCCCTCAACACATGGGGATTACCATTCAGGATGAGATTTGGGTGGGGACACAAAGCCAAACCGTATCATTTTGCCCCTGGCTCCTCCCAAATCTCATGTCCTTTTTACATTTCAGAAACAATCATGCCTTTCCAACAGTTCCCCAAAGTCTTAACTCATTCCAATATGAACCCAAAAGTCCAAGTCCAAAGTCTCATCTGAGACAAGGCAAGTTTGTTCTGGCTATAAGCCTGTAAAATCAAAAACAAGTTAGTTACTTCCAAGGTGGTACAGACATTGAGTAAATGTTTCCAATCCAAATGGGAGAAACTGGCCAAAACAAAGGGGCTACAGGCCCCATACAAGTCTAAAACCCAGCAGGGCAGTCATTAAATCTTAAAGCTCTGAAATGATTTCCTTTGATTTCATGTGTCATATACAGGGCATACTGATGCAAGAGTTGGGCCCCCAAGGCCTTAGGCAGCTCCACCCCTCTGGCTCTGCAGGGTACAGTCCTGCCAGCTGCTTTCATGGGCCAGCCTTGAGTGCCTACAGCTCTTCCAAGTTCATAATTCAAGCTGTTGGTGGATCTACCATTCTTGGGTCTGGAGGATAATGGACCTCTTCTCACAGGTCCACTATGCAGTGCCCTGGTGGGGACTCTGTGTGGAGGCTCCAATCCCACATTTCCCCTCAGCACTGCCCTAGTAGAGGTTCTCCATGAGGGCTCCACCCCTGCAATAGACTTCTGTGTGGACATCCAGGAATTTCCATACATCCTGTGACATCTAGGTGGAGGTTCCCAAACCTGAACTGTTGTCTTTTCCGCCCCCACAGGCCCAAGCCAAATAGAAGCCAACAAGGCTTGGGGCTTGCACCCTCTGAAGCAATGGCTTGAGTTGACAATCATGTCATCTGCAAACAGAGACAATTTGACTTCCTCTCTTCCTATTTGAATATCCTTTATTTCTTTCTCTTGCCTTATTGCCCTGCCCAGAACTTTCAATACTATGTTGAATAGGAGTGGTGAAAGAGGGCATCCTTGTCTTGTGCCAGTTTTCAAAGGGAATGCTTCCAGCTTTTACCCATTCAGTATGATATTGGCTGTGGGTTTGTCATAAATAGCTCTTTTTGAGACATGTTCCATCAATACCTAGTTTATTGAGGGTTTTAGTATGAAAGGGTATTGAGTTTTATCAAAGGCCTTTTCTGCATCTATTGAGATAATCATGTGGTTTTGGTCATTGGTTTTGTTTATGTGATGGATTGTATTTATTGATTTGCATATGTTGAACCAGCCTAGCATCCCAGGGATGAAGCTGACTTGATCGTGATGGTTAAACTTTTTGATGTGCTGCTGGATTCTGTTTGTCAGTGTTTTAGTGAGAATTTTCACATCGATGTTTGGCAGGGATATTGACCTGAAATTCTGTTCTTTTGTTGTGTCTCTGCCAGGTTGTGGTATCAGGATGATGCTGGCGCATAAAATGACTTAGGGAGGAGTCCCTCTTCTTCTATTGTTTGGAATAGTTTCAGAAGGAATGGTACCAGCTCCTCCTTGTACCTCTGGTAGAATTTGGCTGTGAATCCATCTGGTCCTGGGCCTTTTTTTTTAGTTGGTAGGCTATTAATTATTGCCTCAATTTCAGAACTTATTAATTGGTCTATTCAGGGATTCAGCTTCTTCCTGGTTTAGTCCTGGGAGTGTGTATGTGTCCAGGAATTTATCCATTTCTTCTAGATTTTCTAGTTTATTTGCATAGAGGTGTTTATAGTATTCTATGATGGTAGTTTGTATTTCTGTGGGATCAGTAGTGATATCGCCTTTATCATTTTTTATTGTGTGTATTTGATTCTTTTCTCTTTATTTTCTTATTAGTCTGGCTAGCAGTCTATCTATTTTGTTAATCTTTTCAAAGAAACAGCTCCTAGATTCATGGGTTATTTGAAGGGTCTTTCATATCTCTATCTCCTTCAGTTCTGCTCTGATCTTAGTTGTTGTTTTCTGCTAGCTTTTGAATTTGTTTGCTCTTGCTTCTTAGTTCTTTTAATTGTGGTGTTAGGATGTCGACTTTAGATCTTTCCTGCTTTCTCATTTGGGCATTTACTGCTATAAATTTCCCTCTAAGCACTGCTTTAGCTGTGTCCCAGATATTCTGGTATGTTGCGTCTTTGTTCTCATGAGTTTCAAATAACTTATTTGTTTCTGCCTTACGTTTGTTATTTACCCAGCAGTCATTCAGAAGCAGGTTGTTCAGTTTCCATGTCATTGTGTGGTTTTGAGTTTCTTAATCCTGAGTTCTAATTTTATTGCACTGTGGTCTGAGACTCTTTGTTAGGATTTCTGTTCTTTTGCATTTGCTGAGGAGTGTTTTACTTCCAATTATGTGGTCAATTTTAGAATAAGTGCTATGTGGTGCTGAGAAGAATGTATATTCCGTTGATTTGGGGTGGAGAGCTCTGTAAATGTCTATTAGGTACACTTGGTCCAGAGCTGAGTTCAAGTTCTGAATATCCTCATTAATTTTCTGTCTCACTGATCCATCTTATATTGACAGTGGGGTGTTAAAGTCTCCCACTATGATGTGGGAGTCTAAGTCTCTTTGTAGGTCTCTAAGAACTTGCTTTATGAATTTGGTTGCCACTGTATTATTGGTAGTATATATATTTAGGAGAGTTAGCTCTTCTTGTTGCATTGATCTCTTTACCATTATGTAATGTCCTTGTCTTTTTTTATCTGTGTTGGTTTAAAGTCTGTTTTATCAGAGACTAAGATTGCAACCCCTGCTTCATTTTTTTTTGTTTGTTTGTTTGTTTGTTTTACTCTGCATTTGCTTGGTAAATATTCCTCCATCCCTTTGTTTTGAGCCTATGTGTGTCTTTGCACGAGATGGGTCTCCTGAATACAGCACATGGATGGGTCTTGACTCTTTATCCAACTTGCCAGTCGGTGTCTTTATATTGGCGCATTTAGCCTATTTACATTTAAAGTTAATATTGTTATGTGTGAATTTGATCCTGTCATTTTGATGCTAGCTGGTTATTTTGCCCATTAGTTGATGCAGTTTCTTCATAGTGTCAATGGTCTTTACATTTTGGTATGTTTTTGCAGTGGCTGGTGCCAATTTCTCCTTTCCAAATTTAGTGCTTCCTTCAGAAGCTCTTGTAAGGTAGGCCTGGTGATGACAAAATCCATCAGCATTTGCTTATCTGTGAAGGACTTTATTTCTCCTTCACTTACGAAACTTAGTTTCGCGGGATATGAAATTCTGGATTGAAAATTCTTTTAAGTATGTTGAATATTGGCCCCCACTCTCTTCTGGCTTGTAAGGTTTCTGCAGAGAGATCCGCTGTTAGTCTGACAGGCTCCCTTTGTGGGTAACCCGACCTTTCTCTCTGGCTGCCCTTAACATTTTTTCCTTCATTTCAACCTTGGTGAACCTGACAATTATGTGTCTTGGGGCTGAAAAGTATCTTTGTGGTGTTCTCTGTATTTCCTAAATTTGAATGTTGGCCTGTCTTGCTAGGTTGGGGAGGTTCTCCTGTATAATATCCTGAAGTATGTTTTCCAGCTTGGTTCAATTCTCCCTATCACTTTCAGATACAACAATCAAATGTAGGTTTGGTCTTTTCACATAGTCCCATATTTCTTGGAGGCTTTGTTTGTTTCTTTTCAGACTTTTTTCTATAATCTTGTCTTCATGCTTTACATCATTAAGTTGAACAATCTCTGATATCCTTTCTTCCACTTGATCAATTCGACTACTGATATTCGTGTATGCTTCTCATGCTGTGCTTTTCTGCTCCATCAGGTCATTTACGATCTTCTGTAAACTGGTTATTCTAATTAGCAGTTCCTGTAACCTTTTATCAAGGTTCTTAGCTTCCTTGCACTGGGTTAGAACATGCTCCTTTAGCTTGGAGGAGCTTGTTGTTACCGACTTTCTGAAGTGTACTTCTGTCAATTCATCAAACTCATTCTCCGTCCAGTTTTCTTTCTTGCTGGTGAGGAGTTGTGATCTTTTGGAGAAGAGGCATTCTGGTTTTTGGAATTTTCAGCCTTTTTGCGCTGATTTTTCCTCATCTTCGTGGATTTATTTACCTTTGGTCTTTGATGCTGGTGACCTTCAGATGGGGTTCTTGTATGGGCGTCCTTTTTGTTGATGTTGATGCTATTGTTTTCTGTTTGTTAGTTTTCCTTCTAACAGGCCCGTTCTGCAGGTCTGTTGGAGTTTGTTGGAGGTCCGCTCCTGACGCTGTTCACCAGCAGAGACTGCAGAACAGGAAAGATTGCTGCCTGCTTCTTCCTCTGGAAGCTTTGTACCAGAGGGGTACCCTGCAGATGCCAGCCGGAGCTCTCCTGTATGAGGTATCTATCAACCTGTGCTGGGTGGTGTCTCCCAGTCAGAAAGCATGGGGGTCAGGAACCCACTTGTGGAGGCAGTCTGTCCCTTAGCAGAGCTTAAGTACTGTGCTGGGAGATCTGCTGCTCTCTTCAGAAGTGGCAGGCGGGAACATTTAAGTCTGCTAAAGCTGCGCCCACAGCTGCCCCTTTCCCCAGGTGCTCTGTCCCAGGGAGATGGGAGTTTTATCTATAAGCCCCTGACTGGGGCTGCTGCCTTTCTTTCAGGGATGCTCTGCCCAGAGAGGAGGTCTAGAGAGGCAGTCTGACTACAGTAGCTTTGCCACACTGCAGTGGGTTCCACACCCAGTTTGAACTCCCCAGCTGCTCTGTTTACACTGTGAGGGGAAAACTGCCTTCTCAAGCCTCAGTAATGGCAGATGCCCCTCCCCACACCAAGCTCGAGTGTCCCAGGTCAACTCCAGACTGCTGTTATGGCAGTGAGAATTTCAAGCCAGTGAATCTTAGCTTGTTGGGCTCCATGGGGGTGGCATCTGCTGAGCAAGACCACTCGGCTCCCTGGCTTCAGCCCCCTTTGCAGGGTAGTAAACAGTTCTGTCTTGCAGGAGTTCCAGGTGCCACTGGGGTAGGAAAAAAAACTCCTGCAGTTAGCTCGGTGTCTGCCCAAATAGACACCTATTTTGTGCTTAAATCCCAGGGCCCTGTAGTGTAGGCACCCAAAGGAATCTCCTGGTCTATGGGTTGCAAAGACTGTGGGAAAAGCGTAGTATCTGGGCCAGATAGCATCCTCACTCACAGTATAGTCCCTCATGGCTTCCACTGGCTAGGAGAGGCAGTTCCCTAACCCCTTGCACCTCCTAGGTGGGGCAACATCCCACTCTGCTTCTGCCCACCCTCTGTGGGCTGCACCCACTGTCTAACCAGTCCCAGTGAGATGAACTGGGTACCTAGGTTGGAAATGCAAAAATCACCCACCTTCTGTGTTGGTGCTGCTGTGAGCTGCAGACTGGAGCTGTTCCTATTTGGCTATATTGCCTGGGAATCCTATTTTGCCTATTTTTGCAGGGGGTAGGGAGACATGAGACCATCTCTGTTGCCCAGGCTGGTCTTGAACTCTTGTTCTCAAGCAATTCTCCTTCCTTGGCCTCTCAAAGTGTTGGGTTTACAGGCATGAGCCACTGCACCCAGTCTGCTTATTTTTAAGATGGATTTTTTCTTTTTTCTTTTTTTTTTTCTTTTTTTGCTATTAAGTTGTTTGAGCTCTTTATATATTTTAGTTAGTAATCCCTTGTCAGATGAATAGTTGCAAATATTTTCTCCCATTCTGTGGGTTGTCTCCTCACTCTGTTGTTTCCTTTGTTGTGCAGAAGCATTTTAGGTTGATGTCCCATTTACCTGTTTTTTGCTTTGGTTGCCTGTGATTTTGAAGTCTTACCCAAGAAATCCTTGCTGAGGCCAATGTCTTGGAACATTTCCTCAATGTCTGCTTATGGTAGCTTCATAGTTTCAGGTCTTAAACTCTTTAACATATTTTGATTTTGTTTTTTATATGGTGAGAGAGAGGGGTCTAGTTTTATTCTTTTGCATATGGTTACCCAGTTTTCCCAGCACCACTTATTGAAGAGACTGCCCTTTCCCCATCGTATGTTCTTGGTAACTGTCAAAAATGTTATTAATAGCTGTACATCCATGGATTTATATCTGGATTCTCTACTCTATTACATTGGTCTATGTGTGTATTTTTATGCCAGTCCCATGCTGACTTGGTTACTATAGCTTTGTAGTATATTTTCAAGTTGGTAGTGTGATTCTTCCAGCTTTGTCCATTTTGGTCAGGGTTGCTTTGCCCTACTCAGGGTCTTTCATGGTTCCATATAAATTTAGGGATTGTTTTTTCCATTTCGTTGAAGAATTTTATTGGCATTTTAATAAGGAGGGTTTTTGTTTGTTTGTTTGTTTTTTGTAGATTATTTTCCATTCCCTCAAGCATTTATCTTTCAAGTTACAAACAATCCAATTATTCTCTAAGTTATTCTAAAGTATACAATTAAGGTATTATTGATGATAGTCACCCCATTGTGTTATCAAATAGTAGGTCTTATTTATTCTATTTTCTTTTGTGCACATTAACTATCCCCACCTATCTCCAAGACCCTCACTACCCTTCCCAGCTTCTGGTAACCATCCTTCTACCCTCTATGTCCATGTGTTCAATTGTTTTCATTTTTAAATACCACAAGTGAGAACACCCAATGTTTGTCTTTCTGTGGCTGGCTTATTTCACTTAACATAATGACCTCCAGTTTCATTCACATTGTTACAAAATGAAAGGACCTCATTTTATTTTTATTTTATTTTATTTTATTTTTTTTACAGAGTCCTGCTCTGTCACCCAGGTTAGAGTGCAATGGCAGGATCTTGGCTCACTGCAACTTCCACCTCCTGGGTTCAAGTGATTCTCTTGCCTCAGCCCCCCAGGTAGCTGGGACTACAGGCACATGGCGCCAGGCCCAGCTAATTTTGTATTTTTAGTAGAGATGGGGTTTAACCATGTAAGGCAGGATGGTCTCAAATCTCTGGACCTCGTGATCCGCCCGCCTCAGCCTCCCAAAGTGCTGGGATTACAGGCGTGAGCCACCGTGCCCGGCCCTCATGGACTGAATAGTACTCCATTGTGTATATGTACCACATTTTCTTTATCCATTCACATGTTGATGGACACTTAGGTTGCTTCCAAATCTTAGCTATTTTAAACGGTGCTGCAACAAACATAGGAGTGCAGATATTTCTTTCCTTTCTTTTGAGTATATATCCAGCAGTGAGATTACTGGATCATATGGTAACTGAATTTTTTTTTTTTTTTTTTAAGGAATCTCCAACTGTTCTCCATAGTGGTTGTACTAATTTACATTTCTAACAACAGTGTATGGGGGTTTCCTTTTCTCCACATCCTCGTCAGCATATGTTATTGCCTGTCTTTTGGATATAAGCTATTTTAACTGGGGTGAGATGATCTCATTGTAGTTTTGATTTGCATTTCTCTGATGATCAGTCATGTTGAGTACCTTTTCATATGCCTGTTTTCCATTTGTATGCCTTCTTTTGAAAAATGTCTATTCAAATCTACTGCCCTTATTTTTCTGGATTATTAGATTCTTTTCCTATAGAGTTGTGTGAGCTCCTTATATATTCCAGTTATTAATCCCTTGCCTAACGAGTAGTTTGCAAATATTTTTTCCCATCCTGTGGGCTGTGTCTTCACTTTGTTGACTGTATTCTTTGCTGTGCAGAAGCTTTTTAACTTGATGTGATCCCATTTGTCCATTTTTGCTTTGGTTGCTTGTGCTTGTGGAATATTGCTCAAGAAATTTTTGCCCAGACCAATGTCCTGGAGAGTTTCCCCAATGTTTTCTTGTAGTAGTTTCATAGTTTGAGGTTTTATATTTAAGTTTTTAATCCATTTTTATTTGATTTTAATATATAGCAAGAGATAGGGGTCTAGTTTCATTCTTCTGCACATGGATATCCAGTTTTCCCAGCACCATTTATTGAAGACATTGTCTTTTCCCCAACGTATGTTCTTGGCAACTTTGTTAAAAACGAGTTCATGGTAGGTGTGTGGATTTGTTTCTGGGTTCTCAGGTTTATTCCACTGGCCTATGTGTCTGTTTTTATGCTAGTACCATACTGTTTTACTGTGGCATAATTTGACATCAGGTAATGTGATTCCTCCAGTTTTGTTCTTTTTACTTAGGATAGTTTTGGCTATCCTAGGTTATATTTCACATACATTTTAGAATTGTTTTCTCTATTTCCGTGAAGAATTTCATGGGTATTTTCACAGGATTTCGTAAATACGTTATTAAAAATCAAGTTGAGGAAGTTTCACTGTTTCAGTTTACTGAGTCTTTATTGTTATTTTATCTGTTAACGGATGCTAGATTTTGTCAAACGCTTTTTATGCATCCACTGATATGATCATGTGATTTTTCCTCTTTAGTCTTTTGATGTGACAGATTATATCCACTGCGTTTTTTGAATGCTGAACCAGACTTACAATAAATCTCACTTACTTGTGCTGTATAATACTTTTTAACATTGTTGGATTTGATTTGATAATATTTTGTTGAGGATATTTGCATTTATGTTTATGTAAGATATCTGTCTGTAGTTTTCTTTTCCTGTAATGCCTTTGTCTGGTTTTGGTATTAGAGTAATGCTGGCCTCATAGAATAAGTTAAGAAGTATTCTGCTTTTATCTTCTTTTTTAAATTTGCAAGTTTATTACAAAGGATACAGATGAAGTGATGCATAGGGTAAGGGGTGAGTGACATTTCTATGTCTTCCCTGGGTGCTCCCCCTCTCCAGGAACCCTCATGTGGTCACCCAGCCAGAAGCTCTTGCTTCTATCTTCTCGAGTTTCCTTTATTTTTTGGTAGAATTCACCAGTGAACACATCTGAGCCTGCTGCTTTCTATTGTGCAAGGTCATTAATTATTGACTCAATGTTTTTGATAGGTATAGGCTGGTTCAGATTGTCTATCTCTCCTTGTTTGAGTTTTGGCAAATATTGTCTTTCAAAGTGTTCTTCCAATTCATCTAGGTTATCAAATTTGTGGACCCAGAATTGTTCAGAATATTTCTTGATTACCCTTTTGACGTCTCTGGGCTCTCTGGTGTCCCCTTTTTCATTTTTGATATTAGCACTTTGTTTCCTCTCTCTTTTTTCTTAGTGATATAGTTTGAATATTTGTCCTCATCCAAATTTCATGTTGAGATGTAATCCCCAGCGTTGGAGGTGGGGCCTGATTGGAGGTGTGTGGGTCATGAGGGTGGATTCCTCATGGCTTGGTGCTGTCCACAAGACAGTGAGTGAGTTCTCATGATATCCGGTTATTTAAAAGTGTGTGGCACCTCCTCCGCTTCTCTTGCTTCTGCTTTTGCCTTGTGATGTGCCAGCTATCCCTTCCCCTTCTGCCAGGACTAAGAGCTGACTAAGGCCTCGGCAGAAGCCAAGCAGATGCCAGTGACATTGTTGTACAGCCTGCAGAACCATGAGCCAATTAAACCTCTTTTCTTTATAAATTACCTAGGTAATTTAATTACGCAGGTAATTATTTGTAGTAATGCAAGAATGGCCTAATACAGTTAGCATGGCTAGATAATTACCAATATTACTGATCTTTTCAAAGAACCAGCTTTTAGCTTCATTTTTTCTACTGATTTCATATTTTCAATTAATTTTTGCTATAATTTTTATCTTTCTCTGATTTTAATTTGGTCTTCTTTTTCTCGTTTCCTAAGATGAAGTCTTATAAGATTAATTTTTGGATCTTTTTTCTTTACTAATATATGCATTCAATGCTATAAATTTCCCTTTAAGCACCTTTGTTGCATCCCATTAAGTTTGATAACTTGTGTTTTTGTTTTCATTTAGTTGAAAATATTTTAAAATTTATCTTGAGAGTTACTTTTCGACCCATGTTTTATTTCGAAGAATGTTCTTTAATCTCCAAGTATTTGGGGATTCTCCAGCTATCTTTCTGGTATTGATTTCTAGTTTAATTCCACTGTGGTCTGAGGGCAGACATTGTATGTTTTTTATTCTTTTAAATGTGTTATGGTGTGTTTTATGGCCAAGAATGTGACCTATCTTGCAGAATGTTCTATGTGAGATTAAGAAAAATGTGTATTCTGCTGTTACTGGATGAGACAGTCTATAGATGTCCACTATATCCAGTTGATTGATGGTGTTGTTGAATTCCGCTATAGTCTGACTTTCTGCCTGTGGAATGTGTCCACATCTGTTAAAGAAATGATGAAGTCTCCAACTATCATGGTGGATTCATCTATTTCTTCTTGTCATCCTATCAGTTTTTGTCTCCCGTATTTTGATGCCGTTTTTAAGTGTATTCACATTAAGAATTGTTATGTCTTGGCCGGGCATTGTGGCTCACACCTGTAATCCCAGCACTTTGGGAGGCTGAGGTGGGTGGATCACACGAGGTCAGGAGTTCGAGACCAGCCTGGCTAACATGGTGAAACCCCGTCTCTACTAAAAATATGAAAATTAGGCAGGCGTGGTGGTGGGCATCTGTAGTCCCAGCTACTCAGGAGGCTAAGGCAGGAGAATGGCACAAACCCAGGAGGTGGAGCTTGCAGTGAGCCGAGATTGCGCCACTGCACTCCAGTCTGGGCAACAGTGCCTTCCACCATGATTGTAAGATTCCTTAAAAAAAAAAAAAAAAAGAATTATGTCTTGTTGGAGAATTTATCCCTGTATCATTATGTAATGTCATTGTTCATCCTTGGTGACTTTTCTTGCTCTGGTCTGCTCTGTCTGAACTTATTGTAGCTACCCTACCTTTGTAAAATTAGTGTTACCATGGTATATCTTTCCCTATCCATCTACTTTTAATCTATATATTTATATTTAATTTTTTTTTTCTTTTGTAAAAAATAATTGGGTCTTATCTTTTGATTCACTTGGACAATGTCTGTCTTTTAATTGGTGCATTTAGACCATGGGCTTTCAAAGTGATTACTGATATAGTTGGATTAATATCTTCCATATTCGTTACTGTTTTTCACTTTTTTCAGATGGAGTTTTGCTTTGTTATCCAGGCTGGAGCACAGTAGTGTGGTCTCGGCTCACTGCAGCCTTTGCCTTCCAGGTTCAAGTGATTCTCCTGCCTCACCTGAGTAGCTGGGATTACAGGAGTGTACCACCAAACCTAACTTTTATATTTTTAGTAGAGATGGGGTTTTACCATGTTGGCCAGGCTGGTCTCAAACTCCTGTCCTCATGTGATCCTCTGGCTCCAGCCTTCCAAAGTGCTGGGATTCCAGGTATGAGCCACTGCTCCCAGTTCATATTTGTTACTGTTTTCTACTTGTCCTCTCTTAATCTATTGGTATTACTTTAAAACAATACCTGAGGCTGGGTAATTTATAAAGAAAAGAGGTTTATTTGGCTCACAAGTTTGCAGGTTGTACAAGAAGCATCATGCCAACATCTGCTTCTGACTAGGGCTTCAGGAAACTTCCAATCATGGTGGAAGGGGAAGTGGAGCTGGCATCATATGGCAAGAAAGGGAGCAAGTGAGAGAGGGATGTCACGTTGTCTTAAACAACCAGCTCTCACATGAATTAGAGATCTGAGAATTCACTTATTACTACAGGAATAGAACCAAGCCATTTATAAGCGATCTGCCTCCATGACCCAAATACCTCCCACAACGCCCCACCTCCAACATTGGGAATCAAATTTCAACATGACATTTGAAGGAAATGAATATCCAAACTATATCATCACCCTTGTTCTTTGTTCCTATTTTTTGTCCTCCACATTTTCTGCCCTTTGTGATTTTCATGGAGCATTTTAAAAGACTCCATCTTCTTTCCTTTCTTAGCATATCAGTTATATTTATTTTATTTATTTATTTTTGAGATGGAGTCTCACTCTATCGCCCAGGCTGGAGTGTGGTGGCACTAACTCAGCTCACTGCAACCTCCGCCTCCTGGGTTCAAGTGATTCTCCTGCCTCAGCCTCCCGAGTAGCTGGGATTACAGGCATGTGCCACCATGCCTGGCTAATTTCCATATTTTTAGTAGAGACAGGGTATTACCATGTTGGTCAGGGTGGTCTCAAACTCCTGACCTCGTGATCTGCCCACCTCAGCCTCCCAAAGTGCTGGGATTATAGGTGTGAGCCACCGTGCCCAACAGTTATATTTTTTTTTAAACTTGTTTTAGTGGGTGTCCTAGAGTTTGCAATATACATTTAAAACAAGTTCAAGTTATCTTTCTTTTTTTTTTTTTTTTTTTTTTGAGACGGAGTCTCGCTCTGTCGCCCAAGCTGGAGTGCAGTGGCGCGATCCTGGCTCACTGCAAGCTCTGCCTCCTGGGTTCACGCCATTCTCCTGCCTCAGCCTCCCGAGTAGCTGGGACTACAGGCGCCCGCCACCGCGCCCGGCTCATTTTTTGTATTTTTAGTAGAGACAGGGTTTCACCGTGGTCTCGATCTCCTGACCTTGTGATCCGCCCGCCTCGGCCTCCCAAAGTGCTGGGATTACAGGCGTGAGCCACTGCGCCCGGCCCAAGTTATCTTTCAAATAACACTATACCACTTCATGGGTAGTGTGAATACATTGTAATAACAAAATAATACTCATTTCTCCATCCTATCCTTGTGTCATTGCTTTCATTCATTTCAGTTATATATAGCCATACACATACATAATCAAATATATTATTACTATCTTGAACAAACTGTTATCTGTCAGATCCATTAAGAACTAAAAAAATAATATATATTAGTTGGTTATCACACTGCTATAAAGAAATACCTAAAACTGGGCAATATATAAAGCAAAGAGGTTTAATTGGCTCACAGTTCCACAGGCTGTACAGGAAGCATGGCAGTATCTGCTCAGTTTCTGGGGAGGCCTCAGGAATCTTACAATCATGGTGGAAGGCGAATGGGAAGCCAATTCTTCACATGGCCAGAGCAGGAGGAAGTGTTGGCAGGTGTGGGAGCATTGGGGAGTGAGGTGTCACACACTATTAAATGACCAGATTTCATGAGAGCTCACTATTGCAATGACAGCACCAAGGGGGCAAAGATGTTAAGCTATGAGAAACCACTCATGATCCAATTGCCTCCCACCAGGCCTTACCTCCAGCATTGGGGATAACATTTCAACATGAGATTTTGGTGGGAACACAGATTCAAACCATGTCAGAATGTTTTTATTTTTATCTTCATTTATTCCTTCTCCATTGCTATTCTTTTCTTTACATAGATCCAAATTTCTGAACGATATTATTTTCCTTCTCTCTAAACAAATTTTTTTTTAACATTTCTTCCAAAGCAGTCTACTAGAAACAAACTCCCTCAACTTTTTTTTTTTCCTTTTGAAGGATAATTTTACATGTTGTAGAATTCTAGCTTGTTTGGTTTTTCTCTCAATACTTTAAATATTTCACTCTACTTTTTTTGCTTGCATGATTTCTGAGGAAAAACCAGGTGTAATTCTTATCTTTGCTCCTCTATAGATAAGGTGGGTTTTATTTCACTGACTTCTTTCCAAATTTTTTCTCTATCTTTGATTTTTTTGTAGTTTGAATACATTGTGCTTGGGTGTGGGTGTTTTTTACATTTATTCTGCTTAGTGTTCTCTCAGCTTTCTGGACTTGTGGTTTGCTGTCTGACATTAATTTAGGGGTAATTTTGTCTTTATTGTTTCGAATATTTCTTTTGTTTCTTTCTCTTTTTCTTCTTTTGGTTATTCCCATTACACATGTTGTACCTTTTGTAGTTGAGCCACAGCTCTTGTATATTCTGTTCCGGGTGGGTTTTTTTCAGTCTTTTCTGTTTTTCAGTTTGGGTAGTTTCTATTGAGATAGCTTCATGTTCAGAGACTTTTTTCTTCAGTTGTGTCCCATCTACTAATAAGACCATCAAAGGCATTCTTCATTTCTGCTACGGTGCTTTTGATCTCTACCATCTTTTTTGGTTCCTTATTAAATTATCTATTTCTCTGCTAACATTACCTATTGGTCTTTTCATGCTATCTACTTTATGTGTTAAAGCTCTTAGTAAATTAATCATAGTTATTTTAAATTCATGGTCTAATACCAACAGCTCCACCATATCTTGAATTTGGCTCTGATGTGTGTACTATCTCTTCAAACTGTGTTTTCCCTTTAAGTGTACCTTGAAAATTTTTTTTTATAATGTACTCGGTTAAAGAAACTGCCATGATGTTCCTTTAGTAATGTGATGGTAAGGTGTATGTATAGGTGGGGGAGCTTTCTGCAGTCCTATGATTAGGTCTCAGTCTTTTAGTGAGCCTGTGCCTCTGGATCATGAACTTCACAAGTGCTTCTCAGTTCTTTACCCCTATACTCCCCCCCAACATGTTAGGTAGGATAGGATAGCTAGTGTGGGCTGGATTTGGGTATTTCCCTTCTCATATGTGGAAGTCTAGAGGGAATGGAGTTGGGTATTTCCCTTCCCCCAGGTCAGTTATGCTCTGATAAAACCCCAGCAGGCTAGGTTACGCTCAGCTACTTTCTTCTGAGGATAGCTATTGTTAAGAAGAGCAGAATGTTCTGGCACATTTCAAAATGGTTTCTTTTCCCCTCCCCATGCTGGAAGCACTGGGTGATTTTTCTCTGATATTCACCGTGTGAACCTGATAGAACTCCAGGAGTTAAAACACACAAAAAATATGGGTTCCACCCACCATGACTAGGTCCCCCTGAAGTTTTTAACTCTCAGATTTGCCCACACAGAACTTCTAGGAATTCATCATTTAACAGTTTAGGTTTTCCTAACCCAGCACTGGTTCCTGTAGAGGTCTCAGCTCATGGTTTTCTGCTCTGGTAAGTTATAATTCTCTGTGTTTTCTGTTTGTTTTGTTGTTTAGTTTTATTTGTCCAGCTCAAAATGTCAATTTTTTTCTTTTCTTTTAATTCTGTAATTCTTTGTATCTACCTGTCTGTCTCTCCAGTTCGGGAGATGCGGTTTGCCCCATAACCTCACTTTTCCAAAAAATATATGAAGAGTTAAGTATTTTCAAGTTTGTTTAGCTTTTTACTCGTTATTAGGATGGAATGGTGAATTTTAAGTCTTACATGCTGGATCGAAAACCAGAAGTCTGAATGAGTTTTGGAGGATGAAAAGGGATTCCTATACATTTGCACTGTTCAACGTGGTGGCCACTTAGTCACATGTACCTACTGAAATTTAAACTAAGTAAAATTTAAAACTCAGTTCTTCAGTCTCATTAGCTACATTTCGAGTATTCAATAGCTACATGTCATTAGTGTCTACAATATCAGAAAACACCTAAGAGCATTTTTATCATTGGAGAAAGTTCTATTGAACAGTGCAGCTCTATACTCTTGCCACTCAAATTGCAGTCTAACAACCAGCAGTATCCTATCACCAGTTGGTGGGTTGTCTGTTTTTGTTTTTGTCTTGAGACAAGGTGGTGCTCTGTCACCCAGGCTGGAGTGCAGTGGTGCAATCACAGCTCACGGCATCCTCAACCTCCCAAGCTCAAGTAATCTTCCCAGCTCAGCCTCCTGAATAGCTGGGACTACAGGTCATGCCACCATGCCAGGCTAATTTTGTATTTTTAGTAGAGGTGGGGTTTCTCTATGTTGCCCAGGCTGGTCTTGAACTCAGGAGCTCAAGCTATCTGCCCACCTCAGCCTCCCAAAATGCTGAGATTACAGGCATGAGTCACCGTGCCCTGTACAGTTGGTTTGTTAATAGGCAGAGTAGGGCCAGGCATAGTGGCTCACGCCTGTAATCCCAGTACTTTGGGAGGCCGAAGCTGGCAGATCATGAGGTCAGGAGATCGAGACCATCCTGGCTAACACGGTGAAACCCCGTCTCTACTAAAAATACAAAAAAATTAGCCGGGCGTTGTGGCGGGCGCCTGTAGTCCCAACTACTCGGGAGGCTGAGGCAGGAGAATGGCATGAACCCGGGAGGCAGAGTTTGCAGTGAGCTGTGATTGCACCACTGCACTCCAGCCTGGGCGATAGAGCGAGACACTGTCTCACAAAAATAAATCAATAAAAAATAAAAAAAAAAATTGCCAGAGTCTCCAGCCCTATCCAGGACCTAATGAATCAGAATCTGCTTTTAATAAGATTCTCTAGTGATTCCTATGCACATTTAGGTTTGAGAAGCATTGCTGTAGTGGTTGTGGGACTTGGATAAGTCAGATGGGTGTGGTTCTTGGATGGAGGGACTCAGAGAATAAAACTGTACTCTGAGGTAACAGTGGGTACAATGACAGCGCATGAAAATGCATGCATGGCCGGAGCTGGTAGGCCGAGGCAGATTACAAAAGGTTCTGTAGCCCTTTGGATTGTGCCTTGTGGGAAGCCCCTGATCAATTTAACATAGGAATGCCTGACAAGATCTGGGTTTGAGGAAGACAGCCTAGTGGTAATATGAAGGACCTGAAGGGTAACTTGGAAGTCAGGGGAGCAGACAGAAAGCTCTGATACAAACCTAGATAAAGAATGAGGCTTTCTTGGCTGCAGGCATCTCAGAGAGGAGAGGGAGAGAGAGAGAGAGAGACTCCACGGGGACTTGGTGACTGACTGGACATGTGGAATAGAGAGAAGGATGAAGTGAGAGCTGAACTTGGATGAGTGATAAATGGAGCTGCTTTATCCAAATCAGGAATCCAGGAGAATAAGCAGATTTTATGGGAAGGTACTGAGGTTGGCCTAGACATGTTAAGTTTGAAATATCTCTGAGACATTTGTTCGCCAGTTTCCCTACCTGCCAAATGACAGTAATGACAGTATCCACCTCCACGGTATTGGTGTATTAATAATCAACTGATACAGTGTATGTGAATATACTGTATTAATGTTTAAGTGTCACATATGTGTTACTAGCATGACTCTTCCATGTATTTGTAATCTGAAGGAGGGAGGCAGAAGAAAGGCTGAAGATATTGTCTGTATTTGCGTAAAGGCAGTGTCATATATCAAATTCATTAAGACAGGAAGTGCTGAAGGAAAATGCAGAAGAGAATGAAAGATGTGGATAGTCAAGTAAGAAATACAACAAATCATCAATTGGAAATACACCCCAGCTGCTTCTAAGCATAGTAAATTGTCAAAGCTTTCCATCAAGTTGAAGAAGACAGTCACAGTAAGACTTTGGAGAAAACACATATTGAAAAATTCAACTGAACAATTAGTAGAAGCATTTCCTGTATATTAGAAACCCTGTCCAGAATCACATCTGCCTTGAAACATATATGGCACATATTACAAAAGAACTGTTACATTTCGATTTTCATCTGCAGACAAATTTAAGGTTAAAATGTAATATACTCTTAAAGGTGATTGCTAGTTCAAACTTATCATTAGGCATATGGCTTCCTAACTCTTGATTATGTGTTTGGAAAATTGCTAAGAAGTTTTCCATCTGATTGATCAGATGGTATCTGAGTGTGAAATGTAACTCTTTGATGCATGCTTTTCTTCTGGAATTTGTAGATAGTGCAGGATACTTACATTTATTTTGCTTTTGTGAAGTAAGCAAATAACCTGACTTTAAACCTCTGTAAGGCTATTCAACTAAATTCCATATATATCTATTGAAGATATATTACAGCAAGGCAGTGTGGTAGGGCCTGTCTCTTCCCTCAGGTTGCTGATAATTTCATGGCAGAGACACCTGTAAATAAGTCCTTAGGCAAGTGAGTGCTCACAGAATTATAAACAGGTTTGGGTAGTTCGGGGAGAGAAGTGAGGAAGAACAATAGCTGCCATCAAATATCATATATTTGAAGTTTGATGACTTTCTTTCAAGAATAAAGTTCCTGACACTTAGTTTAGCTAGTTCTGGCCACGTTATCTGCAGCTCCTTCCATCAAGAGGCAGAGTCTATTTGCCTGTCCCTTGGATTTGGAGAGGCCCTCGCAATTTGCTTTGATCTGTAGAATTTGGCGTATATGACCTTGTGTGACTCCCAAGGCTAGGCCTTAAGAAATTTTACAGCTTCTGCCTGCTGTTTTCTGGATGTTACCCACAGACCAAAAACATAGCCTACTGCAGGATGAGAGGCCACATGGAGCTGACAGCAGATGAATGAGTGAGGCCACCTTGGAGTTTCAGCTCAGCTGATTCTCCAGTTCAGGGAGTGGCAAACTACAGCCTGTAGGCCATAGCCTGCTTTTGAGCTTTGGGTTTTTAATAGCTTATAAAAAATAAATAAGAAATAAATAAGAAGAATAGTGACAGAGACAAACTCTAAAATATTTACTATCTGATCCTGTTTTACAGAAAATTTGGCCAACCCCTGCTACAGCTGAATGTATCTGTATGAATGAGTCCAATCAAAACCAGAGAGGAACCACATAACCAACCTTCAGAATTATGAGAAATACTAAATTGACATTTTTGCAAGCAACTATATTTTGGAAGAGTTTGCTCTGCAGCAATAGATGACTCAAGCACAAGCTGATAAATGCTACACAAAGAAAAAGGAGACTGCTTCAAAGGAAATAATCTCATAAGGTTTTGGACCTTTTTGTCTCACTTTATTTAGGAGAATTTCTTACCCCAATCTGTTGTCTATGGCTCTGCTTTGCATTCCAGGGAGGTTTTGGCAGCTATGAGCACATATACCTGCTGGTTACTCAAAGGACATTCAAAACATTTTTAAAATCAGTATTGAAATACAACTTTTCTAAAATTTTAAGAAACAGAATTTGTAAAATATAATATTAATGCCCTAAAGCATTCTTCCAAATAAGAGGTCTATTTTTTCAGTATATTAATCTATCTGCAGTGAAACCTGTCTGGTTTTGTTATTAATGGACCTCCTTGACTTAGTGAGGTGAACTGTCAGCCCAGGTGGGGTGAAGAATAGTTGTGATAAAGGCGTGCAGCAGGGCAGCAATCACTTTACCCTCTGCAAAGGACACAGCTACCGGCCAAGGCTGGAACCAGGAAAACAATCTCAACCATAATTTAGATCTGATTATTATAATTTAGATCTGATTATTTATGCAGTGCCAACTAAGTCCTTGACTTACACTGCTACTATCTATACTTACTTTTGTTGCACACCCATTTTGATCTCTATATTCACCCTTATTATTTTCAGAGAACCTTCAAACTATCATAAGTAATTTTGCAGAAAAAGGCTATAAGGAAGAAGCAGTCAGGCCAAAGAATAAACAAAAAGAAATGGTGGGCCACGTTTACAGTCTTGATGCAAATGTGTGGGTTACAATCAGGGATGGTGCCCACGGCTGGGCGTGGTAGTGGTTAAATACATGATTCAGACCCACCTGATTTTGAGGAAAGGACCAGTACAATCAATACTGCACATCTTGGTAAAAGGAGTTTGAGGAGATGGATCTGAGAGTTTAGGTCAGCTATGCTTAGGTGTACAAAAGCAACTCCCTGGGACTCCCATCCATACACAGGCCATTGAAACCTGACGTGTCTCTCTTACCCCCAACTCTATTTCCCATCGATTCCAGAAGAAGTACGGGCATTTCTTCTGAGACAGCAAAGAACTCCTCCTAAGGTTTCTGCTTTCCTAATTAGTTATGTATGAAGTTTAACAAGAAAATCCCTCCAGGGCCGCCTCCAGGCCAAGGATCTTAAACAGAAATGCTAGCTTGATGTCTGCCACTAAGTTGTGTAATCTTGGCCAGCATCAGCTAAAGGCACACATAACACGGCGGTGCTCGGAATGCAAGATGACCGCGAGGATCCAGAGGGCGCGCCATGCAAGCTCACAGGGCTGGGGGCCACCTGGGCCCGCGCGTGCAGCCAGGGGCTTCCGGCCGCGGCCCCGGCGCGTGGTCTGCGCGCGCCCGGCCGTGCGTGCGGCTGCGGGGAGGCTGCGTGTGTGCGCAGAGCGGGAGCGCAGTCCACCTTCCCGCTTCCGAGCTGGGTGCGCGCGGAGCACAGGAGGTGAGTGAGAAGGGCGGCCCTGCAGAGTCTCCGAGGCGGTTGAGACCTGCTGCTGGGTGGCGGGCGTGGCCACTGGACCTGCCTTTCCTGGAACGCGCCATCCTTGTAAACGCCTAGAGCCCGGCAGCTAGGCCGGAGGCACCGCCCACTCCTTTGGAGCGGAGCGTGGCCCAGGTAGAGTCGCCCCGCCTTGGCGCTCGGGCTCGGGCCTCGGCGACCAGCAGCTCCCCGCGTCCGGTGAGCGCGGGAGAAGGGGCCCAGTGGGGCAGTGGGCTACGCGGAGGGCCCAGGCCGCGGCCGCAGCCGCTGGTTGTCCACCTTACCTTGCGTCGCCTGTGCGGGTCCAGCCACCGTCAGATCCGGGTAGCGACCCGGGGCGTTTGCAGCGGTGCGGAGGAAGAGGACGGGAACGGTGTTACGGTATTGGTGGGCCCCTAACAGGCCTGCGGCGAACGCTTTCTTGGAGCTATGGGGAAGGGCCCCGGCGCAGGGCGGTCGGAGGGATTGGAAAGGAATGTGAAAGTCAATGGGGAATGAGGAGAAGGGGCGGGGAGAGAAGGAAATCCCACGGGGCTAAGGCTACAGGATTCCTACAGGCGGTGTTAAGGAGCATACAAGGCGTTTTAAAAGGATTCCTAGAGGTGCAACGGAGTGTCACTTTTCCAAGCAGGAAGGAATGATGCCGTCCTCAAGCACGGGTAGTCGTTGAATTCAGTACCCGTTCACCTTCTTACTGCTGGATTTAGGAGGAAGGTTTGCCGGTCTTTCATGATTTTGTTTCCTCTGCAGTTTGCACAGAGATTTTGTTTCCTCTGCAGTTTGCGTTTAGGAGGTGGCTGTGTTGTCGGAAAAGCTGTCAAGGAAGAAATTGCCAAACCATGTCTTTTTTTCTGTTTTCAGAGGTAAGGAAAATTTGGGTTTGCAGTGTTTGGGAACAAGTTTTTTAGCTTCTCCCAGGAGGCTTAAGCAAAAGAAGGGCGCTGAATTTGTGCTCTTAGTATGTGTCGATGCTTGATAAAAGCACAAATTATCGAACATGTATTAGTCTGTAGAAGAGAACTGTTTTTTAAGAGATAAGAGACTAACATTTTTTGCCCTCATAGACTAAAATGTTCATGCAAATGAATGGCCATATTTTTTTTTCTGTTCTTCTGTTCAGTAATTCACAGCAGATCTGAGTGTTTTAATTAAATTATGGAATACAGAAAATAACAAAAAACTTAAATTTCATCTGCAGTTCCACAGGTGAGTTCATCTTACTTATAACTTATAAATTATCCTAATTGGTTAATAATGTCCGTAATAATGCCCTTTACAAGGTTTAAGGATCATTTATGTAGCCACGAAGTTTGTTGTATATTCTAGTATGATTCTTTCATCAGAGGATTTGAAGAACTTCAGCAGTGAAACTCTACTAAGCCATTTTGGATAATACATATTTTCTGTCTTTTTTCTTGCTTAAAAAACAGAGACAAGGCCTCTTTATGTTGCCCAGGCTAGACTAGAACCCCTGGGCTCAAATAATCCTCCCACCTTAGCCTGCAGAGTAGCCACGACTTCAGGTGTGTGCCACCTCACCCGGCTCTAATAATATATATTTTTTCTAAAATATTGAAGTACTAAAATACCATGGTTTTTCAGGAAAACCCGATAACTATAAAAAGTTAATTCAGTTGGTCATATTTAACTTCAAGTTCTGACTCAACTCCCTTTATCCCTAAGAAAATGCTCCATTGAGTACTTTTTCTCTTTCGCCTTTGGATGGATGATGTCTCTTTTTGTGCCCAGCCTCCAGCTTTGTTCCATCCACCATTGGATGATGCAGGTAGAACTCCCTTTTCGGAAATGCCTTTGTCCCTTTCACAACTACATTGTGTCCAGACCAAATAACCTTTTAGAGGGATGGATCATTGTTGCTCACTGTGGGGTAAACTCCCACTGTGTGGTAGATAGCCACATGGATGGGGTCAAGCATGTGGGATCAAACAGGATACTCTTAATGACCTTGCACAACAGATGCATTCAAAAGTTACAGTTCATTTAACAGCAAACTGTTAGGCAAACATCTCTCTTGGGACTATGGATAATGCTTTTATACTAATAAAAAAGTTGTATATTATAAATATTGATTTGCTTTTGTTACCAGGCCTTTTGACATATTGTGAATTAGAGGCTAGGGGAAGATGAGAGGATGAACTAGAAATACGGCAATTTGTAGGGGCACATCAGCATGGGGAAGGAAGATGAAGCTACAGAACATCTGTAGGGTAGAGCCCCAAGTGCCTGAAGGTTGGGAGATTTGGCTGGGGAGATAACGTGCACTCCTTGAATCTCTGAGATATTAAGGAACTAAAAGCTAGAGTAGGTTATCAGTTTCCCACCCCATGTAATTGTGACTCTGAATACAGGTAGGTAACTAGGATCCCATTGTCTGTGGCTTCTCTTTCTGTGTGTCTTACCTAGAACTGTATTTAGCTGTTTTGTTTCCAGAGTTTGTTTTCAAGAATGGAGTTACCACTTTCTATGCAAAAGCAGAATGGCGTAGCTGAGACAGACCCTAGGGCCCACAAAGAAAATATTTACTATCTGCCTTTTATGGGGAAAAAAAGTGTGCCCACTTCTGGAATAGAACATGGATTTCTGCTAAACTCTCAAGCTGTGCATTTTGAACAGTCTCATAAACGTTAGAATAACAAAGTCCTCCTCTTAAAGCATTTCACAAGTCTGCAGCCACCTATTCCTGCAGCATGACATGAGGGCTCAAACTATATCTCATATCTGGAATTATATTTGACTACTATTTTGGTTACAGACTTTGTTGTTGAGAATGGAGTTATGCACTTTCTAAGATAAAAAGTTACCATCAAGTTTTATCTCTTAGCATTAAATAGTTCCTTTCTCTATACTGATACAGGCTGTAAATTTATGCCTCTATTGGGCACTAACACATTCTGAGAGTGCAAGCTCAGTTCCCTGCTGTGGATTTTGGTCACTAATTTAGAAACATTTGAGCTGGAAAGCCTCCCCCATGTTCTCTAGGTGGGCTTCACTGATGACGTTCGGTATGAAATGTGTAGTTGTGAGTCTTCCACCATGCTCTGCATTGAGTGTCTGCAGCTTGAGAACAGGGCTTGTCTGTCTGCTTCCCAACTGCTACACCAACTTCTAACACAGGTCCAGAACACCGAGTGAATGAATGAAATACCCTCAGATGACTAAGGCAAAGGTAATTGATGGCTTAACTAACAAGAATGGTAAAGATCTGTAATATTCTCAATTTAGGGTAGTAATGGGAAGAAATGTTAACTAGAGCAGCTCCCTGATGCCCTTCCTCCGGTGGATAAAGCTGTTTGTAACAAAACAGACACAGAAAGCCCAGCTTTCAGGGCAGTCTTGCTACTGTTCTGCCTGACTTGTGTGATCTTTGCTCCAGTTTTCCTAGCTCCCTGGACCAGGTTGACCTGTTGGCTCTTCCCACTGACTGCTGTATTACGTGGTGCTCTCCAACTACTCACCCCGAGTGTAAAGGTGTGTCTGCTTCTGCTGCATTCTTTGCTTCCCACCCAGGAATCTCAGGAGGCTGTGACATTAGGTGTGAGGGTGGTCTCTCCCAGGGCACTGTGCCCTAGCAGAAGGAACTTGGCATTTGGAGCTGAAGGGCTTGAGTTTGGATTCCATGTCTTCCTCTACCTGGGCTGCACTGTTCCCTGAAAAATGGGATTGATGTTAACACAAATTTAACAGTGTCATGAAATGTGCTTTGTGAATTGTAGTTAGAAGCACTATAAACTTGTATAGTGTCCAGAAGTTCACTATGCCTTTAAAAAAAAAAAAAGCCCTGCTAAAAATCCTGATGTGTATTGCAAATTATTAAGAGTGATTTTTTATGCTTTTATTGGAATATGCAGTAGGGCAGAAGCAAAAAGAAAATTGCAGCTAAATTTTCCTTCTGAAGTCCTGCTGCTTTTGTTTGCTCCTCATTTTTCTCAGCCCAAACCCAGAAATCCGTAAAAGATTCTGCATGCCACAACCCAGAAATCTATCAGAGATTCTCATATACAGGGATTGTTTTACCTACAAGAAAGTAGTTTGTTTGCAAACAGTATATATAATATGTCTTACTTACATGTGTCTTTAAAAAGTCAGGTGTCTTCTACCTCAGCACACGGAAGCAGCTTCCATTTTAACGAGGCTTTAATGAAAGACATTCTCCCATATATCTTAGAAGATACCTGAGGGTGGTAGTGCTGCAACCAGCAGGGTTTCAAGGGCAGAATTGAGAAATGGTAATGGAGTATAGGTATTTATACTCACTGTCTACCTAAAACTGTGTGACAGCTACAGAGAGTGGTGCTCGAGGTGGGCTTTTTCTTAAACTCAGTAAATACTTCAAATTCATTCTTAAAAATTGAACAATTTAAAATATGCCAAAATGAAACCTTTTCTATGAACTACATTTTAAACGTCAATAACAAAGTTGTAGAACCTTGTAGTTAGAAGGGACCTTTGACATTTCTTAGAATAACACTATTTTTGGTTTCTCATTTGCCTAGTGATACTTACATATTATTCAAAATAATTTGAAAATCTCTACCATGGCCCTTCTAAGTTTTTCTTGCCTCCAGAACAGAACATCCCAGTTCCTTCAGCCACATGTCATGCAATCCTTATGCAGATGATAAACCCTTCACCGAACGAGTTACCCTCTTCTAACTTGTCAGTGACCCTTTCGAAATGGAACTCATATGGGGCTATGGAATTATGACCCCTTTTGCCCAGATGCTTTCTTGAACCTAGGAGTGTATTGGGGAGTGTGTGTGTGTCTGTGTGTGTTAGAGAAGGGGGACACAATCTAGTATTCACTTGTAGAGTTTCTGTTAGCACTGCCATTCATTCACAAGTACTTCGGAGTGCTTCCTATGTGCCAGGCACTATGCTAGGTGCTGGGGACACAGTGGTGTGCAAGAATGAACATCATCTCTGTGCTGGTAGGACCAGATGGAGCCTGATAAGTAACCTAGCCCAATGCCCTAAAATTCTGTTGAGGAATAATTCCTCAAATTCAATGACTTGCCTCCCTTCCAGAACTAGAATCCTTGTTTCCTAACTGCCCAGTTATTCCTTTACATCACCACCTTTTATCATATTGGACTCATACTCAGCTAAACCATAAGGTCTGTGTAGGCTGCTGTTAAAATGGCCCCCCATCCTGCTCTTGTGCAGCTGGTTTTTCGAACTCTGACATAGGACAATAAATGTGTTCCCATCAAATTTCATCTTGCTGTCTTTAGCTTTTTCTCACCTGTTAAAACCTTTTGGATTGTAATTACATATTTTAATGAATTTGTCATTTTTTTCCTGTGTTTTTCTTGCCTACAAAATTGAATAAGCCCATATTCCTTTGTCTTTAATTAGAAGTATGAAATGAGAAAAGGCTAAAGATAGGCCTGTGATTTTTTTTCCCCCAGTTTGACAAAGATGCTCCAGTCAACCTTAGAACATCAGCAGGAGGGCAGGTCTCTGGCACTTTTGTGTAACACTATTCCCAGAGTCCAGCACAAGGCCAAGAAATGTTTCTTGAACAAATGACTGCATGAAAAATACACTGGCTATGATGGATCAGCCGATTTTTAAGCCATCTAACCACTGTCATTACTCACATTTTCCCATTTTGTTCAGAAGGACTTTAAGTGCCCAGCTCTCTTTACAGAGAAGCTTGATTCTTAGGTGTTGTCTGGGAGTTACCTTGATCTTCTGTTGAAGAACCCTATTGAAAATGGGGCTTAGGTTAGTTAAACAGAACATTTTCAGGGAATCTCTTCTAGCTCCTGATGGTCATTGTGTTTGTGTCATAAGTGTTCACTGATGTTTACAGAGTCTCAGCAACATATTCAGGGTTATTTGGAATACGGATTACCATTAGTCCCTTCAGGGATTTCTCCATTGCCAAAAAGTGAACTTGTTGGGGAAGACTTGTTGAAAACTGGGTGAGGATTTGGAAGAGCTCAGTATGATTTGCATGGGAATTGGACTAGACTTCCCTTTCTTGAAAGTTTCTGGTTTAGCCACTCGAATAGCTGGCATTACAGGCATGCACCAGTATGCCTGGCTAATTGTTGTATTTTTAGTAGAGACGAGGTTTCACCATGTTGCCAGGCTGGTCTTGAACTCCTGGCCTCAAGCAGTCTGCCCGCCTTGACCTCCCAAAGTGCTGGGATTACAGACATGAGCCACCATGCCTGCGCAAAAGTTTGTGGTTTAACTTTGACAACTCTTCACCTCTGAGGAAGAACAGAGGTGCTGCACTATGAAAGTATGAAGACACCAGGCCAGTAGGATAAAACAAGGCAGGAAGGAAGCTTTTGTAGTGCAGTGGCTACAGACTCCACTTAGGGTGGTGAAGATAGCCAAGTTTTCAGTGCTTGGCTCTGCAGGCTCTGACACCCTGACTAGTGAACAGGTGTCCAAATCTCAGGCTGGTTAGCCGAAAGATAAATGTTATAATAATGGTTCCTACTTCGTAAGATTGCTGTAATCATCAAACAAATGGAAATACAAAACATGCTTACTACAGTGCCAGGACCAGGCAAGGACTATTGCTAAAATTTTGGAGAGAGGGGAGTATGAAGAAGTTGGATAGAGTAGAAAGCAGGTTCTTTTTGATGTAAGCCTTTGTTTGCCCTGACAGAGGAAAGTATATTTCATTTTTACGTATTATCAAATTAAGCAAATATACCAATTGCTATTCATTGAGTAAATAAAATTTCCTATTATATGTCCAGCTGTATGCTCCAAAGTAAGGAGAAAAATGTAAATCATATCAAATATGCACAATCCTCAAATAAAGTAGCCTGACGCCACTTGAATATCACACGCACTACAGCCGGAAAAGGTTCTTGTATTTTGCAGCTCTCCTCCAGTGCCTACAAGTGCCTATGGCGAGACTTTTGACAGTGTGAGTGGTGCCCAGAAAAAAATGATGTTCACTTGTAGGAAGACTATGGGGCAGAAAGAAAGATCCCGGGAGAGGGGAGCACATGTGCAGAGGAGGAACCAAGAAGTGCGCATTTGGCCTTGTGGATCTCTACTAGTAGTTCTTGGGGGCTCGTATTTGCGGGATAGCAGAACATCAGGCAGCGGGAGATTCTAGGGGAAACAGAATCCTTGGACTCTAGGAGAAGACTTACTGATTTGGAAGGAGAAGGTGGATCCACTAAGATTTATTTGCATGTTTAATTGTATTATAGAGAACGTCATGCCATGTAAGACACATTTGGGAGTTAGGAGCAAAGTTTGTAAAGGAGATGTAGACAAATAATATTTGTAGAGGAAGCATATGGTGTGGACTCTAATAATAGCAGCAATACCATCTACTTAGCCCTTACTGTGTGCCAGCCCCATCCTAGATGTTTAGGACGTTTTATTTCATGTAGCTCTCCCAGTAAACCCCACGAGAAGGTATTATTGCTCCCATTTTACAGATAAGGTAACTGAACCTTAAAAAGATTGAGTAATTTGCTGAAGTGAATTTCATTGCTTCTCAAACTTCAGTATGTCCACAAGGCACCTGTTAAAAATGTTTCTGATTCACTAGGTCTGGGGTGGGGCTTGGGGCTTTGCATTCCTAATACACTCCCAGGTGGTGCCCATACATTTTGGGGGAGGGGTCTAGGCATCACATTCAAATCACCTGGGAGCTTTAAAAATACTGCCACCTGGTGCTCGCTTTGGCAGCACATAAACTAAAATTACTGCCACCTGAGCCCTGCCATGCTCTGAAACTCTGATTTAGTTGGTCTGGCATCCAGCTTTGCTTCCAATGTTTTTCAAGTTCTTCAGGAGATTGTAATGTGTGCAAAGTGAGAACCACTGGGTTAAAGAAGAGGGGAAAAAAGTAGTGGTCAGATGGCACTGGCTGTGTTTATTTCTATATAATCAGGGGAGGTCCTCAAACACAAAGCAGCAGTGAGTTGTGAAAATAAATAGATGTGTAATTGATGAGTCTAATTGAATGGTAGAGTTTTATATTGCTTTATGAGTTAATGTGTTTAGTTTGAAAGGGTACTGGTGAAATTTCCCTCAAATATGTGAGTTATATAATAAGGAATATACATGATTGATGTAATGATGATTTGAATTAAACTTAATATGCACAGGACCTTTTTTTAGGCAATTAAGATTTCCACTCCCTTTGCAGTATTTTATGTAGAAGAAAAGTTAGAATGTTGCAAAACTGACAGTAGTTTGGTAATTATCTATAATAGTTAGCATATGGATGATCCTGAATCTAGCATGCTGGGACCTAAAATGTAGCTAAAATTCGTTTGTTTTTTTTGGACCTTTTAAAATGCACATGATCAGAGTTAGCATAGCCTATTACAATAAGGTTTTGTTATTAGAAGAGAGCTGTTGAAAAGCATAATCTAACAAATTCAGTTTACTTTTGGATTCAATTTATTCTTGGCAATATTTACTAAGTGGATAAAAGTACGTTACCAAACCATTTACAAAGTATGCGAATATTACAGAGAGCCTACTGTGTGTTAGACACTGGAAATATGGCAGTGAATAAGATAGGTCAGGTTTTCCCCCTCTTCAATCTTACATTCTTTTGAAGGGAACAGACAATAAACAAATAGAAATAGATTTTTAAAAGTCTAGATAGGGTTAAATGCTGAGAAGGTGTTAGGTTTAAGTCCCAGCTGATGTCCGACAAGATGTTAGGTTTGAGTCCCAGCTGAGGTCCGAGGGGAGTGGGTGGATGGGCGAATAGCTGAATGAACACTCGAGGGGCTGTAGGCAGGTGAAATGTAGTTTTATTCAGCAGCTTTTTAATCAGCAGCTTACTTACACTAACTCTTTCTCACAGTTTCTTTATCTTGGCTGTTTACTTCAGCTTTGTGGCTCCTCTTATGAGCCTGCTCCTGCTGCCCCCACCCTTTCAGCTGCACTCCCTGGCCTACAATGCCGGCATCAGGGTTAGCAGCCTACTTTTTCCCTCTGGACATAAGTCCTCTTTCCCGAGGCGACCCACTCTCCCTTACAGGGGTCAGTAGCATTACTCTCTCTGGGCATTAGTGCACCCCCAAGCCATGTCAAGCCAACTCAAGCCCTGTGCACAGCATCAGCAGGGCAGTTATACCTTTTACAAACAATAGCGACTCAAAGCCAAGTATAAACTTACACAGACAGGTTATCTAACAAGTTAAGTATGCGCCTGTGCCCTAAACTTGCTAAGTCAACTTTGACCCGAATGTTCGCCTTGACCTATTCCTTAACCAAAGCACATTCATGTACTTTATGGAAGGGAATAATGAGGGATGTGATAGAAAATAAGTGCTGGGAGAACTACTTGAGATAAGGGGTCAGGGACGGACTCTCCTAAGTGACACTGTGCTGAGATCTGAGGCATGAGGAGCCAGCCTTTCCAAGAACCAGCTTTTTGGTTGGAGGGGCAGAGTAAGTGCAGGCTCCGCAAGGGAGCAAAATAGTTGACGTATTCAGGGATAAGAATGGGAGCCAGGCCGGGTTTGGTGGCCCACATCTATAATCCTAGCACTTTAAGAGGCTGCGGTGGGAGGATTGCTTGAGTCCAGGAGTTCGAGACCAGCTTGGGTAACATAGCAAGACCCCATCTCTATATATTTATATATGTTTTTAATTAAGAAAAAATTTAAAAAATCAAAAATAATGGAAGCCATGTGGTTGAAATAGGATTGGGAGGGAGTAGTAGTAGCAGATGAGAAAGAGGCTTATATAAACCCTTGCAGCCAGAGACTTAACAGATCTTCATAAAAAATGTGAAACATTGTTGCTGGCATTGTGACACATGCCTGTGGTCCTAGCTACTGGGGTGGATCACTTGAGGCCAGGAGTTCGAGGATGATTGTGCCTGTGAATAGCCACTGCTCTCCAGCCTGGGAAACATAGCAAGACACATCTCTAAATTTTTTTTTTTTGATGTTAATATTGTTATTTTTAAGCTTTTATTGTCTCTGTGCTTTTTTGGCATTCCCTAAATTTTCTGTAATGAACATAATATTACATTTGCAATTAGAATAAATATATTTTTTAATGATTACATTTGATTTCTTTTTGCAGGAAATAACCAACGTTTTTGCACTCCAGGAAAGAGTTTCGGGTTATTTTGGCTTAAATAGTTGTGCCGTTGTAGTATCTCTGTTTGTCTGTTTTCCTGGAGTCTTTGCATTTGAATACCAATACCCCCATTTATTTTCTAGTGACCTCCAGTATGTTTTTGTAGTAAAATAAAAAAGGGTGTATCTGCATGAATGATTAGTTACTATTCTTGTTAAAAATTTGTATTTTAGGTTTTAAGGGTAGGAATTTTGAGTCTTCCTTGTGAAAATGATAAGGCTGTGATGCTGCTATACTGTTTATATCAAGGTTCAATGGTTGCAAGAAATTAAAACTCAAAGCAGCTCTGGTCAGAAGAGCTCCTTAGCATAGGAAGCATAGCGAGCAGGCAGCACACTCCCTGGGATCTAGCAGCCAAGAACGTGAGATCTGGAGTCTTGTTTGAGTTTGTCTCCACCACTTACAAGCCTGTGATTTTGAGCATATTCTCCCTAAGCCTTAGTTTTCTCACCTATTAAAAGGGGATAATAGGGGTTTTTAAAGCACCTTAATTCATGGGACTCTCATGAAGATTACATGATCTGGTGCCTGGAAGCAGTTACTGTTGCCATCTCCTGGTACCATTGTTAATACTCATTAACCCTGAGTGCCCACAGTGATACACAGAATGACTGACTGGACTGCTAGGCTTTTAAAAAATGTTTGTAATGAAGTATGACATGCAAAAAGGTGAGTGCATAAGTTGTAAGGTGAATTGTCAGAGTAAACATGGCTACCACCTAGAAAGTCCCCTCATTCCATCCCACTTATATTTCCTCCGTCTCCCCAGAGGTTGCAGTGTCCTGAATTCTAACACCATAGCTTAGTTTGCCTACTTTTCAACTTGGCGTAAATGGAATCATAGTGTCTATTCTTTATGTGCTTGGCTTTTTTCACACAACATTATGGTTGGCAGATTGTCCATGCTGTGATGTGGTGTGGTAGTTTGTCCATTTTGGATAATGTGCTGTTATATGGATTTCTGCCTGCTATGGTGGGTGGATATTTGGGTTGTTTCCATGTTGGGGCTATCATGACTAGTGTGCTGTAATGACCTTTCTTGTACATTTTTTGAGGGGGGGCTGCCATTAGAAGGACTTGAGCCCCCACTTGTATATTTCTTGATGTCCTTGACATACATACACATTAATGGTGAGTGTCCTGCCTCAAGTGGGATTGTTGTATTGTGGGGCACATAAATGTTCAGCTTTAATAATTCCTAAAAGTTGTCTGAAGTAAATGAACCAATCTGTATTTACTCCAGACTACAACTACAATTTTTATGGTTTTAATAATTCACAGAAACTGACCTCTTAAATCAATAAATACAGAGACCTCCTAAGATGGGGTTTCCAAAGGTGTGAAATACAAGTCTTGACAGAGGTTCTGAAAATTAAGCCTATTAAAATTGGCTCGTTGTTCACAGAAATTTGAGAAACATTGCATATTATATCCTTTTCTCAGAGAATGTACCTTAACATACTAAAAACTCTGAGAAGCCCTCCACTAAAAAAAAAAAAGAATAGTTTAGGCTGGGTGTGGTTACTCACACCTGTAACCCCAGCACTTTGGGAGGCCAGGGCGGGTTGATCATGAGGTCAGGAGTTCAAGAACAGCCTGACCAATATGGTGAAACCCTCTCTGTACTGAAAATACAAAAATTAGCCAGGCGTGGTAGCATATGCCTGTAGTCCCAGCTACTTGGTAGGCTGAGGCAGGAGAATAGCTTGAACCCAGGAGGCAGAGGTTGCAGTGAGCCAAGATTGCGCCACTGCACTCCAGCCTGGGTGACAGAGCAATACTCCATCTCAAAAAAATATATAATAATAATAATAATAGTTTGTTTGAATGATTGCTGGTTGTTTTGGCCCACGGAGCCTTTTTGCGTCTGTAACACCTGTAGATAAAACAGAGATACAGCCTGTGATTGTTGAGGCATTGGGAAGGAGACGGCCATCTTTGGCTGCTGTAAAGCTACAGCATTTAATAACGGAGGTGCTGATTACCCCCTCTTTGAAAGTGGTGCTTTCATTGATGGTTGAAGCATTGGTACACTTAATACACTGGAAGCTGGAGGTTTTCTGAGCTTTTCTAGTATTTGAGATGTTTTTTCAACTGCTGCAGATCAACCCCTAAATCAACAAGTAATTACTGGTGGCCTGCTGTTCACCCAGCATTGCACTAAGTTGGTGGGATAGATAAGAACTGTTTGCTTAATGGAAATTGCTTATAGTATAGTTGGCAAATTCATGTGTAGTTAATATAAGCACAAATTTATCTTAAAAAAATTTTTGTAGGTATGGGGTATCACTGTGTTCCCCCAGGTTGGTCTTGAACTCTTGGCCTCCAGCGATCCTCCCGCCTTAGCCTCCTAAAGTGCTGGGATTATAGGTGTGAACCACAGTGTCAAGTTTATCTTTTAGAAAATGGAAATTATTTTTAAGTTGTAATTTCTTTCTTGACAGTGATGTGTGGCATTATTTAAGAAGTCAGTAATAAAACAATAGCATACTTCCCTGTTGGGCCTTTTCATATTGTTTTCTATTCATCGCTATTGTTGATTCTTCTTTCCGTCCCTCCTTTGGGACGTGGAAGTTAGAACAGTGTCAGGGTCCTTGTAGCCCACTACTCAGCTGTCCTAAGGAGGCAGGCCAGCTGCCGTGTGCTCTCACTATCAGGAAATGAGCCAATCCGAGGTCTCTGGCCAGTCTGATTTCTGTGACACACACATGCTGTGAACACAGGGGCCATTTCAGTTGAGCCTTTGTGTATATGGCTGAGTATCATTTTAAAAATATGTTTATTGATTGATGGTTGTACATATTTATAAGGTACATGTGATATTTTGATACATATATACAATGTGTAATGATCAAATCAGAAATTTAGGATATCTGTAACCTCAAAAATTTAGCATTGCTTTATATTGGGAATATTCAGAAACCATTAAGTGCTCTTGGTCCTGGACCAGGCTCTGTGCTGACTGGTTAACCCAGGTTCTTTCCATTAAACCTCACAATAATTGAATTGGTTTTGTGATGCCTGATTCATAGCTGAAAAATGAAACTTTTGAGAAGGTAACTAACGTGCCTAAGGTCATACAACTAGTCATTGTTGCAGTCAAGATTTAGGGTGGATTGGCTCTGATATCCAAAGCATTTTTATTATGCTTTTTTCCTGTTTGTTTTCATAAACTTAAAATACAAAGAAAACTAAACATTAGAGAACACCTATATTTCCATTGCCCTGAATTAGCAGCTGTTAATTATAGTATAGTATTTGTGACCAGTGTTTTTTTTCCCCTTTAACCACATGTTCCTTTCATTCTTCCTGCTGATGGGTGTGGTATGTTTTCCTGTAGTCCCATTAAAATCATTATTCATAGTTGCTTCTAAAGGTTAATCATTTCTTGTGTTTTAGAATTTTTATAAATGGTAATTTATACATGTATCATTATATAACTTGTTTATACTCAATGTTTTATTTTTGAGAGTTAAATTGATGTACTGTGTACAAATCCAGTTCATTTAGCTATCATATGGGATTCCATTGGAAGACATACCAACTTTATTATCTTATGGACATACATTTATGGATTTGATTGCTTTCTTGTGATGTTCCTTAGATTTTCTTTCTATCCTCTGTATTTATTGTAAAATTTGATTAGATTCCAGTTAAAAATTACATTGTATCTCATTAGGAGATATCTAATATGTGTTTGTTCCATCATTTATGATGTTAAGATTAATTATTGGGTTAAGAGTGGTGAAACCCTGATCTTCTAATGTAAAGTTTATATTTTTTCAGTTCTTGCAATTAAAAAGTAATCTTCATGGTGTTACTTTGGCGTCATACAGATAGCCAATTCTCCATCAACCTTGTATTTATTATCAAAACCCTGATGAATAATCATCAGTAATTTCATGAAAGATTGCAAAATTACAGTTTTCTTATTCTGTCATTCCATCTATAGTAGTCCCTGCTTATCCATGGGGGCTATGTTCAACACCCTGTCCCCCAACCATGCCTGAAACCACTGTAGTACCACACCCTACCCAAGGAATGCCAAGGTCACCTTTTCACTTAAAGGAAGCACTTTGAGCTTCTCTTTGACCTATCTGAATTGTCAGCATCCCTACTTTTCTGCCTTGGGGCCATTATTAGGTAAAATAAGGGTCACTTGCACGCAAGTACTGAGATACCATGACAGTGAATCTGATAACTGAGGGCTCCTACGTGACTAACAAGTGGGTAGCATATATAGTGTGGATAGGCTGGGAAGAGGGAGGATTCGTGTTCCACCTGGGACAGAGAAGGGTGGTGTGAGATTTTGTCATGTTACTCGGAACAGTGTGCAATTTAAAGCTTATGAATTGTTTATTTCTGGAATTTTTCATTTAATATTTTCAGACTCTAGTTGACTGTGGATAACTGAAACTATGGTCCAGGAAACTGCAGGGGTGATTGCTATACATTTCTAATTGGCATTTTTCTTTAAAACATTTTTAAATTATTTATTTTTGAAGCAGGATCACACTTTGTCACCCAGGCTACAGTGCAGTGGCACAATCACAGCTCACTGCAGCCCGGACCTCCCACCCCCAAACCATCCTTCTGCCTCAGCTTCCCAAGTAGCCAGATCACAGGCTCATGCCACCATGCCTGGCTAATTTTATTATTTTTTGTAGAGACAGGGTCTCATTATTGTTGCCCAGGCTGATCTTGAACTCCTAGTCTCAAGTGATCCTCCCACCTTAGCCTCCCAAAGCATTAGGATTATAGGTGTGAGCCATGATACCTAGCCTATAAGTGGCATTTTTCTATAAAGAAGAGCTTTTTCTCTTCAATTAGAGCTATTTGCTTCCCCTGAACTATAGATGATTCTTTAAAGCAGGAAATAAAAAATGCTGTCTTTCCTCCATCACCCCAGTAATTTTCAAGTAAGAGATTGGTATAGTAGCTCCTGCATTGAAACGTTTTACATTGCTCGTGTGCAGTGCAGATATGGTGTTCTCTTTAAATTTATGGATGAAACAAATTGTGTATATGAGGATTTTGAGCTTCTAAACATTGTTTTTGTTGTTTTTTTTTTTTATTTTTAGTAGAGACGGGGTTTCACTGTGTTAGCCAGGATGGTCTTGATCTCCTGACCTCATGATCCACCCGCCTCGGGCTTCTAAACAAATTTTTAGGAAATTTTATGGTTTTTAACTTTTTTAAGTGTTTTCCATATTTTTTGCAATTGATTTATAATTGTGCTGTGGTTAGAGAATGTAGCCTATATTATTGTTTTTAAAATTGTTGAGAAGGCTTATGTTACCTAATATTATTAGTTTTCTTTTTAAATGTGTTATGTTGTCTTAAAAATGAATCTTTCTATTCTTTTTATTAGATGAAAGGTACTAAATGTTTCATTTGATCAAGATTAATATTATTTGAAACATTCGTATCCTTTTTTATCTGCTTGATGTATCAGTTACTTAGATGTATTAAAAATCTCCCATTATAAATTTTCCCATTTATACCCATACTCTTCAGGTTTTGCTTTATGTATTTTGATGATATGTTTTTATGGTTATAGAGTTTCATGATTGTTAAATTATCTTTTTGGATGGTTTCTTCTATTAGTAATAACATCTCCTTTGCCCCTTATTAATGATGTTTGTTTGTTTATTTATTTTGAGACAGAGTCTTGCTGCTCTGTTGTCCAGGCTGGAGTGTAGTGGCAGGATCTCAGCTCACTGCAACCTCTGCCTCTCAGGTTTAAGCAGTTCTCCTGCCTCGGCCTCCCGAGTAGCTGGGACTACAAGTGTGCACCACTGTGCCTGGCTAATTTTTGTGTTTTTAGTAGAGATGGGGTTTTGCCATGTTGGCCAGGTTGGTCCTGAACTCCTGACATCAGGTGATCCGCCTGCCTTGGCCTCCCAAAGTGCTGGAATTACAGGCATGAGCCACCATGCCCAGCCTGAGAGTCTTTTTTTAGTAGATAAGTTTACGTTTCCTTAATTAACAGCACATTTAGATTTATTCCTGCCATCATCTTTTGCATTTTCTGTTTGCATGCATTTTTTCTTTTTCTTTCCCATTTTCCTACCTTATATTGAATAGACAGATAACTGACTTTCTTCTATTTCTCAATCAATTTGGAAGATACGTATTCTATATTCTTTCAGTGATCAATGTAAAGATTAATGTACATTCTTAAATGAACTTTTTAGCAAAATGTGAAGGTTTATCCATATCTCTTTGTTCCTTAAAATATACTAAGAATGTTAGCATATTTTAATTTTCCTGTGAAACATCTTTTTGTAGCCATCATGTCATTTTTACCTAGTATTTTAATTACATTTTTTAACCACATGAAAAAATTTTTTGCCCCTCCCTCCTTTTCAGGATAATCTATTTTGATAGTAAGAATCATTTTAGAGAACACAAATAGGATGGAAATGATGCCAAGGGTAGAACCACAGCTGATAATAACAGCTTCTGTTTGTTGAATACCTAACACAGGCCAGAAGCTTTGCATATATTATCACTAATTTGCACTATATTAATATCTTCAATATAGATACAGGAAACTGAGACTTCAAGAGATACATACCCATTCATCCTGGCTGGTAAAGGATGGAGCTGGAGAGTGGACTTTAGTAGCTGGCTTTGGAGCCACGTGTGTTGTAGGTGACCTAGTCTGTTCCGGCCAGTTCTTTAGAGTCCGTTCCTCGCTTTGGACTAGATAGTTTCACCTCTCTTTGCTGCTGCTTTATTTTATTCATGGGTCCATAAATGATAGACATCATAACCGTAGTCAACATTCTCACATTTAGAAACTATGGCTTATAGAATGTGTAAAAAGTAACTTTTATAATAAGATTTGCCATTTTAAGTTCTTCCCATTGTTGAAGAGTAGTAGGGCCTTCATCATCCATATGCAATTTATAAATGACACCCCTTACAACACTTTCCTTTGTTTTTCCAAAATCTGTTAAAATCTGCTGATTTGTTAGAATGAGATACTTGTTGTAATAAATGTACAAGTCGTTAGTGGCTGAGTTGTAAATGGTGCCCTCAAGGGTTATGTAAATGCTCAGCCAGGTGAGGAGAAAACATATAAAGGCAGTGTTAATTTCATAATTCTTGTTCTCAAACTATTCCACTTCAGGTTTTTTTCTGGGATTGGCAGTGTATGGCTAGTAAAGGGGATAGGGGAGGATAGGAGGTGGATGGACAGATCTATATTTTATCCTTTAACAAATGGAGATAGCATATCAAGCTTCAGTGTCCATTGCACTCCTGCCGTAGGCCTCACTTTGTCTTGCACTTTGACTCCTGAGAGAAAAATTGTTTTTGCCAACAAGGTCATAGAATGTAAGTGGAGAAGCAAGACACATATACATGGAACCGAACTGGAGAGAGTTTGCTAAAACATTACATTCCGTTGTGTGGGTTAAAATATGGAAAGCATTACATACAGAAAAGATAATTGTGGCGAGACGTTATCAGGGCAGGTAAGAGATGACCAGATGAAGAGAACAAGGAGCCTTGAAATCCTGTTATTTTCATATGTATTAAGAGATAGAGGGCCTGTATGTCCAGAGACCCTAAAGTTGACCCAAGGTAGAACCCTTGGTAGACCAGCCTCCCCATAAGGACATTAATGTCCATTCTCCATAGTGAATTCCAACTTTCCAAGAACTCTCCCCCATATAATTGTGGGTAAAAGCGCACCTGCCAGCAGCCTCCTTAGCCCACCCTTCCTCATGTTGTTCATCTGTCCCTTATGCTAAAATTCCTTAGCATTTGGTGTAAACAGTGTGTACTGCACTGTGGTGCCATGTTTACACGTTGTCTTGGGATTTCTTCTTTCTCCTGTCTCCTACTTCCTTTGGTCTCCTTAGTGCCTGGTCTTTGGAAGTAGAAGATGTCCAGTAAACACACATACATGAATGCCTGCAGACTGAAGTCTGTGCCCGTGGTGCAAGGAAAGCTCTATGGAATCCCAGATTATAAACCACCCTCTGCCTTGAGATCAGGAACAGAGCTGAGGCCTTGCCGTCACTTTACAGTCTGAATGTTCTATGCCTCCTCTTGTCTCAGCTAGAGCTTCTGTGTAAAAGCAAGTGTTCTAGGAGTTTCCGTCCCATGATTCTGATTGGGTGTGTGATTTCTGAAGAGGTTGGAATGGGAAATGTGGAAACTTAGTACTAAGGACGGGCCTTTGATTTAAACAGTTGCTGTCCAGACTAGCATTTGAGTTTAACCAATGAGGTAAAAGAAGGGATAGGTGGTGTTTGGGGCAAGTAAAAGCTGTTTCATAGTCAGTGTTTGAAAACTCAAGAGAGATGATCCTATTTGTGTCTGGAGGACTTGCCTTTCAGGTGAAGAATCTCTACCTTATCCCACATCAGCAGTCACTAATAATAGAATAATGATCACTATAGGGTTTTTCTTATCCGAATTTGCTAGAATCCATATCAGAACACACAGCTGAGAAAGACCCTTCGTTTATTTGGGCATGTGGCTAGTAATATCCCCTTGAACTAAATCCTTTTTTTATAGTTAGGAGATACATTTTATTTATTTGTTTTTATGGTAGATTTATTTTTTAACCCATTACCCATCTCTTTCTGTCCCTATCCTATCTGCACCTAGGACAGAATTATATTTAACAGTAACCTGTTAATTTAGATAGAGTAGGATAACTCTACTCCAAAAATAATCAAAGGATGTCTAACATTGGTCTTGATGTAAGAAGCTAAAATAAGAGTTTTGGTTACTGGTATTTATTTGCTTATAGTTAAATGAAGTAGATTCAAGTCAGGACTTTTTGTTTTACTCTGGAGATTTTGTTCTACCCTTTCTCCTTGAGTAGATAGTCAGATGTCTTTTGAAAATGTGTTTTGGGTGTGGAATATTAACGCAATTTTCGATAACCCTTCCAGAACTTTCAACTCGCGTGCTTCTGAGCTGCTGTGGATGGCCCTGGCTCTCTGGACTGTCCTTCCGAGTAGGATGTCACTGAGATCCCTCAAATGGAGCCTCCTGCTGCTGTCACTCCTGAGTTTCCTGGTGATGTGGTACCTCAGCCTTCCCCACTACAATGTGATAGAACGCGTGAACTGGATGTACTTCTATGAGTATGAGCCGATTTACAGACAAGACTTTCACTTCACACTTCGAGAGCATTCAAACTGCTCTCATCAAAATCCATTTCTGGTCATCCTGGTGACCTCCCACCCTTCAGATGTGAAAGCCAGGCAGGCCATTAGAGTTACTTGGGGTGAAAAAAAGTCTTGGTGGGGATATGAGGTTCTTACATTTTTCTTATTAGGCCAAGAGGCTGAAAAGGAAGACAAAATGTTGGCATTGTCCTTAGAGGATGAACACCTTCTTTATGGTGACATAATCCGACAAGATTTTTTAGACACATATAATAACCTGACCTTGAAAACCATTATGGCATTCAGGTGGGTAACTGAGTTTTGCCCCAATGCCAAGTACATCATGAAGACAGACACTGATGTTTTCATCAATACTGGCAATTTAGTGAAGTATCTTTTAAACGTAAACCACTCAGAGAAGTTTTTCACAGGTTATCCTCTAATTGATAATTATTCCTATAGAGGATTTTACCAAAAAACCCATATTTCATACCAGGAGTATCCTTTCAAGGTGTTCCCTCCATACTGCAGTGGGTTGGGTTATATAATGTCCAGAGATTTGGTGCCAAGGATCTATGAAATGATGGGTCACGTAAAACCCATCAAGTTTGAAGATGTTTATGTCGGGATCTGTTTGAATTTATTAAAAGTGAACATTCATATTCCAGAAGACACAAATCTTTTCTTTCTATATAGAATCCATTTGGATGTCTGTCAACTCAGACGTGTGATTGCAGCCCATGGCTTTTCTTCCAAGGAGATCATCACTTTTTGGCAGGTCATGCTAAGGAACACCACATGCCATTATTAACTTCACATTCTACAGAAAGCCTAGAAGGACAGGATACTTTGTGCAAAGTGTTAAATAAAGTAGGTACTGTGGAAAATTCATGGTGAGGTCAGTGTGCTGGCTTACACTGAACTGAAACTCACGAAGAACCCACAGACTGGAGACTGGAGGGTTACACTTGTGATTTATTAGGCCCTTCAAAGATGATATTTGGAGGAATTAAGTATAAAGGAATTAGAGGTTTTTGCTAAAGAAATTAATAGGACCAAACAATTTGGACATGTCATTCTATAGACTAGAATTTCTTAAAAGGGCGTTACTGAATTATAAGCTTACTAGGCTATAAAAACAAAATAGTGTGGAGTTTTATTTATTGAACAATCTAGTCACTTGAAGGTTTTGTGTGTATCTTATGTGGATTACCAATTTAAAAATATATGTAGTTCTGTGTCAAAAAACTTCACTGAAGTTTTACTGAACAAAATTTTACCTGTTTTTGGTCATTTTAATAGGTACTTTAAGATGTTGCAGTATTTCACAGTTATTAATTATTATTTAATATTACTCCAAACTTTCTGTGTTTTTAAATGTTTTGACAATTTCAATACAATATAAACAGGATAGTGAATCATTCTTTACATTCAAACATTTTCCAGTTACTCAACTGATCAGTTTATTATTGATATATCACTCCATTAATGTAAAGTCATAGGTCATTATTGCGTATCAGTAATCTCTTGGACTTTGTTAAATATTTTACTGTGATAATATAGAGAAGAATTAAAGCAAGAAAATCTGAATTATTGTCTTGTTTTTAAAAATATAGTCCCTAGTATTTTTAGAAGTCACTTAATCTGTCTCATTTTTCCACCTGGAAATTAGGAATAATGTAGAATGCCAGGCAGTAATTTCCTTTTGGAAAGGACTCTGAAGGCAGAAAAAAAGGGAGAGAACCTCATGGGCAGAATATTATAAAAAGAGTGTCATATTCCAGCATTTGAGTTGGAAAGAGAAGATTGAAGACTGAAGTTGCATTATTAGTCTGCCCTATTTTTTTCCTTTTAACAATCAGTTTGTGAATAAATAGGAAAGAAGCTGCCGCTGTTACGAGTTTCTCATCAAGATGAAAGCCCTAATGTGTAAAGTCAAATCTGATTTAAATTTTGTGCTTTTGTAGAAAGACATTTCTTCATGTGGTGATATATCTTTTGTTGGACCTGCTAATAGTAGGTCAAAGAGGAGTACTCCTTGTCCCCTATTCCTGGGATTATGCAGTTTTCTTTTTAGAGTTTATATAGGGCAGGTGGTTATTTTTTTCTGAATTATAGGATGGAAAAAGATCATATCCTTTGTCAGGAAATATAAACTTGAAAGGATGTAGTCAGCTCTTGTAATATTCATATTTATGATTGTCCTATATGAAAGACAACTTCAGTTAAAACTGTAATGTGTGGTTCTCTATAACAAGGCGATTTCTGTTTCCCAAGGCTCAGACCTAATCCAGTTATATTAAAATCAGTTAAATGAAATATTCTATGGAATCGATCTATGCCCTTGTTAATCTCCATCCATATAGGAGTCACTTTCTTTAAGACAGATGGTGGTAGTTATTTTTGTGGCATGGTTAGATTTGACTGGTTTTGCAGAAGATTATAGTCATGTACTGCATAATGACATATACAGTAGTGATCCCATAAAATTATAATGGAGCAGAAAATCTATTGCCTCATGATGTTATAGCCGTTGTAATGTCATAGCCTAGTGCATTACTCACGTGTCTGTGGTGATGCTGGTGTAAACAAACCTCTTCACTGCCAGTTGTATAAAAGTACAGCACATTCAGTTATGTACAGTACGTAATACTGATAATGACAATAAATGACACCGGTTTGTGTATTTACTTTTCATCATTATTTTAGAGTGTTCTCTTCCTGCTTATTAAAAAAAAAAAAATGTTAACTCTGATACAGCCTTGGGCAGGTCCTTCAGGAGGTATTCCAGAAGAAAGCATTGTTATCATAGGAGATGACAGCTCCTTTCATGCTATTTCCCCTGAAGACCTTCCAGTGAGACAAGATGTAGTGATGGAAGACAGTGATACTGATGATCCTGACCCTGTGGGCCTAGGCTAATATGTGTGCTTGTGTCTTAGTTTTTAACGAAGTTTAAAAAGTAAAAAAATAAAGTTTAAAATAGGAAAAAGTTTATAGACTAAGGATATAAAGAATATTTTTGTGCAGTTTTACAAGATATTTGTGCTTTAAATTTAAGCTAAGTGTTATTAAATTTAAGCTAAGTGTTATTACAAAAGAGTCAAAGTTTAAAAGTTTGTAAAGTTACAGTGATTTAAGTTTAATTACTGAAGAAAGAACATTTTTAAATGAATTTAGTGTGGCCTACTTTAAGTGTGCCGTGTTTGTAAAGTCTACAGTAGTGCACAGTAATGTTCGAGACCTTCACATTCACCCACCACTCACTCAGTGACTCAAACAGAGCAACTTCCACTCCTGCAAGCTCTGTTCGTGGTAAGTGCCCTCCCTATGCAGATGTACTATTTTTTATCTTTTATACTGTTTGGTGTTTTTACTGTGCTTTTTCTATTTTAGATACACCAATACCATTGTGTGACCGTTTCCAATAGTAAGTATTCAGTACAGTAACATGCTGTACAGGTTGGCAGCCTAGAAGCAATAGGCTCTACCATGTAGCCTAGGTATATAGTAGGCTATACCATCTAGGTTTGTGTAAGTACACTCTGTAATGTTTGCACAACAACAAAATCACCTGACATATTTCTCTACAACATATCTCCATTGTTAAGTGCCACATTTCTGTACATCGATGTTTGGGAAGCTAACTCAAAACATTTCTAGAGAGAACTTTTAACACACAAAAAAATTCCCTTTCACTTTTAGAAAAGACAAAAACAAAAAACACCAAACAAGTAAAATGTGAATAATTGCCAAGTTTCAGAAGATTGTTTCTTCTGAACTGAAGGTTGGTGTCTAAAAGAACCTACAAAGTTAAATGATTAGGAAAACATTAAGAGATTGGGTCATTATTTTTTTTGTTTTTAACTATATTTCTTAATAAGCTTTCAGGAAGTAAATATTAGCTATGTTATTAAAATCATGACCTGGTGTTTAATCAAATCAGCAGCTGTAAAAATTTTAACTCATATAACAACGTTTAATACTGGGGCTTTTCCTTGCGGTGATTCAGCCCCATCTGCCTTAGCCCTGCCATCCCCATAGTTTCACACACCCTCTGCCTCACTTGCTTTCCCTGTCTGCAAGTGTTGAATTTGTGACTTAGCACATTAGTTAGCTTTGCTAAGGGTCACAAATGCTACAGTAACACCCAAATCTCAGACTTGATGACAACCAAATGTTTTCACTCACATTGCATGGCAGTGGTTGGCTGCAACCCTGCTCCATGTGTCTTTCATTCCGGGATCCAGGCTGAGGGGCAGCCCGTTTGGAACATGCTGTTCTTACAGAAGGAAATTAAAAAGCTGGTGGAAGCACAGTGGCATATATTAATACATCCACTGGCTGAGACGAATCCCTTGCCAAGCCCAGTGTCACTGAGGTGGGGAAGTACATTTCTCTTGCAGGAAGTAACTGCAAGTGGTGTTGCAGCATGCGGGAATGTGTTCTTCCGCAGAATGAGGTACGAAAAACAGTGCAATTGTACTGTGAGCTGCCACACTCAGTGTCTGAAAGGGAGACGGAGCCTTCAGACAATGCTAGACAACTCTGCAACAGACCCCAATTTAGGCCCTGTAAACCTGCAGAAACATAAAACATAAAAATTTTTGCCTAATGCTACCAACTTTGAAGGTGGTTTCTAATGATGATAATTAAAACAGTTCTCACCAGGGAAATTTCCCATTGTCTGTGGCCCCGGGGCCAAGCCTTCTTTCCTCACATCTGGCCCCTCCTCCATACATGCCGGTCCTTACCCCTGCTTGAGGTTATCAACGAGTAATTTCCAAAACTCCTTTCCACTTAGCCCTCTTTGTTTCCACTTTCTCCTTTCAGACCATGTGGGAAGCAAGGCAGAAGTGAATGCTACTTATATTTCAATCCCCCAACCCCTCCCCCCCCAAAAAATCAAGGCATTTCCCAGATAAAAGGAAGTCAACTTCTCTAAAAATAAATTTTGCCATTCTCTTAAAAGGTTGCAGCAGCTGCAGTGACAATTCTAAATGCCACTCTTCCCTCTCTTGCAACATATGTACAAACTGTACAGAAACAGGATGAAAATATAACAAAATTTGAACAGAAAATGCCTCTCAAAGATTTCTTCCTACTTTAAAAGTACCTTTTATTATTTCATTCTCAATGAGGATAAATCATTTTTATAACAGATGTTTTAAATATATTAACAAATTTAGGTAAAGATAAAAAGTGGCGTCAAAATGTCACGAGCAAAGACTGCTGGGGTGCAAGCCAAATGCTGTGTTTGCCGCTGAGCCCCCAGCCTCGCATGCCCACTGTCCCGCTTCTGTGCAGGCAGGGGCTGCCTCCCACCTCAGTCACTTGTGTTGCTGAAGACAGGGTCTCGCTCTGTCACTCAGGCTGGAATACAGTGGCATGATCATAGCTTACTGCAGCCTCAGGCTTCTGGGTCCAAGTGATCCTCCCACCTCGGCACCCCCCAAGTAGCTGGGACTACAGGCGTGTGCCACCACACGTGGCTAATGTTTCAAAAACTCTAAAGATGGGGCTTACTATGTTGCTCAGGCTGCCACCGCTCTTTACCAGCCTTTCTTGCTCCTCATGTTTTGACATCTGAACCAATCCCAGCCAGTGGGACTCTAGGCGATGTCTGCTGGTGGGCTTCTGGGCTTTCTAATAAAGACAAAGTGTCCTTTTCTTTGGCCAGGTGTTATGTCTGCATTGATGGTATCTGAAGCAACCATGTGGATCCCATGAGAACAGCCTAAAGGCCAGGGCAGTGGCTGAGATGGAGAGCCTGGCTCTTGATGACATCATTGGGCCACTGAACCAACCCTGTGACCACAGACTTTTTGCCCTTGCATATGTGAGTTAACCACCATGGTGGGTGCCGTGGTCTGTTACAGCTGAGGACATCCAAACTGTAGGAACATAAGAAACAGTTTTCCCCTTCCTGAGGATCTGGGCCAGTGATGAGTGGGGCTGATGTGAAGAGGTAAACCCAATTTCCTATGAGGCAGACAGAAAGCAGCTTGTCCGTGACGCGGGAGCTCTATGCTCTGGGATGCATCTTGGTGGAGAATGGAGCCCAGCCTGAGTGAGCAGCCCACACTGATGGATTAGAGATATCGGAAATAAAAAATGCCTTCTCTTCCTTGCTCCTCAATAAGTGATTGCCTTCCATTTCAGGCAGCAGAGTCTGAATTCCCATCTGCCGGGAGCACAGAAAGGGGCACAGCATCCTGGTTACAAACCTGAAGTCTACACATCTCTTACTAATGAAGCCATCACAGTCTGGAGCCAGGTCTTCCCATTTGAATGAGGAGAGAGGACAGAGTCACATTTGCTTGCCTTTTACTGCTTACTGACTGAATAGCATCAGGGAAGGTTTACTTTATGAACCTGGCACAAAGTAGGTTCTGGGCCTGATGTTAACAACATTCACTCTGCCCTCTTCACAAATGGAAAGGTGGAACATTTCTGACTTCTAGTAAATTCACATTGCAATGACTTTCTCTGGACACAGATCTTGCAGTTCTCCCATCCCTCAAGGCTGCTGTGATTAATTTATTTTAAAAAGTCTTTCACAGTTTCAGGAGAAGAACAGTTGAAAAGCTCTAGGTAGAGGTTAATTTGGTGTTCACAAATCAAGTGATAGTCCACTCTATCTCATAGCTCAATGAATAGTAGGATTAGGAGAGTAACTTCACTTTTGTATTGAATCCCTTTTTATATGTACCTTTAAAAACTTTTGCACTTCCTTTTTTTCTCCTTCAGTGAACCTTAGCATATAAACAATATATTTTTTTAAAAAAGCATTTTATATGTAGACATGAACTTTTATATTTCTCAGACTTAAATTTGAAAGCAGGTAGAGTAGGCAGTTGTTTTGCCTGCTTAACTCCTTTCCTTTCCCTTTTGTTTTTTAAAAAAATATTTTATTCTTTTTAAGAGATTGGGGTCTCACCGTGTTGACCAGGCTGGTCTCAAACTCCTGAGCTCAAGTGATCCTCCTGCCTTGGCCTCCCAAAGTATAGTTATTACAGGCGAGACCCACTATGTCTGGCCCCAACCTTTTCTAGAAAATTCTGGAATTGTCTAATCCATGAACTCCATCTGCATGGTTAGTGCAAGTCACCATGTTACTACTATATGGCCCAAGCCATGAGTACTACCCACTTCTTCAGAGCCTAGAATCCTGGAGAGAGTTTACCTCTATTTCATTCTGTCTCCAAAGTTTACAGTGTTTCTTCCTGCATCTTGTGAAAACCTTTGCAGACGGATATTCTTTCCTGAACACTTTTCTCAAGCTGCATCGTGCTGTGTTGCTGGAGTCTATCATCTATGTATAATGTAACCCTTGTTACCTGATAGTAATTACTATAAACTTTGTCGATGCGTTACTATGAAGAGGGGTAAAAGTTGTGTTAGGTTTACAATAAACATTTTTTGTTGCATACATTGTATACATGTTTATAAATTGCCTTGTTTTGAACCAGAGCCAGGCTTATTCCCATTCCAAATGAAAGCACCAAAGTCTCAAAACCTCCTGCCTCTTGCTTCTGTTATGCTTTGGTCTTATCCTCTACCCATGAATTGTTTCTTTGCTTTCCACACAGAACCCCAACTCAAGCTATTCCAACTCAGAAGCATAGAGAAATTATAAAATTCAAGAACAGATATTAGAATGGAAAATGAGTTTAACTTAAAAGAATACCAGCAGTCTCAGGTTTAAAGTCTAACAACTTTATGTGTTTATTTTTGCTTTAATCCTGTCATCATGGGTAAATTTTTAGCTGTTCATTTTTATACAACAACATAGGATCAGAGATAGCATGAACACATTAGTCTCTACAAGGCTAATTCTACCCCAGCACCCATCAAAGCGACCCAAATGACACGCCATGCATCTTGAGTGACGGGCACTGCCATATACTCTGAGCTCTACTACAGGTAATGTTACACCAAATTGACGTTGTAACTGTGTTTCAAATGTCTCTCAGAGACAAATATAGAACAGTAGGTAAAATAACCCTGAAGACTTCCAAGAGTAATGAGGTTTCGCCAAGGTTTGTTGTATTTATCATGGATAGTTTTCAGGAAATAACTTACCAGAAAGCCTGATTGATTTGACAGTCATTTTGACCTGTGATTTATTTATTAAATACAATTCCAAGATTCCTGGAATAAAGTATTCCTAATAGATTGTAGATCCTGTATCTTTTTATAAGCAAATAATCCCTTGTGATTTTTAAAGTTGCAAGAAAATGCTGATGGAAAAATTTTCATGATGTTGAAATAGGTATAAATAGAAGCTTATACAAAGCCACTGTCTCAACATCAGCAGGATAAGAGATAAGAACTTCTGAGACATTATACTGTTTCCCAAAAAAAACACTACTCAGTTTTTCTTCCTTCCCCTTTTTCTCTCCCCACCCTGCGCTTTCCTCCTTTCCATCCCTATTAACTGAGTTCCACCTATGGTTTTAATCTTACTAAATCAGAAATTGGCTTAGTTTCATTTGAATTTCCTTTTATATGTGCTCATGATTAAAAACAACAAAAACCCTGCTTTTGATCACAATAAGATCTTTACCATCTCTAACCATTCCTTCTCCAGTATATGAAGTATATGAATTATTCTAATTCAATAGGATTCTAATGCAATTTGGCAATAACTAGTGTTTGGATTTAAAAAGCCATTGGCATAAACAGAAGGAGATGTTTAGGGGAAATGAGCAGGCAAGCAGATAATTTAGAAAGAAGTGATGGTTTCTGTGGTTAAAAATAAAAGTCTGGGATTTAGTTTTTCTTTGCCATACAGAAAACAGATGTTGCTATTTTTGTTCAAAAAACAAAACTTAAATTCCATGCTTAGACTCTGGAATGTGTAAAGTAACTATGGATACCAAATTTATGATTTAAAAAAATCTGACATTTAATCTGTTCATATTTGAAATCGGGAAATAATTGTGCTCCTGAAATGTTAACTTTCTATATAACAGATTGACTGATTTATATACTCAGGAACACTGAAGATACTCTCAGTTCAGGGCTCTCTTTGGGGGCATAAGGTTATTACACTATATAGTCTCTTGGGAACAAAAATAAAAATAGGCCATGGAGAGATGTTCTTGCTCCTCCTTTTTCTCCTTTCTATAATCCTTTTCTTCCCCCAGAAAGATCCTGAGAGAGAGACAACCTGGCTTTCACCAGCCTACTGCTGTGCCCTTGCACAGCTGCTGGCCCACTTGGGTGGAGGCTTCCAGTGGCACCCTCCACTGGGACACTCGTACCCCCCATCCTGGTCCCCAGAGGCTCCATGTCTCACTTCCCACCCCATCCTTGGGAAACGAGGTGAGCTAGTAAAACGGAGTAATTGTCTTCTGCAGTTTGCTTTAGTGTGGGCAAGAAATTCCCAATCTCATTATCACTTGCTTTTATACGTGAGAAATAATTATTCTAATTCTGCCCTGTCCGAACAAATCTATGACCAGTGGAAGAAATCATGAAGATAACAGTTTTCATCCCATTGGGTCAATATTGAGTGTTATAATATCTCTGAGGCCCCCACTAGGATGTAAGCCCCAAGAGGGCAGTGATGGCGCCTGAGTGCTCACCAATGGATACATTCACTCAGACACAGTCACTGCCTAGCAAGTAGTAGATGCTCAGACACACAAAGAAATTAAAAAAGGAAAGAATAAAATATGCAAGCACACTTACAGCAATAATAGTGACTTCCCCAATGTAATGTGTTCATAAGACTGATCAATCTGTTATAAATGCAATGATGCTTCTATTTTTAAGAAAAAAACTCATACATTTTCCTTATACAAATTATGTGAGCAGAGTTTACATTGGGGTGTTTTGGAATGAACTGTTTAATTACTATTTTCCAGGTTTGTCAGAATAATCATTTATCTGAACCCACTAAAATTTCTATTTGTGTCTCTCTTTTTTTTCTTTTTCCTGGCTGCCCATGAGAATGCTGAGACGTTATCAAATAGATTTCAGTTCTGTGACCTGAATTGCAGTTGTGTAAGTGCTATAAATAAAAATCATTTGCTTTAGTAATTGAATAGTAAACTGAAAGACAGTATTGTAGATGTTAATATTTCAATGTGAACATCTAATAAATTAAAAAGAACAAACACTGCTTTCTAGAATGGAAGCAAAAGTTATGGGTTTCTCCATAGTCATATTTTATTCATTATTCTACTTTCTGCACACTGTATATGCTTGAGGTAAAACAATAATCAAGATGATAAATACATAAAGACCGTTAGTTGTAGTCTGGGAGCCTCAATAAGAGTAGTATTGTGGCTTAATGTCCCATAGTTCTAGCTTTTCTCCACACAGCAGGATTTAGATGTTTTCATTACTAAACGAAGAAGTCACCATTTGTCCTAAGATACACTAAGACAAATGGGAATTTAAAACTTATACAAAAGACATCTTTTTCTTGGGTTAGAGATGTCTAATACATCATTTCTACAGGATTAATTTTTTTAATTATATGGATTAGAAAACTAAGAAGCAGGAATATCAGATCACTCTGGTTTGTTTCTGTGAAATTGTCTGTTGTAAATTGAGTACTCACTAGTATTCATGGTGGCAGTTGCAAAATTACCAGTATATTAAAACTCGCTCACATTGTAGCTGTGACTGTGTTTATCTGACTTCAGTTTTATCGTCCATGATTTGGAACGTGAACGGAACCTAGGACAGTTAAGGTGTTGAGGACAGCAATAAATGAGACCTCGTGTATCCATTTTCATCAGAAAAAAATGGAATAGGGACTGCAAAAAAATAAATGGAATAGGGACTAAGTTCACAAATAACTGAGAATGTTATTTGTTATCACTTCAATGTTACCTCCTTCACTAAGAGCGTAAGTACAGAAAGCATAATTTGTGATGTAATAAACTATAACACCTCCTTTTCTTAATTTAAAATATTTCCTTTTATGTTTCCCTTGATTTGGGCTTCTGTATTTTCTTAAAAATGCTTTCCTTTACATTCTAATTTTGACCACACTGGAAACTGATTGTACAATTTTTTTTATTAAAAAGTGTTCCAAACCATTTTTCTTAAATGTGATTCTGCCCGTGCCATCAGTTCTACAAAAGGAAGCTTTAAAATTAAAATGCTATCTTCATTAACAAATAAGCAAAGCATTAACCAATACTCTTAAGAGAGAAGCCCATTTTTTGAATGGTGAAAAGTGGTAACAACTGCCTTTTCTTGATCTATGTGCAGGTGTCAGAAATTACTATTAAACACAACCTGTATATAGTAAAAAATATGATAATCCACATTTCTTATAAGCTACTTTTTACATTTTTAATGTCTGAGTATCCTAAAGGGGTTTTCCCCTGATACTTGACTATTATGTCCATCTTTGCTTCTGCATGAACACACTTTACAGCATGAATTATCTAATTAATATAGAAATATTTTGAGATAATGCATGATTTCGTATTTAACTTATGAACTGCCTCATGACAAAAGGTAATGAGAGCTGATACAATCCTTCTCCTGAAGTGGCAGTGAGTAACCCAGGCAGGTTTTGCTCTGGGTCACTCAACCCTCTCTCCACCACAATCTGCCACCAGTGCCTTCACATTAATCTGCTTGTGCTCAATGTCCTCAGAGGTTTTTGAGATTAACTTGGATTTGGCAAATGTTACGTGGGATTTTGTGTTTAAATAATGAAAGATTATAGGACTTCAAGAATAAATGAAACCATATCTCTAAATACAATCTATACCTTTGCTGCATGCTTGCTTTTCAGTGGAGCTTTGAACGGTGAAACTATCTGTGAAGATTTGTTAAAATGAATAGTTACTACATGCTGTCCTCAAAGTCCTTAACTTGGATTTATTAAAGCAATTGTACATATGATGCTATGGTTATTACTAATCACATAAAAATTATCAATGATCAACCCCAGCCTCAATAGTTTGCTGTTCAACAGTGATAAAAATAACAAATAGACAAAGCATTAACATTACTAAGGATCAGCAAACAAATTTACATGTTACTAAAAATGTTTAGAAATGCATCTAATGGAAGCCTCATGGTATCAACTGCCCCTTGCCCTTTGCAATCCACCACCTAGCCTAAGAGATCTTACTTTTAGTTTTTTAAACTATTTTGGATAATGTGCAGAGGGTGAGCTATTCCTAAATATTGGATGTAATTTTAAGTTAATGACTTTTGCCTTAATTCACTCCATACCATGTTTTCGACTAGATTTGTTTCATCCATTACTTTGGGGTAATCTCTCATAGCTTCCCAAACCTATTTCTGCAGCCAAGAGTAACTACTATGAAACTACAGGAAGGCCTCACATTTTAGGCAAGAGATAACTTGCCAAACTTAACTATGTACATAAAACATGAAAGGTGGGATGATACGGGACAGGAGTTTTAGAAGGTATGAGCTCTAATTGATTTCAAATTATTTCACTGAATCCAGAGGACAATAAAGGAAAGAAAGTAAGTTAAGTGTTTATAGTTTACATTTCAATTATTATGTAACAGAGCATTAGTTTTAAAAATCATTAAAATTTCAAAAGTGAATTAAAATCAAATTTGTGTTTTTCCTTTTCTGTGATTTTCTGTATATTTTTAAATATCACATAGTAATGAAATATAACAATATTCATTTTGATTCAACCTGAAAAGCAAAGGTAACTGCAAAAAAGCAATGGAAAGATCTTGGAATGAATTTGAGACATATCTAGCTATGGCAGGGCTCTTGCTCATTATTCATATAAAAGAAAGGGATGGCCGGGCGCGGTGGCTCACGCCTGTAATCCCAGCACTTTGGGAGGCTGAGGCGGGCGGATCACGAGGTCAGGAGATTGAGACCATCCTGGCTAACACGGTGAAACCCCATCTCTACTAAAAATACAAAAAATTAGCCGATCATAGTGGTGGGCGCCTGCTGCTCGGGAGGCTGAGGCTGAGGCAGGAGAATGGCGTGAACCTGGGAGGCAGAGCTTGCAGTGAGCAGAGATTGCACCACTGCACTCTAGCCTGGGCGACAGAGCAAGACTGTCTCAAAAAAAAAAAAAAAGGGGGATGATGTTTAGAGCTTTCAGTAGGATTGTTCTGCTATCAATATGAGGCTGCTGTTGGTCATAGTAAGTCATACTACTTCTTAACACTGCTTTTATTAACAAGTCAGCTTCATATATGAAAGGCTCATGCTTCTAAGTTGCAAATTGTACTGCTACTACTAAGAGTCAGCATGAATGAAACCACAGCAATATTTCAATATACCAGAATTTCCCAAAGAGTGTTCTTTAGAACACCAGTTCCTTGCAATGTTACTAGGTGGTACTCAAAAAAGTTTCTGTGGTCAAATTAATCTGGAAAACACTGGGCTAACTGACAGCAGATATTTGTTGTGTTTTTCTCTCCCCTGCGGGACATTTAAATTAGAGCCTTAGATATGTTCATGTTATAACTTTCTAAGATGGTATGTGTTTTCCAAACTTATTTGATCCTGGAACCCTGTATTTAGAAGAGCATCTTTGGAACTTGTATTCTTTGGAACACGCTTTGGTAAACACTGGATTCTATTATTTCTACAGCTAGCTATCTCAAAAGTCTAGATATCAATGACTTAATCCAGAGGCAATTAAACAGCCATGGTATCTAACAGTCATGTCATTTCTCCAGAGCTGGATGACGAATGCTGGTGTGACATGCTAAGGCAATTTTGGGGGACTATTAGGGGATGAACAGTCTAGTGGTGGGTCAAAAGGAGGAAAAAAGAATGTCTGAAATGATTGGAAAAGTTTTATACAAAGTATATATTCCTATACTTTCTGATATACAATGATATGCTGCCTTTTCTAAACACAGACCTTTCATTGACACAGTTGCAAGAGAGATCTGGCAACAACTTAGAGTACAAAAAAATCAGGAAAATCAAGATACACCTTGATACACAAGTTCCTTGCAGTGTTACTAGGTGCTACTCAAAAAAGTTTCTGTGGTCAAATTAAACACAAAGGAAATTAAACTCAAAGGAAACAACGGAATCAATTTCCTAGAATCCAACAGTGGAATCAATTTCCTAGAATCACTTCAGATTAAATTGAAATGATGATGCTATGATTCTCATGCAGTCCTCTTTGCCATTTACCCAAAATGATGTAATAATTACACTTGTATGAAATAAGGCCTGTTTTAAATTATCCAGCTTGCATCCTTCACTATAACACTCTCTGTGTAATACTCTTATGACATATACAAGATTCAAGAAGCCAATACCTCAATCCACAGCAAGGAATAAAATGCAGCCACTGGTTACCACTAATATGTACATATGTACACAGATATGTCACATTAGAAGAGCAATTCAGAGTTAATTGCCTTGGGGCAAGTTGGTCATATAAAATAAATGCAGATCTTGGGAACAGCTTTGGAGCTTTCTATATAAGTATTGTTTATTCCTATGATGAAAGAATTGTAAATACAATTAATTTTGTAAAAAATTTCCCTAGCTGTCCCTCCCCCAACCTATGTTAAGAGTACAAATTGCCAGTGGAGCAGCAGCAGAGCACTGCATTAATGGAGACCTGGGCCTGGCACCCTGCTGGGGTCTCATAAGCACATGGCCATTCCCATCTTCATTTCTAAAAGACTGTAAAAGCATCCCAAAATTTGGCACCATGGGGGACTATTGGCAATTCGAACTCGAGCTAGCAAGGGAATCTAGGAAGCCTTGGGTGACAATTCCAAAGCTTTGGCAGTGCTGCTTAGGGAAGCTTCACATGCAGGCATCTCAAATCAATTTCCCTAATGGCTAGATTCAGCATTCCCGGGTCCCGGGGAGCAGCCAGTGTGCTACAGGGCACCCCAGGAGTGATGTCTGCAAATCCCCAACAGCTCGAAAAGGGCTAGGGAGAGAGAGCTCCAGAAGGAAGAGAACAAAATACTCTGATTTTAGATATAACTATCCTAACTATTAATGAAACTGCTACGGTTTTGCCTAGAACTTCTATCTTTTAAAATCTACAAGCCATAGTAGGGGGGGAAAGAGGCAGTAATGGGAGTAGGATATATACACTCTACTCAGTTAACATTAGAAATGAATTAATTGCACAAAGCAAAATTTAGAAGACGCCTTGTGAACCTCAGAGAGAAAAGTTATGTAACTTGTGCACTCAGCACCATCTGTTAAGAAATTCTGCAGGGCACGTAACCACTGATTTACTAATTTAGTAGCTTTTCTTTTTCATCTTTATCAAAACACTGCTGCTTTCATTTTAGACAATAAAAATAACTGTGGAATTTAAAAATGTCTTTCCCTATTATACATTTTTGTGCTATGCTAAAAATAAAGAAAGAAAGTTGGCTATGGGCTGTAAAGTGCTGACACCATTGGTGCTGATTTCAGTTTGATGGTGGGTGGGGGCAACTCTCAGGCATCAGAACGTCCTGAATCCCCAAGCAAACCCAGTCGCCTGGCCTGGCCGTATCAGCACTGCTCACAGCCAGCATTTGTTTTCCACATTCCCTTTCCTGTCCCCTCACCCCAAATATTAATACACACATCCACATATTCAGTGTCTCTCCAGAGGCAAATGCTTAAATCTGAAATGGTGGCAGATATTTTGTACTGATTCTATGGCTAAAAAATAATAACCAAGGTTCTAACTGTAATGCTGGAAAATACAGTATACAAAAGTAAGCAAATCTCATGGGAAGTCATTAGCAATTCTCAGTGCAGTCAAAGAAAGGTAAGGGCTTGGAGAAATCAAGATAGATTGCAGCCCTCCATATCCACAAGGCAATTTCTTCACTCTCTCGAGCTCTTTCCTGGACACGGCTTTGGGAAAGCTCTACAGCAGCAGGAGGGGAGAGGGCAGGGCTCCACGGGGAGGAGGTGTCCGGTGAATGTGGCCTATGGGAAGCTATAACCACAAATGCCCACAGGGAAAGAACACCACCAGGTGGATACAGAGGGGTGGGAGGCAGCAAAAGTTCCGTTTGGCTGTTTGAGTCACCTTAGGCACAGAGAGTGACCCAGCATTTTCTCTAAATAAACTTATAAAATACCAAAGTTGGAAAAACGATACATTAGTGATACAGGAAATGGAGAGCAGCAAGCCAGGCCCCTAAATAATTCTGGCCCACTTCTCAATATGGGTTCATGCTGGAATTCCCGACTTGCTGTGTTGCCACTGCCGGTCTGTTTGCTGCCTCCCCTGCAGGGCTGCAGGCCACAGGGTGCGGTTTGTGTTTGCCTGGGGAAAGCAACCTGATGTGGATGGAGATTTGCAACTAAATGTTAAAGGCTGCTGCCTTTCCATTGTCAAAGAGAAGCTTATTCCAGTAGTTTCCCACCACATTCCAAGCTGCAGTAGCTGGGAACTCTGTAGCTGGCTTCAAGGAGCACACATACAGTTATAGGCTGCTGCTTCTCAGAACACTGCCTGAAAGACACTTGAAAATCACTAGGAAAGGGGCAAGGAAAAACACAAGAACTGGCAGCTGGAGCTCAATTCAGGGTGGTAACCTCACCAGCTCACTCCTTTCTCGATGCAAACAGCTTACTTGCCAGGGAACACTGTGACTCATTCAGTATCATTTCCTTCATCTACTGCTGAAAATGGAAGGAATCATGGTATTGTGATTTGGTTTTTTCATTTCCCCTAACATGGTTTCTTGGTCATGTAAGATGAAAAATCATGGTGTCTGTTTGTGAATTTAACAGCTGCCTATTACATACGGTAAGGACTAAGCAAAAGGTTAACGGTCATGCATGATTTGGATAAATGCACAAAGGCTGGTCAGGTGGTATACAAAGTCTATTTAACTAATAAAGGAAGCAAGGGAAAAGGGTTATTTCTGCTGTGCAGGCAGTTGCCACTGGTCTCCCATCCTCTCTGCTTCTCGCAGTCCCCAAGAGCAGCCAAAATAATAAACCATTCCAAATCTGCTTTCAAGCTGCTACTGAGCAGAAAACATGGGCTCAGAAGGACAAAGCATTCTTAGGACAGCTCTGTCTCTTGGCAGAGGGTGTTGCCACGTCAGCCCCTGACCACTCAGAGGTGACGCAGTGGCCTGTCTCCTGCAGCACTGGGTGGCCTGTCCTGTCCACTGTTCCAAAGAGAGGACACAACAGCTGATGCCTGGAGGACCCTGAACAGGATCTTGAAAAGAATCTTGAGGGAGACTAAATGGCACATATGCTATTCACTTCATATACGTGACTCTACAGCTATTTATTTATATATTTTTGACACTGGATGAAAGAGTTGGGAAAACACGAAGAAATCATTTTCCAGCTTCTTAACTATGTTGGCCAAGGGCACCCTCTGTTTATCACTGCTTATAGACCTAAGACCACCAGGGAGGGGGGATTCCATGTCTGGGATGGATGATCCTAATTACAACTCCCACACTTTTCACTAAATTAAAAGAGACCAGTGTGTTGCAAGTCCTTTAGTCTAAGGCAGCTGAGACCCCTGAAGGGTTCACTGCTCTTCTGTTTTGCTGCTATTCCTGAACTTCACCACCATGACTGTTATATTGTCAGGGCAGCCTCTGTAAAATGACTGTAAAACTATGCTCTTGGCCCCAAAGTGAGGTTCATCCAAGCGCTCCTTGATGAATCGAACTGCTTCTTCATTGCTGAAAGCATCCCAGAGGCCATCTGATGCCAAGATCATGAACTCAGGCTGAAGCTTGTCCAGGTCAAAGGTCAGGATGTCTGGGTCTGGGATGACCACATTGAGATTTTTCAGCGGATAATCTCCCAGGGACCGAGACATGGCCAGGATTCCCTGGACCCTCCAAGAGCCATTGAAACTGATGAAACCACCTAGAAAGACAGGATGAGCCCATTAGTTTGACCAGCTGATATCTCACATACCCGAGATAGTCTAGGTGTGTGCGCAACAGGGTGACCTACTTTGTGTGAACTGGGCCGTGGACACTCCCCTTAACCCCATCACTCCCGGGACCCACTGCATGGCCTGGGGTTTCATACTCTACCAGTTGATCCTCATACCCTCATCCTGGCATCTTGAAGGATTTCAAGAATATATCAATAAGAGTACTGAAGGTAGGGGATACATATGGGGGAGGGCATTGGTTTTAACTTAACACCATGGTGGCTCAGTGATTGACAGTAGAGAGTGTGAGGATAGGGATTCAAGGAGAGTGGCAAAGGAATGCTGAAAGGCAGGTCACAGGCATATATATCATTTGGCCTGAGGCCACCCTTAAGTGTGCCAATATAGATCTCAAAACAGCTCTGTCCCCCCAAATAGGATCAAGATTAAGAAAAAGCACATATTAGTGTAGTCATTAAAGGCTCAGGTCAGACTACTTGAATGTGATTCCTGGCTCTGTCTCTTCTAGCTATGTCTCACTTTGGATGAGAAACTCTTTCTCTGATCCTTAGTCTCCCTGCCTGCAAAATAGAGACAGTGTCTATTTTATTGGGTTGTTCAGAAATGAAGGTCTTATTCCACATAAGTCATTTGGCAAGGTCCCTGAACATAATATACACTTAATAACAGTATCTATTATTTTTTTCTCCATTCACATATTTGTCAGATATTTACTACTCCATGGAAGGCAATGTGCAGGATATGAAGTTATACAAGATCCAGACCTTTCTTTAAAAAAGTAGACAGTCTGGCGGGAGAATTAAGTCACAGAAAGTAATAAATACAATAAGCACGAAGTGGTATTCTTCACGGTGAGACCAGTGTCTGCTAAATGCTGTAGGCAGATGGAGAAGGGAGGGATGATTCCCAGTTCCGATCATGAGGGAGTAATGAACATTAAAGGTGGGCTTTGAGTGATAGGTGAAACATCTATGGGCAGGATACGTAGGAGGACATTCCAAGAAGTGTGGTCTAATAGGCAAGAGCATAAAACCCAGTCCTGGGATTCAACTGTAGTCTCACCATTCACTAGCTGTGTGTGCTTGGGTATGTAAGCCTCTGTGAAGTTCCAGTTTGTTGGTTACAAAATGAGAATAATAGTATCAACCTCTTAAGACAGGCAAAGAGAAAGTGTATGCATAAAGTGCTAGGCTTTGCTCCCAGTACAGGGTGAGCACACAATAAATGACAGCTAATGTTGTTGGAAACAGTATAAGGAGTGGCGACAGAAAGCCCAACATGTATATGGCCCAGACTGGCTGGACCTTACTGTCATGCTAAGCAGGAGGGGGAAAGATGTCCTGAAAAGAGGCTGAGGCCAGAGAAAACACACATGAAGATGGTAAAACCAATCACTGTTTCTTAAGCCCTGTAGAAAATATGCCCTTGATCAAATTATGTAAAAGAACAGAGAAGTTAAATTAACCACCTTGGAGACAGTGTCCAAATTTGCTTCTACAAAGAATCAATGTAGGGTGCAGGCGTGGGTAGTGGGTACGGCAGGGAAGAAGAGGAAGGATAAAATGGCCATGACATTTCAAAAGAGTACTGAATGGTAAGATGACATTTTCAGGTGTATTGTGTACACATCCTTGCCTGTGTTGATGCAAGAGTGGGCTAACTTGTACCTTAATTTCACAGCAGACTCTTAACAGGGAGATGGTGTTTTGTAAGTGGGAAGCCAGCAAACTTTGCTTTTACTGCCTGGAGGTCATCTAAGCTTGATGGATGCTCCTAAAATACCATTTGTTCCATCCCATCAACAGAAAACCTGACCAATGCTTTCATTAAAAACTATTTTTCAACTCAAGCAGTCACTGAAGCAGGAGGTTGTAATAAAATTCAACACATTTTGACTTAACAGTATAGTTCCCTACTGTGAAAACTAAAATGTTGATTAGGTTCATTCAATTCATTCACTGGGCAGAAGCTGACCTGTAGAGATCAATGTGCAGATTAACCCAGAGAGCAGGGGCCCATCCTGGTCAGACTAGTGTCTATGAGCACCTCGCTTGCTCCCCTTTGACAGCTGACCTGCTGCCTGGCACATCGTGAACAGCATACATCCTGCAGCTCTCAGTCTGAAAAGCAAAAGAATGCTTCCCTTCCATAGGTGTAAAGGTATCCTCTGAAATCTAATTATGAAAATGTAATAATCAACTGATAATTATCCTCCTTGTCATCATCCAAATGTCACTCTAGCAAAGCCCACACAGGCCACACTACTTAAAACTGCAACTCCCTGACACTCCCCTTACCTGCTTCATGTCTTTCCATAGCAGTTACCACCTTGTGATACACTATATGAATGACTTATTTTTACTATTTTTTTTGTTAATGTCTACTTACTCCACTCCCCACCCCCATGACAATTTCAGAATATAAGTTTCGTGAAAGCTTGGGAATGGGGCTTTGTTTTATCCCCAGCTCCTAGAATACTGAATAAACGAATGAATGAATGAATAAGGGGCCCCTCTACCCCTAACCTTGCTCTGAAATATTTACTTATACCAGGCAGTAAGCCAGATGCTCAAGGTATAGAGATGAACAAAACCAAGTTCCTGTCTTCAAAGAGGTGACAGTCAGGAAGGCAAGGCAGATAGGAGAGCCAGGTATGTCCATGTATTGTAAAAGGTGACCCAAGACATCCACATAGGATGCTGGGGAAAGGCAGAGGGGCATCCACCCCAGACTTGGAAGGCCCTTGCCACAGTGTGACATGGAAAGCTTCCAAAAGAACACCTTAAACTGAATCTTATGGGATAAGTAACTGTCACCCAGAACAGCACTTGCAAAGGCACAGAGGTATTGGAAACAAGGTCTTTTGAGGAATGATTAGTAATTTGGTGTGGCTCCGAGGGAAGCAGCATATAGCAACAGGCTAGAGAAAAGTGAGGACCAGGGGCCCAAAGATCTTATTAGCCTTTAAACTGGAAATGGGCTTTTTAGTTCTTTTGGAATCTTTGGCTATGAAGGACAGATTTAGTGGCCATTTATTTGATAGGCAACGATACAAAGTTAATCTCAGTTACCTCAGTAGCAGCCTCTGTATAATCTCAGTTACCACAGTAGCAGCCTCTCTAATACCGGGTAACTGAACATTTTATCCAGGAGCTTCCCAAGCAAGCCGCCTTGTTCACCAGCAAGACAGTAGACATTTCTTGGAGGTGTTCACAAGCTTACCTGCTCTCTTTATCCTCTTTCTTTCCTTCAACTGGTAAGGCTTGTGATCATGAGACAAAGGAATAGCGTTCCCATCTTTGTCACACAGGACCCCGCGCGAATCACCCACGTTGGCCACAGTGAGGTCTTTATCTGATAGCAGAGCAATCAAACACGTTGTGCCTTAAAAACAGAAGAGAGAGACAATGCGGGAGGTCAGCAATGCATTCAGGTTCCATTGCTTCTTGTGGTAACTGGATTCTTCAGTCATTAAAATTGCTTCTGGGTGAGAAGAAATTGCTGGGTGAGAATTTGACTCCAGCCACTCTGAAAATGACGGCTGTTCGCTTCGACAACAATAATCAAATCTGACAGTCAATTTTCTTAACCATATTAGAGTGTCACTAAAATAGGCTAGGATAACATTATAATTTTCCTAAATCACTTTGTCTCTGCTACTCTTAAACACATATCACATTTAAAAGGATTAGGAGAGAAACAAAATCAGTTTGAAGTTGCAGTCCACTGATACACACTTTAGGCTTCTGCTTGGTGCTGAGTTTCTGTGAAGTCCCAGTTGGAAGTGGGAAGGATGGGGGCGGTGTGGTGGGCTCCTCATTTCTAGGAGGGCCTAGAAATGCCAACAGCTGAATCCTGTGGAGCACGAGGAAGTTGTGATGTCGGGGCAGGATGAGCTTGCCTATTCAAAGTCTGACAGCAAAGACTGGTGGCCAGAAACAGGTCAGCTCCAGGGTGTGATGGAGGCAGACCATAAAGACAGAAGCAGACAAAGCTCTGGTGATGACAGAACTGAGGCCTAGGGAGAGGGTGGTCTGAGTCAGAAGGAAGCAAGATTGAAGATGTGCTTGCCTGAAGCCCACACAAGACACAAAGGACAAGCTCTCCTGAAATTCTTTTTGAAATGGGAATGGATAAAAGCAAATAGAGTTGAACAGTCTGGTCTAGTTGGAGCCTGCCCTGTCCAGTTCCTTTCTGTTCACCTCTTCCTTTTTGACAGTGTCACTCAATATGCAAATATCTGCTGAAATGCACAACCCATTCAGCTCTAGCTTCAAACATATCACCCTTACTTGTTAAAATTATGCATTAATTAGTCTTCATTAATGTTTCCTTCCCCATTAAGGTCAAATTCCATAACAAGAATGTCAACTGTATCTAAATGGCTCTTTAGTTTTCATGGAACAACAAAAAAGACTGAATTTTTTTTGTCTTTTTTTAAGAGAGGGGATCTTGCTCTGTTAGCTAGGCTAGGGAGCAGTGGTGTGATCATAGCTCACTGAAACCTCAAATTCCTTGGCTCAAGCAATTCCCCCACCTCAGCCTCTGGAGTAGCTGGGACTACAGGTGCACACCATGGTGCTGGCTTGAAAAAAAAAAAAAAAAACAACTGAATTCTTTTTTTAAAAATGTTACTCTAAGTTCTGGGATATGTGTGCAGAATGTGCAGGTTTGTTACATAGGTATACATGTGCCATGATGGTTTGCTCTACCCATCAACTTGTCATCTAGGTTTTAAGCCCCGCATGCATTAGATATTTGTCCCAATGCTCTCCCTCCCCTTGCCCCACAGCCCCTGACAGACCCTGGTGTGTGATGTTCCCCTCCCTGTGCCCATATGTTCTCATTGTTCAACTCCCACTTATGAGTGAGAACATGCAGTGTTTGGTTTTCTGTTCCAGTGTAGGTTTGCTGAGAATGATGGCTTCCGGCTTCATCCATGTCCCTGCAAAGGACATGAATTCATCCTTTTTTATGGCTGCGTAGTATTCCGTGGTGTAAATGTGCCAAATTTTCTTTATTCAATCTATAATTGATGGATATTTGGATTGGTTTCAAGTCTTTGCTATTGTGAATAGTGCTGCAATAAACATATGTATGTATGTGTCTTTATAGTAAAATGGTTTATAATCCTCTGAGTATATACCCAGTAATGAGATTGCTGGGTCAAATGGTATTTCTGGTTCTAGATCCTTGAGAAATTGCCACACTGTCTTCCACAATGGTTGAACTAATTTAGACTGCCACCAACAGAAAAAAAAAAAAAAGCAACACTGAATTCTTAAATAGACATAAAGAATAAATACAAGTTGATATCAAGAGCAGAGAGAATAATTAAAATAACTATCATAATCAGTTATTATAGTCCTGCTTGAAATTCCATTCTTAAGCTTATTTAACTAAAAATGCCTTGATCAGATATGGAAACACATGAAATGTTGGTGACTGCAGGATTTCTAATACAAAGGGCCTTCAGGAAAAAAAAGACTAATCTCATGGATTATCAAAACAATTTTTAAAAAGCTATAAGAATGAAAATTAAGCAAAAGCACAATCCGCACAATTAGAAATTGTTGTTCTCAGTTTTTGATAGTGTTTTTTTGATACTGGAAACTGCAATTTTGGTATTCAACATATCCTCACTTTGTCCTCAAGCATCTGATTGAGTTAAATTGTCCTACACAATCATAGCATAAATTCTCCAATAAGGCACAGTCTTGAAAGGTAAAACAGAAAGATTGCTTCATGGGATATTACATGGCTTGTAGGCATTACTTCAGCATCACTCTTGGAATCCTCTCTCTATAGGACTCTCTTCTCACTCTGTACTTTCTGGGTGAGCGTGTCGCCGACCTTGGCTTCCACACTTTCTAAGTCTATGCAGTTAGCCTGGTTGACACTCCTGAGGTGTACACCAACTGCCTAGTAGGCATTTCCATTTGCTTGTACTCCAGGGGATCCAAGGAAAGGCTTTAGGGCCTCCATGAGAGGGAAGGGGAGGAATCCAACTGGCTGAGTTAAAGGCCCCTTCCCCAGCCACATTTCAACTAGGACAGCTCTACTTCCACCTGTTAACAGCTAACAAGTGAGCTGCCATGCAAGATTTCTTTTTAAAAAAGGGAGAAGGAGTCATTCTTGCAGCTAGAAAAATAAAATAAAATTTAGTCCCATATTTTGTGATTAAGAATCACTGAAGGGTTTTAAGCAGGACAGTGACACAATGAGATTCATGTTTTAAAAGATGATTCCAGGGGCAATGCGGAAGATAGATAAATTGGGAGCAGTGAGAACAGGTGGAGTTAATGAGGATCTGAATTAATGTAGTAAATATAGGGACAGAGGATACGTGATAGGTTCTTATTTTTTATTTTTAGAGATGGGTTCTCACTATATTGCCTAGACTAGTTTTGAACTCCTGGCCTCAAGTGATCCTCCTGCTGGCCTTCTAAAGTGCTGGGATTACAGGTGTGAGCCACTGTGCCCAGCTCCTGTGACAGGTTTTTAAAAACCAGAATGGATCAGTCATAGAAACTGAGAAGAATAAAGGATGAGGGGAAAAGTTTAGGATAATACCCTTATATCTAGATGGGAGAAACTGGGCATTCCATGGACAAGGACTCAAAAAAGTCTGCTGGGTGCTTCTGAGAAAGGCATCCACCCCCCCACTAAAAGAGACACAGAGCAGACAATAACTGTTTGTTTGGCCCAGTGCTAGCCTATTTGTTTCCCAGACGTGTGGCAGCCATCGTGCAGCTATGAAGGGATATCCCTGAGGGTCATGGCAACAAGTGCAGGACTGTAGAGCACAGAGGTAAACAGTAAAGAGCCTGAGTCCCGGAGAATATCAGGGAACTGCTGAACCACCCTAGAACTGCCCTGTCCTTGTTCTATGAGACAATAAATGCCTTTCTTGTTTGAGACTTTTTGAGTTGAATTTTTTTTGTTGTTCCCTGTAATATCTGAATTTGGTGAGAGATTTAGAGTGTGGTTGTTCAGCTATACAGTTGTCCCTTGGTATCTGCTGGGGATTGGTTCTAGTACTCCCTACAGATAGCAAAATCGATGGGTGGCCAAGTCCCTTATATAAAATGGCTTAGTATTTGCATATAACCTATGCACATCCTCTTGTATACTTTAAATCATCTCTAGATTACTTATAATCTACAATGTAAATGCTATTTAAATAGTTGTTATATTATTTTTTAATTTGTATTATTGTTATATTGTTTTTTATTGCTTTAAAAATATTTTTGATCTGTGGTTGGTTGAATCCACAAATGCAGAACCCATGGACATGAAGGGCCAGCTGTACTCACATGCTGTTGAACATACTTAAGATTTATGACCCGCCTTTGTCACAAACAAATCCCACTGTTTCTGTGGGTAAATTAAGATCTACCTCATGGTGAAGTTTTCAGCACTATACTGCCTATGTTAGCAACAGAATCTTAGACCTGGCCAAAATGGGTGAGCCCCAGATAGCAGGGTTATGAGTTATAGATATATTCTGAATTACTGAAATGTCTCCATTCCTCTCTCTACAGAGGAAACCTGCTCCCATCCTGGGTGAGATGTGTGTGGTTCTGGAGAAATAATATGTGCAAAGCAAGGCTGAGCACCGGGGTGGGAGGCTTAAGAATGATCTGAAACAAACCAGGACACCAACACCAGCTTATTGTTTGGGCTTTGCAGTTTTAGCTTAGGATTGTAACAGATAGCTTACAATCTAATCTTGCTTGACAGAACGAATTGCTTGTTACTGGGAAACTCCAGAAAAGATATTATGCCCAAGAGAAAATGAAAAAATCATTTCCTTTTTTATACTTGAGACAAAACACTTGCAAGATTCTGGCTATTAGTTCTGAGATAAAATATTTATTCCATCATAGCACTGTATTTATCAAAAATACCAGGGCCTGACAATGTTACTTAATTCTGAACCTCAGGATATTTCTATATTAACGATTTAATCTAGATGAGAACTTAACTGCAAATCTGAAAGAGATCTTGAAAATTTCACCTAATAACCTTATCTCACAGGTTTAAAAAAAACCAAAAGGCTAAAAAAAAAAAAAAAAAGGTGAATTCACATGGACTAGACTTCAATGTCCTAGCTAAGTGAGGTTTGGCAAATTATTTGACTTTTAAGCCTCAGAAAATGGCACCATAATCCATCCATTGCTCAAGCCAGAACCTAAGAATCATCCTGGCTTTTTCTCTTTTCCTCTTTCCTGACATTCAGTCCATCATTAAGTTCTGTTACTCTTACCTCTAAAGTATCTCTTAAACCCTTCCAGTTCTCTTGTTCTCACTGCATTGACTCCAGTCCCAACCACTGTCATTTTAGCCCCTGGGCTATTTCAGTAGTCCAGGTGAGAAACAATGGTGGCAAGTCCTGCATGACCTGGCCCCTAGCTAATTTGTCTAATATCATGTCACATCACTCCCTTCCTTGCTCAAGGCCTCCCTCCTGTTGCCCATACATGCCAATCTTTTTGTCATCTTTGGGCTTTTGTACTCGCTGTTCTCTCTGCCCAACATGTTCTCCTGTGCTTGACATTGGCTGACTGACCCATATGAAGATGTTGTAGCTCAAGTGTGACATCTTCAGAGAGGCCTTTTCTGACAGGGATTGTATTTCCTCATTATTTTGCTTACTGCCCTTACAACACACAATTATGTAGATATCTTGCTTATTTATTTAGACTATTTATTTATTTAGTGTCAGTCTTCCCCTTTAGAATATAAACTTCACAAGATACATTAGTCCATTCTCACACTGCTATAAAGAAATACCTGAGACTGGGTAATTTACAAAGAAAACAGGTTTAATTGGCTTATGATTCTGAAGGCTGCACTGGAAGCATAGTGGCTTCTGCTTCTGGGGGGGCCTCAATAAGCTTCCAATCATGGCAGGAGGCAAAGGAGGCACGAGGCCCTTCACATAGCTGGAGCAGGAGGAAGGAGGTGGGGGGAGGTGCAGTACATTTTTAAACAACCAGATCTCACAAGAACAGCACCAAGAAGGACGGTGATAAATCATTCATGAGAAACCGCCCCCATGATCCAATCACCTCCCACCAGGCCCCACTTCCAACAATGGAGATTACAATTTGACATGAGATTTGGGCAGGGACACAGATCCTAACCGTATCAGAAGTTTTGGATTTTCCCACCATAATGCTGATGTCTAGAATATCAAAAGCACCCAACATTTGCTAAATAAACAAATTAATAGATGAGTGAATAAGCATTCACACATAATGTCCTGACCTGACATAATGCTAAGCTCCTAAAGTCTTGCTCTGACAGTTGAGCCCAGTTCAGTACCACAATGGACAACACCATCGTCCAGCTACTGCCATACAAGGAGCTATCAGATGTAGCAAAATACACTTTACACACTGATGAAAACACGATGACCCTCCCATACATGTACAGCTCATGCTCACATGCTCACTCCTGGTAGGTGGAGAGAACTTCTGGCCCAGGTATGTCCAAAGTTCTTTCCTCCATCCAGGATTCTGGCCCAGTGCAAACAACATATGGGTAGGGCTTCCATCCTCACCACACCATCCAAAGCCATGGCACTTTGTGAAGCAATAAAGGTACATCACAATGGTCATTATGAGGACCATCTGTATCTGCTTCTGAACTCAATATGTACTTCAGCAAAATGGGCATGTTTTTGTGTTGGCCTAATAGGGAAGACACACAAATGCAAATTATGTATCAGTCTATTCCTGTAAACCAACATTCTCCCCTCTGATTTAATTTCTGGAATGCAGACTAAATAACAATACACAAAAAATTTATTCTAAACTAAATATTTTGGTTGGATAATATTAGACAATTAATTCATTTGACAAGTAGAGCTTGAGAAAACTGTAAATCCTAATGAGGATTATGTAACTTGGGGTATCTCAGACATCTTTTAAACTCCTCGTTATAAATAGTTTTAAAACTTTCTCAGTTAAATTCCTAACAAAGTTGTAATAATGATTGATTCAGTACTATAAACTCTACTAAGTGGCTCACAAACACTTGCAATTGATTTTCAAACATTCAGGGTAGGGAGGGCCAGTATTCTCCCTCTAAGCAGATGAGGAAAATGGGACTCAGAAACCTCAAATGTCTTATCCTTCATCCCCACCCCAATCCTCAGCCCCTCCCCCAGCATTATGAGTCTGTGTAGTGTACAAAGCACTATGATAAAAACAGTTTCTTTTCCATGAAACCTCAAGTGTCTTATCCATGATCACATTGCTCAATGCATATGTACTGAATGACTAAATGACTAAAAAACCTGGGAATCCCAAATTGTCACTTTAGTGATAATGAAAATGATGGGCGGGGTGTGGTGGCTCACACCTGTAATCCCAGCATTTTGGGAGGCTGAAGCAGGCAGATTACCTGAGGATAAGAGTTCGAGACCAGCCTGGATAACATGGTGAAACCCTGTCTCTACTAAAAATACAAAAATTAGCCGGGGGTAGTGGCACATGCCTGTAATCCCAGCTACTCGGGAGGCTGAGGCAGAAGAATTGCTTGAGCCTGGGAGACAAAGGTTGCAGTGAGTCAAGATAGTGCCACTGCACTCCAGCCTGGCTGAAAGAGTGAGACTCTGTCTCAAAAAAAAAAAAAGAAAAAAAAAAGAAAAGAAAAAAAAAAGAAAAAAAGAATAGAAAAGAAAATGATGGTCCCTACTACTTAAGTATTTTATTATAATGCTAAACATTTTATTTATATTATATACTTAACCTCTCTGGAACTCAAAAACAAGAGGCTTGGATTAGTTAACCTCCAGGCCCCTTTCAGCTTGAATACTCTGCAGGTCTTAAATTGAAATTGCAAACTCCAATCCTTTCAGGTCAGGTGTAAGAAAAAATCTTGGCCTTCTTGGCGTAGCTTTACCCTGCTACTTTTGATGGGAACCTGGGTTCTAAAACATTTTTCGGCTCTAAGGAAGGGCAAGCATGATGACAAGTGAAACTGACATCAGGTTTCAGTGTTGGGGCTACAAAAGGGAGCAGGGGACTTGTAACAAACCGGAGAACACGTGCTCAGGGGAAAGCAGTTCCTCAGCAATGAAAATGGTTGCTGTGTAGGAATGCAGGTGCACTGGGAATGTTTCCTCCGATTTTTCAAGGGAAGTCGTTTTTGTATGAACTCTCCTGATTTTTAAACGTTGGCAACTTTTATCTTAAAAAGCAGTACAAGCCAAGCAAAAGGCAGCTGTTGGTCAAATCCGGGTTGTTGGTGACCCTGTGCTCCCGGGCTTTCTATTAAATTAAAGCCCAAGATTACTATGATTCTTCATAGTACCCCTTTGTATAACAATAAAGATGACAATGAAATCTTACACTTCTGGTCTGTTTTATGAGTTGTGAAGTGCTTTCTTACCCATTCTGGCACTCAGTTCTCAAAGCTCATCAGACAGGGAGGAATGATCACATCGACCTTATACATGCATAAATTGGGTACAGACAGCTCAGGTATTTGTTTAAGGTCACCTGGCTAGTTAGGTGAGGCAAAGGAGGGAAGAAATCACAATAGAGACCTGTAGCAGCTGAGGGTAACATTTGCATCACATCTCATGGCTGCCCAGCTGCCAACTTACTGTACATCACACATATCATGCTATTTATATGCCTTATTTATGATTCTTTGACCCGTTAGGCTGAAAGTCCCTTTTAGGGCCAGGGAGATGCCTTATTCATTGCTGTATTCTTTTTTATTTTTTTTTGAGATGGAAGTTCGCTCTTGTTGCCTGGGCTGTAGTGCAGTCGCACGATCTTGGCTCACTGCAACGCCTGCCTCCTGGGTTCAAATGATTCTCCTGCCTCAGCCTCCAAAGTAGCTGGGATTACAAGGCGTGCACCACCATGCCCACTAATTTTTGTATTTTTAGTAGAGACGGGGTTTCACCATGTTGTCCAGGTTGGTCTCAAACTCCTGACCTCAGGTCATCTGCCCACCTCGGCCTCCCAAAGTGCTGGGATTACAAGCGTGAGCCACTGTGCCCAGCCCATTGCCATATTCTTATAAGAGTGCTTTGTACACTGCACAGACTCATAATGCTGAGGGAGGGGCTAAGGATTGGAGTGGGAGTGAAAGAAATGTGGGTGCTTTTCAATTTATACCTATTAATTGTACTACTTGTATAATTTACTCCTTATACTATGCAAATATAGACACTCTAACCATGTCCACACACATATTCTTATTTTTAAAAATATTAACAGGGCTATCTAGGTGATAGGATTTTGGATCTTTTTGTTTTCTTCTTTATATTTTTCTGTATTCAGATGAATTTAATGTTATTTAAATGTTGCAGTAAGGTGAAGTTTTACTTATTCACAATGTTTCAGGAGCATATTTACTGCATTAAGCAAAGTATACAAGATATAAAACAAAATATAGAACTAACAATCCTGTTACAAAGAGTTAGATGGAAGAGATGGAAAAGGACTCAGAGGAATAGTGGTAACAATGATGACAGCAGCCATTTTGATAGTACACATTCAGATTCAAATTCAAATATCAATGACTATTCATCAGTGTCTGGGTGACATGAGAGTCTCAGCTGCTTTTAGGCTCTCCCTGCACTGCCTTGCTGCATCTCTAAGTAATACCACCCAATCCTTTCTCCTCAGTGGAAACATTCTGCCTTAGGTGCCAATCAAGATCCTCATTCCCTTGCCCCCCTCGAACCTTTCTGTAGGCACACAGGTATGGTTTTAAAATTGGAGTCCTGAAAATCCTTATTTTATGAAAATCCACCTTAGTGCAACATTTTCTTAAGTAAGTGACATCACTTATTATGTTGTTGGGGTAGGGATAGGAAGCTGGATGGAGTAGAGAAAGCTGTGTGGAATTAACATGGTTTATAAGCCTTGCTTGATAATGCACGTGGACACTCACCCCCACAATGCCAGGCTGCTTATGCTAATAGCAGCTCCCTCCTGTGACATAAAGTATTTTCTATGAGAATAAGGGAAATTGCCATTTTTGTTCTTTAGGAAAGACAGAGACAGATTGGGGAGGGTAAGGAAGGGGTGGCAAGGGGTAAGGAAAGGGAGGAGGAGAAAGGGGGTGAGACACAGAGAGATAGGCACACACACACTTCAAAGATTTCAGTGAGGGTATTGCAACAGCCAAAGGGCCATTCATTATACACAGCACGGGAGAATCAACACATTTATAGGATGAGGAGAAATAAAATAGGTTTATCTCATAAAGGTTTGACAATGAATGTTAGTTCAATAACACAATTTCAGGGCCTAGATGACATCAAGGCCTGATAACGGACAGAAATTATATTGGAGTGCAACATACTGGCGAAAGAGTAGGTGAAGGCAGTCATTAATGAAAGTATCACATGGGAAAGATAAGATCACTGTCAGCAGAGGTTTCCAGCCTCCATCTTCCACAGCCAACACTGTGATCAGCCCTGTCCTGAAACACAGATAAAGTACCTGGCAGCTCTCAGATAAGACTCCCTGACCCCTACTCTTGTCTGCATAATCTTCAGGTCTGCCAAAATCTGATATGCCTAGAGCTTTTTACGAGTCTTTCTTCTAATAATCAATGCCATGGCATAGACAGACTTGTCAGGGATGATACCTTGTGTGGAAAACACTATAAACAGTAAGCTTTTATCTTTCTTTCTTTCTTTTCTCTCTTGTCTATTGCCTGAGTCCTTGAACCCTCTGCTCTGACTCTGCTGAGAGGCAGGCCCTCATCAGAGTCATATTAATGTGTGTGGCTGGGCTGACTGTGTCACCTGACACATTAGTCTAACTCTGTGCAAGAGGCTATTAAATTAATACTAATTACGATTCAAATCACAAATCCATAGGTCCACTGTAATGAGTCTTGTAGTAATGGGCTTGAAAGTTATTTTATGTTAAGAGAGGACTGGTAGAAAGTAATTGGAAATTAGGAAACGATCTATCTATATGGAAGGACACAAATGGGCCACATTGTGACAGCTGCCATATACTGAGCATTCACCATGCATCAGGCTGTGTACTTAGTCCGTGGCATACGTAATTTCTTTAATCCTAATAGCCTATGAGGTACTATTATTATTCCTATCTTACAGATGACAAAACTGAGATTATGTGACTAGCCCAAGGTCGTACAGCTAGTAAGGGGCAGAACCCACCTAGTCTGTTGCCAGAGTGTTGCTTTCAACGTCAAGGCAGGCGATTGCTACCTTGTGTTTAATTTTTTTGTGCAAACCAGAAAAAGGTATGTCTTCATCAAGACCCTTTACTACCATCCCCATAAAATGGCTGTAATACATATTTAAATCAACAATGACCACAGTGTGAATGGTGCCTCCCAGAGCGGTGGGGTAATCCAAACATACACAACCATATGGGCAACCCTGCTTGGAGGCTTCATCCCATACCCACTGGCCCCAGGAAGAAAGACATCATAGAACAAGGTCAGTCAATGAGGAAGTTCAGCAGAAAAGCACATTACGGGGTTTCTATTTCATGGAGAGACTTGTAGCAGCCCTAAAACCTGACCGGGAAGAATGAAACACTGACAACAAAATATCTGAGGCAAAGGATATTGTTAAGAACACACCAAAGCCTTCTTCCATCAAGACCTGAGGTACTAGGATAGCAAACCATCTTTGTGGGCTTCCAAGCAGACACAACAGTGATGGGACACGCCCATATATGCAGGGAGGCTCATGTGAATCCCCTGGACTGGGTGGAGACCCAAGGTCCTCTAAAATGGCACCCCCTTGGCTCTTCCTTTATAATAGAAGCTGCCTCAGCTTCCCCTCATCACACGCTAAAGAGCAGAGTGGCAGGAATGACATTTTATGAGAAATAGATCCATTACAAATTAAAATTTTCCTTTCCTCTCTGATATTTTTGCATAAGCAAACATACCAACTATTGAGTTTGACACTGGCTGAATGTGAGGCAGTCATCTTGATGACAAATTCTATTATTTTAAACCCTAGTGCTATATAGTTTAATTTTAGATTTAGGTATACTTGGGCTCCTCCTCCAGCAGACACAGTGATTAATAAGATGGCTACATTAAAGTGAGAAACAGGGTATGAGTGCCAGAAAGATCTTTGCCACAAATGAGGTATGCCACCCTAAATATGAAAAACAATCTCTTTAGTGAGGGAGGTGGGGGTCATAATTCAAGCTTTCAGAATCTGATGGAGTATTCATTTAATTTTCACACTTCACCAGAGTTAAAGTATAGATGTGTCATCTGATTCTCATGAATATTATTTTGAAATCGAAATGTTCTTCAACGTCACATTTCAATTGCTATAATACTAATGTTTATTTCACACTTGGGTGCGGCCTATGGGCACCCTTCTGGTCCTTCCTTTTCTGTTAAGTATGAACATATTAAAGAGAGCTGCTTCCTAGTAAACTGATCACATGCATTGGAGAGTCTTAGGAAACCACAGCAGGTCCACTTGGTGCAGGAGCTTTCATATATACTCTCTAGGCATGACTATTTTGAGGTACATTCAAGCAGACAAGCTTTTGTGATACTCATTAGCATACTTCTCATAGTTATTGCTGGCATTTCGTTCAGACTGTATGATGCTACTGAAATTAATTTATAATTACATAATCACAACATGAATTCTAAGTCCAGTATCTTTTAATGGTAAATAAAATTAATTTCATGGTTGCTTTGATTCTTCCTACATAAGCCAGAGAAGCACCAGCTATATTTTTTCATGTCTTCATGTTATTTAAGGATTCTTCAGTGAGTGGTCTCACTTCTCTTTTAGGGTTCCCAGTAAATTGCAAGTATGGTCTCTGCTTTTTTTATGAATGCTATGGGGCTATGGGTGTGGGGTATAACAGGAACTTCTGAAATATAGCCTTATTACAAGGGGCATTTGTCTTTCAATAAAAGGCAGAGAGGAGAAAGGCAGAGAGAGGAAAAGGGGAGAAGAAGATTGAACATGAGAAGCACAGCCTGAAGCATCCGGTACACTTTCTTTAACATTTTTGTTCATGGTGTAGAATCAACCCTCTTTCCTATAGTTTTAATGAAAAACAAACCTGTACTTTGATATTATTAGGTTATCCTTATATAAATGACCATATAGTTATAAATCTATTTACACACACATGTGTTGGTAGGATGATATTTAGAGATATTAAGTTCCCATTCCCTTGCATGTATATGACCCTCTTCCATTCAGCTTGAGACACTCATTGTCCTAGGGACCATTAGGATTGCTATGGCTGAAATGCAAAGAAAAAGAAATAGTTATGCTTAGCTTTTGAATTTCAAGGAGACTGTGGAAAGTCACAAAGTGACAATATTCTCAAGATAAAAATATTTTTACAGGTCTATCAGCCAAGGTTTTGGACCACATCCCAGGCCTATGAAGATGGAGCAAACAGTGAGTTTTCCTGCCCATGAGTACTCTCTTCCTGCTCTCCCTGATGAGTAAGGCTGGCCAGACAGCAGGGGTGTGAGTAGAGTAAGATGCAAGGAAGACAAAGAGGAAAACAAGAGGGAGTCATTGATGTGAGGATCTCCAAGAATTATGTGGAGCTTAAAGCATAGAAGACTTAGAACTTGCTTTCCTGGGAATAGCCTAATAAATCATAAACCTTTGCTCCAGTATGGAGAGGCAATGGCTGAATGAGAAGCTAACTGGACAGTATAGTGTGAAGCAGAGAAAACTGCGGAGAACCGCTGGCCTCCCATTGAGTGAGAACAGTCACTCTCAGGAGCTTCAGCGCCCCAGTGAGTGGGCCTTCCGACCACAGGTCATGGAGACTCTGGGTCACCCCCGCAGATGCCAGGACAGTAACACCATCCTGACACTTAGATCGCCCCTGGGGAAAAGGGGGACAAAAACATAAGCTCAATTTGGTATTTACAAAAAAGAACCTGAGAAAATCAGGAAATTATGGAATATACCTGGAAGTGAATGAAATAAGCCCTTGTAAAGCATGCCATTGGCAGGTTCTGCAGTTACTCATAAATTATTTCCAGATGATGTTTTCCATCCAAACAGAACACAGGCACTTATAACCTCACTCAAAGGGACAAAATAAAGACTGGGCTATCAAGTGTATGTAGGATAAATAACCCCTAATCAGATTTTGGGCCAATTTGATCCAATAATATTATTAATTCTCTTGCTTGTTTTGGGCTCAGCAGACTATAAAACTGACTCTAAAGCTATGTTTCCAGGAAGTCCCAATGACCTGATAAAATCCTGATATTAATTCTATCTGGCCTATCTGGACACATATCAAAAAGTGATATCTCATCTATGCATCTATATCTGAGAAAATACAAGCATATTACTTCATGAAGATGACCCTCTTTCTCCCTCACACTTCTATCTCCTGTACTTAATAATATAGGACAGGATCGTGTGTGTGTGTGTGTGTGTGTGTGTGTGTGTGTGGTGACTAAATGGTTCTGTGTTCCTTGTTCCCAGTGCCTGCTATGTACAAAGTACTAGGTGTGTTCTGGGGAAATAAAGACAAATAAAATATAGTCCTTACCCCCAAGGCACTTAGTGTCTAATGCCAAAATAAAATCAAACAGACACTTAGAATTCAGCATTATAAATGTTATGATAGTGCTATGAGAGAGAGAGCCTGGATGTATGGGTGTGGGTGATAGCAGAGAGGGGAACTTGTCTCAGTCTGAGGAGATGGCAGGTAGGTGGTGGAGAGGAGAGCTGGGAGGAAGTGAGACCTCAACTCTCTCTTAAAGATGCAGCAGAGAGAGGAATTCACATAGTTTAATATGGTTCTTGACACAAAGAAGGAGGTAAAGAAGCAATCTGTAGAATAAAACCAAATGAAAGGAGCAACCTTCAAAAGAAGATTTCTTTGTAATTCACTTTCAAAACAAAGAATAGAAAAAAATACTTGTTTATGCTCTTTGACATAATAATGCCAATTCTTGGATTTTATCCTAGGGAAATAATCAGAGATTTGAACAGAGCTTTATGTACAAGGATTGACCTCACAGAATTACTTAAAGTAGTAAAACAATGAAGACAGCCAAAATGAGTAGCTATAGTATGACAAAATGCATTATTAACTATCCAAACAAGAAAGCGTTATAAGGACATTAATTATAGTGTTTCTGAAGAATATATATTGTCATGAGAAAGTCTCATATTTTAAGTAAAAAATAAAACACTGTTTATAAAATTTAAAAATAAATATTACATTAGCATTTTTACTTGAAAAGAACTAGATATAAAATATTCCAATTTCATTCATCTAAATACTTGAAATGTGTATACAAATATATGCAAAAGATATTAGAAGAAAAAAGGATATCAGTTTTGAAAGTTGATTTGAATTTTTAAAAAAACTTCTCTGAAATTTTCCTGATTTTCTAGATATAATATGACTCATTTATAGAAATTACTTCACTTTTACCAAATTCAGTGCTTTTTACCTTCATGTTTCTTGGTGTTAGGCATTTTTTCCTCTCCTACTGAGGGTCTTTTGTCATGGTCCACAATGACTTGACTGGACTTTTTGATAGTTGTTTGATTTTCCTCACTGCATCAACCTGTCATTTCAGTCACTGAAGACTATGGCTATGCAAGTGAAATACTGATAAACCTTACTGCCTCCCTGTTTTCCGTTTTGGCCAATGTAGTTCCAGAAAGAGAAAAAAACACTATCAGAAGGGACAGGGAACGCCAGGTCGTAGACTCATCATCGGTAGGCTTGGAAAGCTCTGGGTTCGCTGACACCACACTCAGGTAACACCACCATACCACGGGGTTAGATGCTTTTGCCCAGGAAGGGACAAGGGATAGCCAGGGAGGTCAGGGGAAAAGCGGTAGAGGGCAGCAGGAACAGGCTGATTATGAAACACCTGCTGCATGGGAAGCCTTGACCAGGGAGAGCCAGCTCTAGAACAGGTGGTGAGTCTGTTTCTGCTACGGGCAATTACTGAGTGGGTATCACATGATACAGGGAACCAGGCTGATGGAGGGCAGGGCTGGTGAGAAGGAAGAGTTACAGGATGCCAGAATCTCAAACCAGATGTCAAGTCACAATAGGAAATGTTATTAACTGAACAGCTACAATGTGCCAGACACTCCCTTCGCTGTTCACGCAAACCTGACCTCATCCAGTTTCACAAAAATCCTGCAAGGTACACGGGATTATTACTACTACCCTCTACCCCATTCCACAGATATGGAATAAGAAGCTCACCAATATCACGTTGCTTTTGAGTAGAAGACCAAGATTTTGAACCCAGGTCTGACACCCTAAATCAGGCTTTAAAAAATTTCTGCAAGATGTAGAACCTTATTAGGAGTATGGCAAAGAGACAGTTAGCTTTGGCAGCAAATAGCTTTATTTAAGGATTCTTTAAAGTTTATGCAGGTTGGGTATCCCAAATTCAAAAATCCAAAATCCAAAATGCTCCAGTGAGCATTTCCTTTGAGTATCATGTTGGTACTCAGAAAGATTTTGTTTCTGGTTTTTTTTTTTTTTTTTTTTTCCCCTGAGACAGGATCTCACTTTGCTGCCCAGACTAGAGTGCAGTGGCAAAATCCTGGCTCACTGCAGCCTCGATCTCCTGGGCCCAAGTGATCCTCCCACCCCAGCTTCCCAGGTAGGTGGGACTAGAGGTGTGTGCCACCGTGTCCATCTAATTTTTGTATTTTTTGGAGAGATGAGATCTCACCATGTTGCCCAGACTGTTCTCGAACTCCTGGGCTCAAGTGATCTGCCTGCCTCAGCCTCCCAAAGTGATGGGATTACAGGCATGAGCTACCGCACCCTGCTGGTTCTCAGAAAATTTTGAATTTTGGAACATTTCAGATTTTGAATTTGCAATGCTCAACGTGTATTTGCTTCCACTGGAAAAAAAAAAATACAGGGCAGGCCAGGTGCAGTGGCTCACACATATAATCCCAGCACTTTGGGAGGCTGAGGTGGGTGAATCATTTGAGGTCAGGAGTTTGAGACCAGCCTGGCCAACATGGTGTAACCTCATCTCTACTAAAAATACAAAAATTAGCTGGGCGTGGTGACACACGCCTGTAATCCCAGCTACTTAGGAGGCTGAGGCAGGAGAATTGCTTGAACCCGGGAGGCGGAGGTTGCCGTGAGCCAAGATCGCACCACTGCACTCCAGCCTAGGCAACAGAGCAAGGACTCGGTCTCAAAAATATATACAGAGCAATATACAAATGAGATATTCAAAGAAATCTTTCTGGTACAGCATACAAATGAGGTATAAAATATTTTTAACTGTTTTTTGAATTAATGGCTGAGCTGGAAGATGTGATTTCCTTGGAGGCCAGAAACAAGAAAGTTACAAGCCCAAGGGATAAAGTGAGGAGGGGGAGCTGATCACTTTAGAAACACCACCAGATACATGTCTCCCAGCACCCTGAGGCCAATCTCCTGCTGAAGGGGCTCTTAGGTATTTAGAAAGCAATGTTTCCAGTGCATCAGAGACAGAACTGGAGAGTCTTCAGAGTTAGCAAAGTGATATCAAACACTTCTTCCAAGGGTCCTGAATTATATTACTAATTTTTATTCATCAAATAAGGCAACAGGCTCAGGGACTAAGAAACCAATTCAACATTGGTGGGTGATTTGCAATGAAACCAGAACTTAAGCTGCATTTCAGCTGCTCAGCCCAGTACTCTGGGTACCACCCTAGAACTGGGGCATATTCCAGGCTGCTGGCTCAAGCATCTGTTAACCGAAACTTGAAGGCTCATATATTTCCACATGTGAAAAGAGCTTTAGCAGTTACAGTCCCACAGGTTTAAATGAACACTTGAGGTTTAAATGAACACCACGTGAACAAAACAGATAAAGAAGCTGGCCACGTCAGTTAAGAATGAGGAGAGTCTATGATTTAATAGGGAAGACTATGCTCTAAGTAGGTTGAAATCCCCAAGTGCATAATATGTGGATGGCAGGAGGCATCTTTTAAACTGAAAAATAAGAGCACTTCAAGGGGCACAACTTCCACTTATCGAAACCCTCCTCCCAGGACCCCTGGAAACTGCCTCCGGTTGACTGCTAAGAAATGAAGCTTCTCACGGCCCCACTGCCCTTTTGGATCCACCCCAAGTTGAACTGGCTTCTTCAGGTAGTTTTTCACTTGTTACCAGTCTATTTTCCAGGCAAATGTAATGAAGTCAACCTCTGACTTGAAAAAAAACACAATGTTTTTAGGTTTTCAGAGAACTCCTTCACTTTGAATTGGTCTAGGCCCACAGACCGCACAAAACTGCCAGGCAGCATGGAACCAGGGAGGGAGGGCACCTTCGCAGGTGGTTTCCTGAGTTGTCTGGCCTTGTGTAGCCCCTGAAGGACTTATAAGCCCCAGGGTGGCATTGTCCCTGACTTTCTGGGCTTCTGCTGCTCTGGCTGGAACAAGATTCTGGCTGAGCCTATGAATGTTGTTTATATAGCCTCTGAACTCATCGGCTCGCTAGCCTGGTGGCTGAAGTTATTCATTCATTCAGCAGGCCTTTAACAAGCACTTTCTGCTATGCCAGGAATTCTGGTAGTGTTGTGAACTCAGAAACAAAAGAACTTCAGGTAAAGAAGTGACAGCTTAATGGGAGGCCAAAGAGGGAAGAATAGAACAACAACAGTTCTATTATAGTTGAAGTTGACAGAACCAAGCACAGAAACCAGCCTGCTGTGATACAAGGAGGAGCTATTTGAGTTGAGTTTTGACTGATGAATGGGGAGTTAGCCAAGGGTGGTGGGGAGGAAGGTTTGAATTGTGTGCGTGTATGAGTATGTATAAGTATGTGTGGTGTATGAGTATGTGTATGTATGTGTGCGTATATGAGTATGTATGTGTATGTGCGGTGTATGAGTATGTATATGTATTTGTGCATGTATGAGTATGTATATGTATGTGTGGTGTGTATGAGTATGTATGTGTATGTGTGGTGTATGAGTATGTATGTGTATGTGTGGTGTATGAGTATGTATGTGTATGTGTGGTATGTATGAGTATGTATGTGTATGTGTTGTGTATGAGTATCTATGTGTATGTGTTGTGTATGAGTATGTATGTGTATGTGTGGTGTATGAGTATGTATATGTATGTCTGGTGGTGGTGGGGAGTTGAATAAGTAAATGAATAAGAAGGGATTTTATCTTCCTTAAAGATTTAAAAATATTTTTTAACAATGACTAGGATGTCTAATTTTATGTGAGTCCAAATATATGTCAAATCTCAATATGGAAATGTCTGACATTAGGAAATGTCAAAGCTTTTAAACATTACCAAATTGCAAATATTAATAGCTATCCAGGCACCATTTAAGAAAATTGTGTTTAGAAAGAAAACATTGTTGATAAAAAGAGTCAAACTCTAAAATATTTTTCTGAGTCAAATATGAGTGACTATGGCCCATGACACAGCCCTCAGGAGGTCCTGAGAACATGTGCCAAAGGTGGTCAGGGTGCATCTTGGTTTTATATCTTTTAGGGAGGCATGACACATCAATCAAATACATTTAAGAAATACATTGGTTTGGTTCAGAAAGGCAGGACAACTCAAAGCCAGGGCGGGGCCAGTAGAGGGAGGCACTTCCAGGCTATAGGTAAATTTAAACATTTTCTGGTTGACAACTGGTTGAGTTTGTCATTGGTTGAGTTTGTCTAAAGACCTGGAGTTGACAGAAAGAAAATGTCCAGGTTAAGATAAAAGATTGTGGAGGCCAAGGTTCCTTTGAAGTTCTATAGTGGCTGTCCTTAGAGACAATAGAAGACAAATGTTTCCTGTTCAGATCTTTAAAAGGTGCTAGACTCTTAGGTAATCTCTTTAGGATTGGAAGGGCCTGGAAGAGACAGAGCTAGGTATGTTAACAGAGATCCTTTACAGATGCAAATTGTCCCCCACAAAGGACAGCTTTGCAGGGCCATTTCAAGATATGGCAAATAAACATGTTTTGGGGATAAAATAATTGGATTTTCTTAATTGTCTTATAATGTTATGCCAGAGTCAGGTTGGAAAATAAGTCACAATATATAGGGTTGAATAAAAGCCATCTGATGAGAATTTGTGGTTTCTACGGTATGATTCCCCAGACCCCTTAGATAGGAATTTGGGCAAGTTAAAAAAAAAGAGAGAGAGAGAGAGAGCTTAGTCCTCAACATAAAAAAGAAGCAAATTCCCACTCTGACTTTAGAATGTTCACAAAAAAAAAATGGATTATTTTGTGATTAATTATATTATAGTAAATGTTTTGGCCATATGCTATAGTGCCCAATTACAGCACTGTAGAAAGTAAATAACCATGCTTGATTTTCTCTCATTCTATTTTCAGTTCGCATGTTTAACTTTATGGAGAGTCAGGGAACATGTTGCTCTTGCTTGCAAATTTTTAACTAATGGCAATGGAAAATACCCACCCTTAAGAATCTTTAATTAAGTACACATGTTATATCATTCCCTTGATACAATGGTTGAATGACATCCAGGTGAGTTTTTTAAAAGGTGGGAGAGGTCTTAGCACTATTTAAGAATTAAATCTCTGAGGCCAGAATGATCAAACTATGTATTGCACTTAAAATTTCAATTAAAAAAATGCTGAAGTGTCACTCCTTGAAAGAAATGGCTTCATGTCAAAGAAGAAAGGAAAGGGGTGTCTAAAGATATAAGTATGTGTTTCACTAAGCACCAGCACTTGGCCAGCTAGTACTATTCAAACTATGATCATGAACCGTGGCAAATTATCATGGCCTTAGAGGGAGCACACAAATGGAATGACCAACTCATTCCAGATCCAAACCTGGTAGATTTATATCCAGTTTCCAAAGAGGGTATACGTTGCCTGAGATAGGACCACCAAGGTTTAAAAGCCCAAAGGCTTGCAGAAATCAGGATTGTAGCATTTATTTGGAGAAGTTTATTTGATTCAGGCTCCAGTTTGATCAGCAGATGGGAAGCAGGTTCATTCAATGCTTTCTATCTAAATTTGCCACATGGAAGAAGCTTTTTGTTATCATTTAAAATATGAGGTATGGCCGGGCGCGGTGGCTCATGCCTGTAATCCCAGCACTTGGGGGGGCCGAGGGGGGAGAATCACGAGGTCAGGAGATCGAGACCATCCTGGCTAACACGGTGAAACCCCCTCTCTACTAAAAATACAAAAAATTAGCCAGGTGTGATGGTGGGCACCTGTAGTCCCAGCTACTTGGGAGGCAGAGGCAGGAGAATGGCGTGAACCTGGAAGGCAGTGAGCCGAGACTGTGCCACTGCACTCCAGCCTGGGCAACAGAGCGAGACTCCATCTCAACAAATAAAAAATAAAATAAAATATGAGGTATGAGTTTCATAAAATTCCAAGTGAGGTTGGAACCTTGAAGGTTCCAACACTAGAACAGCTTCAGATGAAAAAATACATGCCCCCTCCTTACTGCTTCCCCACTCAGTCACCTTACTTCCTAACATGGCAGAGTTCCAAGAACCTTGATCATTTTTCCAAAGGAGTGTCCTCAGAATTGTCTCATTCTTAATTGGTGAGAGGCAGAATTGTTACAGGAAAGGGGGCTTACTCCAGACCCCAAAGAGGGTTCTTGGATCTCGCTCAAGAAAGAATTCAGGGTGAGCCCACAGTGCAAAGTGAAAGCAAGTTTATTAAGAAAGTAAAGAAATAAAAGAATGGCTACTCCATAGATGGAGCAGCCCCTAGGGCTGCTGGTTGTCCATTTTTACGGTTATTTGTTGATGTTATGCTAAATAAGGGGTGGATTATTCATGCTGCCCCTTTCTAACCATATAGGGTAACTTCCTGACGTTGCCATGGCATTTGTAAACTGTTACGGTGCTGGTGGGAGGGTAGCAGTGAGGAGGACTGGAGATCATTCTCGTCACCATTTTGGTTCTGGTTTTGGCCAACTCCTTTACTGCAACCTGTTTTATCAGCAAGGTTTTTATGACCTGTATTTTGTGCTGACTTCCTATCTCATCTTGTGACTTAGATTGCCTTAAGCGCCTGGGAACGCAGCCCAGTAGATTTCAGCTCATTTTACCCAGGTCTCATTTAAGATAGAGTTGCTCTGGTTCACACGCCCCTGACAGAAACACTAAAGCAAATGGAAGAATGTTCACATGATTTTCAGATTAATCACTTAAGAGGGGAGACTAGACTATAATATTTACCAAGGAGATATGCTAACAATAAAGAATGAAAAAGATGTCAGGATGGAGTCAATTTTGCTTTTAAAGAAAAAAAAAAAATCCCAGCATTTTGGGAGGCCAAAAGGCAAGAGGATCTCTTGAGACCAGAAGTTTGAGACCAGCCTCGGCAACATAGTGAGACCACGTTTCTACAAATAAATAAATAAAAATTAGCCAGGCATGATGGCACATGCTTGTAGTTCTAGCGCTCAGGAGGCTGAGGTCAGAGACTTGGTTGAGTCCAGAAGTTTGAGGCTGCAGTGGGCTATGATTGTGCCACTGTACTCCAGACTGGGTGACAGAGAGAGACCCTGTCTCTAAAAAAAATAGAAGAAAAATAAAACTCATAACGATGTTTATTGATATTTGCAACCTACAACCAACCCTCTGTCATACATTTTTTTACGAGGCAATGTGACTCAGTCTTGCTGAAGAAATGAACACAAGATAGATTCATTCAACATAATTGTAGCTTAAAACAACAAATATTTATTATCTCACAGTTTCTGAGGATCAAAAATCCTGAGGGGCTTAGTAGGGTGGTTGTGCCTTAGGATCTCTCATGAGCTTGTGGTCAAGCTATCAGTCATCTCAAAAGCTCAAGTAGGGGCCGGGTGCAGTGGCTCACGCCTGTAATCCCAGCACTTTGGGAGGCTGAGGCAGGTGGATCACCTGAGGTCGGGAGTTCAAGACCAGCCTGACCAACATGGAGAAACCCCATCTCTACTAAAAATACAAAAAAAAAGAAAAGAAAAGAAAAGAAAATTAGCCAGGCATGGTGGCACATGCCTGTAACCCAGCTACTCGGGAGGCTGAGGCAGGAGAATCACTTGAACCTAGGAGGCGGAGGTTGCAGTGAGCTGAGATCGCACCATTGCACTCTAGCCTGGGCAACAAGAGCAAAATTCCATCTCAAAAAAAAAAAAGCTCAATAAGGGAGGGTACATTTCCAAGCGCATTCACATGGATCCTGGCAAGCCTCAGTTCTTCACCATATAGGTCTCTCCACTGGCTGCCCAAGTGTCATCTCATCATGACATGAACTTCCCCCAGAGCAAGTGATTCCAGAGACACACAGCAAAGGAGCAAACCAAAGTCAGAAACCACAGTCTTTATATAACCCAGTCTCAGAGGTATCATCCCATCACTTCTGCTGTATTCATTCACTATAAAGAAATTATAAAGTCTTGCCTGCATTCAAAGGGAGAAGAATTAAGTTCTACCGCAATGAGAGAAGTATCAAATAAGTTGTGGACATACCTTTAAAACCATGCTTATGGATACCATAGAGTCAGATAATAAAAATCTGGGCTAGCAAAGCACACAGATCAGAATTATCAAATTTTTTTAAAGGATTTTTGCTTTGAATACAGACCTTTTTTAGGATTCAAAAATGAGAGGCTTCCTAGAGAACTTGTTAGATTAAAAAATACAGCAAATGAGATTTCATGGAAGCCACGTCTTTCTTGGCAGGAAAAATGGACTTGTCCCATCTTTTTAACCTTAATGGGAGTCCCTTAAAATCATGGATTTCTGCTCTGAAAGCACCTTTGAATTTGCAGCAATCAGTGTGAATGTACTTCCCTGACTGGTGACCACAGGTTGATAATGACTAGTATGGGACTAAAGGTAACATTAAAACGGAGAAAAAAACCTAGATAAACATGAAGGAATATGTACTATGCTCTGTAGTGTCTTGAATGGCACCTGGCCTGGGTTAAGAACCAAACTCTTTGACTATAGATGTAAAATTTACCAATTACTGAAGGATAACAATTACAGGTCACATTTATCGAGCACCTACTCTGTAACAAGCATTGTTCTAAGTGCTTTACACACACTCGTTCACATAATCCTCACATCAATCTACTAATAATACTCTCATATGCCCGTCTTGCAGATAGTTGAACTAAGACACAAAAAGAGTAAGTAATTTGCCCAAGGTCACAGAGGTATTAAGAAGAGAAGATGGGATTTGAATCTAGGTAATCTGGTTCCAAGGCCCGTGCTATTAACTTCCACAGGGCCTGATCTTCTCTACTTACCCTCAAATCTTTCTGATTTTTTCTTATATTACTACTCCCTATACACATACTTATAATGAGCAATTTCCCCAAAGGTAAACAACTTTTCAGTAAAGATCTGTGAAGTCAGTGAGTATACCATATAAAGAGGATAGTCAAGAAGAACTGCTATCCCCTCACACTGACCTGGATAATTAATGTTGTCCCCAAAGTGATTTCAAAATTTAAGATAGAATAGGTTAAAGCAGAGTCTGATCTTTTCTTTCTTAGAAAATCTCAGTCATGGCTTGATTTGGACTTGCTGACTTGCTGGTATACTGTTTCCCCTTTTTTCTGTGGTTTATGATGATGAAAACAAAAGCAGACATCATATGTATAGCTCATTAACCGGAGACAATCACTAAATGTTGAAATCAGCTGGCTGAACTAACAATGACCCTTCCTGAGTATGTTCAATCATACGCTGAAAAGCACTGCAAAAAAGAAATAATGTGTTCAAACCCCAAGAATGTCCTTGAAAATAGCAAAGTCATCTATTAGGAATGTCCAGAAACTGGGAAAATTAGAGCAACCTGTAAAATTACTTTAACGTTGGTTAAGTTCCTGGCAAGAATTGCCATTAACAATCATACATGACCTGATTTTATTTAGTTGGGAAATAAAGCAATCTTATCTCTGACACGACGTAAGTTTTAGTCTCATACTTCCTCTCCCATTCATGTTATTTTAATCTTGCATCTCCTATTCTTTTTAGTCATTCTTTCAGCAACTATTTTTACAATAACAACAAGGAGTAGTTGTACATATCTTGACTTCAAACAATGAGGCACAGCCTTTAGCATCTCTGTCTACAGTCAAAAGCACTTTCTAAAGAATTAAAAGCAATGGTTACTTCTCTCAAAATTAGCTCTTCCTCTTTGGCCGAGGGGCCCTGTGCCACACAAACTATGAAATAAAAGTTTTCCTGTTTTACATCAGGCTTGAGCGCTTCCTGCATTGCTCACCACTTCTTTCCGTTTGGGTACTTACCTATTCAATAAGCAGAATAAAGCTCAGGCAAAACTGCAAGATGGCTCACTCTTTTTTTTTTTTTTCAATTTTCTTTTTTTTTTTTTAAATTATACTTTAAGTTCTGGGATACATGTGGAGAATGTGTAGGTTTGTTACACAGGTATACATGGGCTGTAGTGGTTTGCTGCACTCATCAACCAGTCACCTATCCTTCCCCTAGCTCCCCACCCCCTGACAGGTCTCAGTGTGTGTTTTTCCCCTCCCTGTGCCCACATGTTCTCATTGTTCAACTCCCACTTATGAGTGAGAACATGCGGTGTTTGGTTTTCTACTCCTGTGTTAGTCTGCTGAGAATGATGGCTTCCAGCTTCAACCATGTCCCTGCAAACGACATGAACTCATTCTTTTTTATGTCTGCATAGTAGTCCATGGTGTATATATGCCACATTTTCTTTTATTTTTTATTATACTTTAAGTTCTGGGATACGTTTGCAGAATGTGCAGGTTTGTTACACAGGTATACACGTGCCATGGTGGTTTGCTGCACCCTTCAACCTGTCATCTACATTAGATATTTCTCCTAATGCTATCCCTCCCCTAGTCCTCTACTCCCCGACAGGCCCCAATGTATGTTGTTCCCCTCCTTGTGTCCATGTGTTCTCATTGTTTGACTCCCACTTATAAGTGAGAACATGCAGTTTTCTGTTCCTGTGTTACTTTGCTGAGAATGATGGTTTCCAGCTTCATCCACATCCCTGCAAAGGACATGAACTCATTCTTTTTTATGGCTGCATAGTATTCCATGGTATATATGTGCCACATTTTCTTCATCCAGTCTATCATTGATGGGCGTTTGGGTTGGTTCCAAGTATTTGCTATTGTGAACAGTGTGCATGTGTCTGTCTTTATAGTAGCATGATTTATAATCCTTTGAGTGTATACCCAGAAATGGAACTGCTGGGTCAAATGGTATTTCTAGTTCTAGATCCTTGAGGAATCACCACACTGTCTTCCACAATGGTTGAACTAATTTACAGTCCCACCAACAGTGTAAAAGCGTTCCTATTTCTCCACACCCTCTCCAGCATCTGTTGTTTCCTGATTTTTTAATGATCGTCATTCTAACTGGCATGAGATGGTATCTCATTGTGGTTTTGATTTGTGTTTCTCTAATGACCAGTGATGATGAGCTTTTTTTCATAAGTTTGTTGGCTGCATAAATGTCTTCTTTTGAGAAGTGTCTGTTCATATTCTTTGCCCACTTTTTGATGGGGTTGTTTGCTTTTTTCTTGTAAATGTGTTTAAGTTCCTTATAGATTCTGGATATTATCCCTTTGTCAGATGGACAGATTGCAAAAATTTTCTCCCATTCTGTAGGTTGCCTGTTCACTCTGATGATAGTTTCTTTTGCTGTGCAGAAGCTCTTTAGTTTAATTAGACCCCATTTGTCACTTTGGGCTTTTGTTGCTATTGCTTTTGGTATTTTAGTCATGAAGTCTTTGCCCATGCCTATGTCCTGAATGGTATTGCCAAGGTTTTCTTCTAGGGTTTTTATGGTTTTAGGTCTTACATTGAAGTCTTTAACCCATCTTGAGTTAATTTTTGTATATGGTGTAAGGAAGGGGTCCAGTTTCGGTTTTCTACATATGACTAGCCAGTTTTCCCAACCCCATTTATTAAATAGGGAATCCTTTCCCCATTGCTTATTTTTGTCAGGTTGTCAAAGATCAGATAGTTGTAGATGTGTTGCATTATTTCTGAGGCCTCTGTTCTGTTCCATTGGCCTATATCTCTGTTTTGGTACCAGTACCATGCTGTTTTGGTTACTGTAGCCTTGTAGTATAGTTTGAAGTCAGGTAGCATGATGCCTCCAGCTTTATTCTTTTTGCTTAGAATTGTCTTGGCTCTATGGGTTCTTTTTTGTTTCCATGTGAAATTTAAAGTAGTTTTTTCTAATTCTGTGAAGAAAACCAATGGTAGCTTGATGGGGACAGCATTGAATCTATAAATTACTTTGGGCAGCATGGCCATTTTCATGATATTGATTCTTCCTATCAATGAGCATGAAATGTTTTTCCATTTGTTTGTGTCCTCTCTTATTTCCTTGAGCAGTGGTTTGCAGTTGTCCTTGACGAGGTCCTTCAGATCTCTTGTAAGTTGTATTCCTAGGTATTTTATTCTCCTTGTGGCAACTGTGAATGGGAGTTGATTCTTATCTCAAAGGATACTCTATCTCCTCCCTGAATGTGACCCATCCCTTAACACCCAATACTTTAAAACTTCTCTGTGGGCCAGTTGTGCTGGCTCATGCCTGTAATCCCAAGGTAGGTGGATCACCTGAGGTCAGGATTTCGAGACCAGCCTGGCCAACATGGTGAAACCCCATCTCCACTAAAAATTAAAAAAAAAAATTAAAAAAAATAAAAAAAAAACAAAATTAGCTGGGTGTGGTGATGCCCATCTGTAATCCCAGCTACTCAGGAGGCTGAGGCAGGAGAATCACTTGAACCTGGGAGGCGGAGGTTGTAGTGAGCTGAGATTGCGCCATTGCACTCCAGCTTGGGCTACATAGTAAGACTCTATCTCAAAAAAAAAAAAAAAAAAAAAAAAAAGAAAGAAACTTCTCTGTACTGAGGTACTCTACTCATATTTGTTCTTCATAAGCAATGCTCCAAGCCTTCAAAATCTGCCACCTCTTCCTCCTCCCTCTTCACCCCCATCCCCTCATTAGGATTCCTATTGCCTTGGTTTGAGGATCCTAGGTGTTAGGTGGACACCTGAGAATAGCAAGTTTCTATAATAGCAATTGATCTACTAACACAAGGGCAGGAATCTGCAATGGTGGGATTTCAGGAAATGTCATATGCTAGTAGGAGATATATATGTAAGAAAGAAAGCCTTCCATGTGCTTTTCAAAGTACATCAGGTAGGTGATGACCAACTCCATTTATGTGTAAAGATAGCCCTTGTAATACATTTTTTGTTCACTTTGAGTGTTCACAAATTATTCTGGGGTGACCTATTGAGTGATAGAGAAATGGACAAAGGTGGGGGTAGGATCGCTCTTTGAAATACTGGAATACCTAACCCTCACAGAACAGAAGGAAGGTAATTTCATTGCTGCCACTTATAGGAAAATAAAGTGGCTCCACTTTAACCATTTGGTGAAATCTCTTTAGCCCTTTGGTTATCTCTACTGCTACTATTACAAGGGAGTAATTTTAAAATGGTCTCTTGTGTTCAAGCGCTAAAATAAAACGGGCTGGGTGAGTATGGGATGTGGTAAGGAGACAAGAAGGTGATAAGTCAGCCCTGTTAGACTTCACTCTTTCTTTCTCATATTTTCCCCCCTAGGCAGAGGAAGATGCTACTATGCACCCTTGTTGCCCTATTTTCCACTCAGTGGGCCTTATAGAAAGCTGTCTGGGAACAGCATCATTAGCAGGTAAGTTAAATTGGCTAAAACCTCCTCATGGACTGCTGGTGTTGCTGCTTCAAGGTATAGAGTATTGTCTGGTGTGGTGGCTCATGCCTGTAATTTCAGCACTTTGGGAGGCTGAGGTGAATCACTTGAGCCCAGGAGTTTGAGACCAGCCTGGGCAACACAGCGAGACCTGTCTCCACAAAAATATAAATTCTAAAAAATTATCCTAGGTGTTAGGTGGTATGCATGTTAGGCTAGGCGTGGTGGTATGCACCTGTAGTCCTACTACTCGGGAAGCTGAGGTGGGAGGATCCTTTGAGCCCAGGAGTTTCAGGCTGCAGTGAGCTATGATCATACCACTGCACTCCAGTATGGGTGACAGAGTGAGACTCTGTCTCAAAACAAGCAAACAAACAGAAAGTACAGAATGCATAGCTGCCATTCACAAGTCAGGGAAGAGCTGTTCTGCCACAGAGTGTGATGAGAAGAACTTGAGCTTTGGAGTCAGACAACCTAGCTTCACAGTCTGTCTCAGGCAAATGACCTCTTTTGGTTTCAGCAATATACATCAAGGTACATAGTTGTTACTCAGTAATTGTTTGTTCCCATCGTTTTCTTTCCAGGTCACTGGAATCTACAAAGCCACCACAACCACTACTTTCCAGCTTGTGCCTGTGGTATCTTCATGAATTTTCTTCCATAATTGCACCTGAACTCTTGCTTTATCAAACAGACAAGGACATCTGATTATTCCAGCCCACCGTACTTCTCAGAAATACAATCTTCTGACCTGTCTGAATTTCTACTGGAAGAGAACTTACCAGTCCTCTGGAGCCTGTAACAGCAGCTTATAAAGGAAAGTAATAAAAGAAAGTGGAGGTGAACCATTTTGGGCTCCTTTTCAAGAAGGAGGGTAGGTGTAGTTTTTGAGATCAAGCCAACTTGTCTAAAATTTCTTCCTCCTCCTATTTTGATTAGAAGTCTTCGCTGACATCCCATTCCTTTCCTAAGGTCTGGTGGAGTATACCAAAGGAAGAACTTCTGGAAGCTTTCCTTTTTTTTCTCAACAGAGATTGTTTCTATATCCTGTGTTGTGAGTAGAATGTAGTAGGTACTAGAGGCCTTCTTTCTCTTATTTCATATAACTGAGGATTTTGATGTATGGATGCTATCCATGGGGAAGGAGATATATGGCTTTGAAAAACATATTTGGAAGCAAAAATATTGGGAGCCTGGGCCCATCTAGAAGTCTGACTCTAATTGGTGGTCCTCTAAATGACAAAATACCCAAATTCCCATTTTGGCATCTCTTGGTAATTGATATTATTATAATAGTGACAGGAGGAGGCTGTTGTCATAGTCCATTTGGGCTGCTATAACAAAATACCTGAGACTAGGTGATTTATAAATAGCAGAAAGTTATTTTTTACAGTTCTAGAGGCTGAGAAGTCCAAGATCTAGGTCCTGGCAAGTTCAGTATCTGGTGAGGGCCTAATCCATAAATGCCACTTTCTTATGGCATCCTCTCATGGTGGAAAAGGCAGAAGGGCAAATTAATAAACAAACAAACAAAAAAAAAAGGGAGGAGGGATGAAGGCTGTGTCCTTACATGGCAAAGAGATAAAAGAGCAAAAGGCACGAGGGCACTCCTTTCAACCTCTTTCATAAAGTCACTAATTTTTAATTATCCCCTAAAGGCCCTACCTTTTAGTACTAACTTTTGTGATTAAGTTTCAACATATGAATTCGGAGGGGAGGCATGTTTAGACCACAGCAGTTGCTGATTGGGAAACCGTAAAATGGAAAATAGGAGACAGTCTGTAAGATTTTGTCTGAGACAGGCATGAAGCAGCTCAAAGTCTACTCCCACGGTATTTGCAGGCATGAAGTCAAAAAGTTTCCCAAGTTTCCATGGGCCAGCTTGTGCTCAGTCTTTTCTTCATGGTTTCTGAAAACCTCAGGGAGGCTGTAGGGTGGTGGTGGTGGCAGGGAGTTGTTCTGATATCAGGAATATAATGAAGTCATGTCATTTTATAAAACAGCCACTGAGGCAGAGAGGTTAAAGGCTTGCTCTCTTTTGTTTTCTCTTGCCAGTTCTGCTCTATGTCTCAGTAGAATAGCAAGGAAAGGAGAAATTCTATGGGGGTGTGTATATTAAGGGTGATAGTAGAGGGGTAGGTGGTTTCCATAAAGTGGTGTGTATAAAAATGAGCTCCTGGGGGTAGTGATAAACAGCAAAGTCAAGGAAAAAAAAATGGAAAAATATTAAGATTTTCTTTGGAAACTATTAATAAGAATGTGCTTTTAGACATTATTTTGAAGTCTCTTTTATATTTTCAGATGCTACTTTCGATATTAATGGTGGAAATAAAAAATATCCTGCCTACATATCGCTTTCTTCTCGAAGTTTAAAAGTGGTTTCATTCAGCTTATTTATTGGAATTTTATGACATTCTTGTAAAGTGTGCAGGATGATCTAATACCAATTCCATTCTGGCATCATTAATGAAAATAATATGAACTTGCAATGAGATGGACAGGGGTTTCAAATCTTAGCTCCATAGTTACCATTTGTATGACCTTGGCTAGTTAATAGCACTGTAAAACTCAACTTCATTTGTTCATTAAATCTGGCTCTTTCTGTAACTATCTCAGAGGGTGCTTATGAGGATAAAATGAAATAACCTATGTAAAATGTTGGCCGCCACAAGCACTCAGTAAATGTTTTCTTATGTGTGAGACTTCAAATCCATATCTGCCCTTTCAGATATTTGAGCTGCCATTAGACTATATATAGTTAGGTTTTGTTTTGTTTTGTTTTGTTTTTTGTTTTTTTTTTTTTTGTATATGTGCTGGCTCTGACACTGGAATTGAGGTGGAAAATAATGGGTATTATGCTCACCATAAGTGCTTAAAGGCACTGGGAGTGTAATATAAACCCCCAAGTGTATTAACTGTGATGAATTAGACTTTTACTAGTACGGATGACCTCCCTGAATCCATACTGACCACAGTTTATCAAGATTACTGCTATTACACCAAGTTGCATGTTGAGGAGTACAATCTCACTAAAATTTTATAGGGCATGTACACTGGCATTCTGTCAGCATCCTGATAAGCTTTTATTAATGACTGCCTTAGGCCTAGGGTACCCTCTCCTAACATTCTAGCACCTGGGAGAGTCTTTTTGGTCTTTGTTGGTGTCATGTATCCCAGTTTATTCATAGGGGAGGGGTGGTAGGAGAGGGAGAGTAATTTGATTCTGCCTTGCAGTAAGGCTGAGATTCTCAGCAACAACCATGCTGGCCCAGCCTCTCATTGAGCTGACTTTGAGCTGATTTTCTCCTGGATTTCTGGGTCCTTTCCCTTTTCTCCTTTATCTCTGTTTGGTTCTTTATACTGTCTACTTTGCAGAAGCTTCTTCTTCTACCTGTTCCCCAGGGTTCTGCCCTTGGCCCCCTTTTTTTTCTCCTGCAATACTTGCCTAGGATTGTCTCACCCACGCCCACATCTTCAGCTGCATCCACCTGTATACTTATGCCTGCCAAATTTTTATTTCTAGCCTGAGTGTTCAAACTACAGGGACTCTGCATTCTATTTTCCTGTAGGTACCTCAAACTCATTATGATAAAAAAAAGTTTCTTAGATTTACACGTGCTGTTTCATTCATGCAGCCTGAATCACAGAGTGTCATCAATATTAATCCAAATCCAGGGACTTGGGAGTCCACAATGACTCCATGACCATAGCAAATCACCCGGTAAGGCTTGCTAATTCTATTACTTTGTGATTTCTGAAATTTCCCTTCTTCTCAATCACTTTCTGATTATGAGAAGAGCCTAGTGGTTAAGAGCATAGGCTTTGGGTCTGATTCCTAGTGTCACCACTTGCCAGCCATGAGGCCGAACAAGGACTTCAGCCACAGTTTTCTAAGCCTTGGTTTCTTTATCTGTAAAATGAGGATAACCTTTGATTTGCTGTTTAAACCAGTTAATGTTCAGTACCTCGGCCATGAGGAGCCGTACGTATGATTAGGTTTTATTCAGTTTCTCATTTCTTCTCAGCTTGACCAGCTGAGTTCTCTTTTTGCAAACTTTTTGCGAACTGATTCAGTTATCTTTTTGCAAACTTAGATGTACCTAAGATTCACCTGGAGGGACTTTTGTTGCTCCTTAGATTGCTGGGCCCCAATCCAGAAAGTATGCATTTCTAACACGTTCCCAGGTGATATGCTTTGGCTGTGTCGCCACCCACATCTCGTCTTGAATTCCCATGTGTTGTGGGAAAGACCCTGTGGGAGGTAATTGGATCATGGGGGCAGGTCTTTCCCATGCTGTTCTTGTGACAGTGAATAAGTCTCACAAGATCTGATGGTCCTATAAGGAGGAGTTTCCCTACACAAGTTCTCTCTTTTCACCTGCTGCCATCCATGTAAGATAAGACTTGCTCCTTCTTGCCTTCTGCCACGATTGTGAGGCTTCCCCAGCCACAGGGAACTAACTGTACATACATTAAACCCTTTGTCCTGTATAAATTACCCAGTGTCAGGTATGTCTTTATCAGCAGCGTGAAAATGGACTAATATACCAGGTGATGCTGACTGCTGCTCCTAGGCCTACACCTGGATTGCACCAGTGGTCTAAAGGTCTCTTGGCCTGCAATCTCCCCACCCGCATCATAGCTGCTCCACAGTGCTGTCAAAGCCATCTTTCTAAAGCATGATCCAATCTTTACATAAAATTGCTTGAATTTCCTAGTAGCTGCTAAGCATTTACAATGTGGTTAGATATAGTTCTGAGTGACTAACATCAGTTAACTTATTTAAAGCTGAGAACAGCTCTGTGAGGTAGACAATATTATCTCCATTTTACAGATGAGAAAACCAATGCATAGAGACCTTGTGTAACTTGTCCAAGATCCAAGGTAGTAAGTTTCAGAGCCAGAATTTTAGACCAGATTCCAGCCCTCATCTCTGGAGCCAATGTACTCACTGCCCTTCTTCCCCTGCTATTTCTCCACCTTAAAATCTTCCAAAGAGCAATACCCTCCAGGATTTAAACTCAACAAGCGGCATGGCCTGTGTGAATTGTTCTTCGTTCACCACCCATTACCTTGTTCCTTGAGTCTGGCCATTACAAACTGGTTTGGCAAGTACATTTTCCCCTGCACAAGACACCAAGACACTTCTATCTCCTTGTCAAACTTTTTCTTTCTTTTTTTTGAGACAGAGTCTCACTCTGTTTCCCAGTCAGGAGTGTAGTGGCGTGGTCTCTGCTCACTGTAACTTCTGCCTCCCGGGTTCACACGAGGGACTCCTGCCTCAGCCTCCTGAGCAGCTGGGATTATAGGCGCCCACCATCACCACCCAGCTAATTTTTGTATTTTTAGTAGAGAAAGGGTTTTACCATGCTGGCCAGGCTGGTCTTGAGCTCTTGACCTCAGGAGATCCACCTGCCTCGGCCTCCCAAAGTGCTGGGATTACAGGCGTGAGCCACCATGCCTGGCCATCAACTTTTATTCACCCTTTGTAAAGCTTGGCTAAGAACCTCTTCTGAGAGGTCTTCCCAGCTCTTCCTCAGCAGCTGTGGATTAAAGACCCTCCTTTTGTGGAAATTCCCCTAGCACCAAGCACTTAGCTATCTTTTGAAACTATACCATGCACACCTGCTTGCTTGTCTAACCCTTCACCAAACAGTGAGCACCCCCTTAAGGGCAGTACGAACTCTTACCATTGCATCTGGGAAGTAGCTAATAACTCTGTTAATGTTTGAATGTAAACCACAGCCAGTGCCACTTTTAGGCCCTCACCTCCTACCTCCTTTCTGGGTTCCTTCTTTGGACTTCCCCTTATGACTATATTGCAAAACTGGTCTTAATTCTTTTAAAAAGATTTTATTTATGTTTGTTATTTCCCTAACTAGAAAATGTAAAATATAACAAATATTCACATACCTACCACTCAGTTTTAATAACTTTTAAGATTTTACTTTATTTGCTTTAGATCTTTAAAATATTATTATAAGAAAATACATGGAATTATCAATTTCCTAGTTAATCAAAATAAACAATCTCAAAGAGTTTTTGTTTATATTTAGTTTCCATTTTAATTAACCTATTGTCTTAGTTTAGTTGTGCTGCTATAACAAAATACCAATGACTGGGTAATTTATAAAGAACAGAAATTTATTTTCTCACAGTTCTGGAGGTTGGGAAATCCAAGATCAAGGCACCAGCATCTGGTGAGGGCCTTCTTGCTGAGTCCTCACATGGTAGAAGATAGAAGGGCAAGCTAACCGAATGCTGCATGAAGACTCTTTTTTTTTTTTTTTCTTCATTCAGAGATGAGGTTTTGCTGTGTCATCCATGCTAGGGTGCAGTGATGTGATCATAGCTCAATGAAGCCTCAAACTCCTTAACTCAAAGATCATCCTGCCTCAGCCTCCTGAGTAGCTGGGACTACAGGCACATGCACCATGCCTGGTTAATTTTTTTTTTTTAAGGTTTTTAGAAGTGTATTCTCACTATGTTGTCCAGGCTGGTCTCAAACTCCTGGCCTCAAGTGATTCTCCTGCCTTAGCTCCCTGAATAGCCGGTATTATAAGTGCAAGCTGCTGTACCTGGCATGAAGGATCTTTTATAAGGGCCTTATACCTATTCATGAAGGAGAAGCTCTCATGGCCTAATCACCTCTTAAAGGCCCCACCTCTTGATACTATGACACAGGGAACACTGCAGTTTTGGTGAGAATACATTCAAACCATAGCACCTATACATGAGAGACTTCTGGAATGGCAGAGTAAGCACTTCCAAAAGTCTGCTCTTCCACAAAACTATGAGAACACTGGAAAAAATTGTTAAAATCAACATTTTCAGAATTCTAGAAATTAGCTTGAAGCTTTCAACAACCTAGGGAGTGCTTATTTAGGAAGAAAATGGCTGAATATTGGTAAGAAGAGTGAGCTTTGTGTTGTTTTAACTCACCCTATTCTCATTCCTCTCTAGCCAACTCTGTGGCAGCCTTAAAAACCAGCAGCCTTGTATTCCAAGTGGTTGTGAAAATTAGCAGCCTAACAGTCATGAAAAGGGGATGAGGTGGTTTGGAACTCTGAAAAAGAGCTCCATCCCCAGAAAACTGTCACCATCTGTGGGACTCACTGGAAAAACACCCCATTTGCAGAGCTTTTTTTTTTTTTTTTTTTTTTTTTGGTTTTGAGTTTCCCTCTTGTTGCCCAGGCTGGAATGCAATGGCATGATCTCGGCTGACCGCAACCTTCACCTCCTGGATTCAAGTGATTCTCCTGCCTCAGTCTCCTGAGTAGTTGGGATTATAGGCATGTGCCACCATGCCTGGCTAATTTTGTATTTTTAGTAGAGATGGGGTTTCTCCATGTTGGTCAGGCTGGTCTCGAACTCCTGACCTCAGGTGATCCGCCAACCTCAGCCTCCCAAAGTGCTGGGATTACAGGCGTGAGCCACTGCACCCGGCCAGAGTTTCTTATTTGATCTGATTCAGAGCTTCCTAGGTAGGAAAGCCCTATCCCCAGGGTATTGGTTAAAAGCAATCAGTGGCAATTATTTAACATCGCAGTCATGTGAAAGTCAAACAAAAGACTATCCAAAAATCATTTTTTTTTTTATTTTGAGATGGAGTCTTGCGCTGTCACCCAGGCAGGAGTGCAGTGGCACAATCTTGGCTCACTGCAACCTCCGCCTCCTGGGTTCAAGAGATTCTCCTGCCTCAGCCTCCCAAGTAGCTGGGACTACAGGTGTGTGCCACCATGCCCAACTAATTTTGCCCAGCTAATTTCACATGGTGGCCAGGCTAGCCTTGAACTCCTGACCTCAAGTGATCTACCCATCTTGGCCTCCCAAGGTGTTGGGATTACAGGCATGAGTCACCACGCCGAGCCCCAAAAATCTTAAGAGGAAGATTTGGGAAATGGATGTCCACAGTGGAATTTGAAAAGCTAAACCATATTCCTGGGATACATGTGTAAGACTTTGTGCATGTGCAGAAAAGATCTTAAAACGCCCTAATTTATTACCTCTAGATGACTTTATGGCCCTACACAAGCAAGAAGTGAAAAAAAATGATAAGAAATGCAAAGAAACAGTAAAGTATGGCCCACACATGGGGATAAAAAACTATCAGTAGAAACTACTCCCGAGTAAGCACAGATGTTAGACTTTCAAGCAAAAAATTTTTAATCCACTATCATAGTATGTTTAGAGAACTAAAGAAAACTGTGTCTGAAGAACTAAAGGAAAGTATAAGGATGATATCTCACTGAATGGAGAGTATCAATAAAGAGAGAAAAATCATTAAAAAATTAGCAAATTACCAAATAGAAATTCTAGTTTATATTTGTGTAGTAAATGAAATGAAAAATTCAATAGAAGGATTTTATAGCAGATATGAGGAGGCATAATAAAGTATCAGCAAACTTGAAGATAGGTCAGTTGACATTATCTAATTTGAGGAATAGATAGAAAAAAAGAATTAAAAAAAATTTTAATAGAGCCAGAGCCTTGTTGGGCACTGTGGCTTACACCTGTAATCCCAGCATTTTGGGAGGCCAAGGCAGGTGGATCACGAGGTCAGGAGATCGAGACCACCCTGGCTAATATGCTGAAACCCCGTCTCTACTAAAAATACAAAAAGAAATTAGCCAGGCGTGGTGGCAGGTGCCTGTAGTCCCAGCTACTCGGGAGGCTGAGGCAGAAGAATGGTGTGAACCTGGGAGGCGGAGCTTGCAGTGAGCAGAGATGGCACCACTGCACTCCAGCCTGGGCCACAGAACGAGACTCCATCTCAAAAAAAAAAAAAAAAAAAAAATAGAGCCAGAGCCTTAACAGTCTGGGGAACATCATGAATTACAACAACATATACAGGATTCCCTAAAGGAGATGAGAGAGAGAAAGGAACAAAAGAATATTTGAAGAAATAATGGCCAAAACTTATAAAATGTGATGAAATACATTCATCTATACATCTTAGAACCTCAACAATTTCCAAGTAGAATAAACTCTGAGAGATCCACACCAAGACATATAATCAAACTGTTAAAAGTCAAAGATGGAAAGAGAATCTTGAGAGCAGCAAGAGAAAAAAACAAACAAACAAACAAACAAAAACCCTCATAATATACAAGAAAGTATCTATGAGACTAACAGCTGATTTCTCATCAGAAACCATGGACAGCAGAAGGCAGTGGGACATATCAAAGTGTTCATGAGAAGAGTGTTAACAAAGAATTCTCCATCCATCAAAATTGTGCTTCAAAAATGAAGGAGAAATAAAGTTATTCTCAAATAAAAACTGAGAAAAGTTGTCACTTGAAGCCCTGAACAAAAAAGGATTTCATAATAGAAGTAAATATAATAGACAATAGAAATGTATTTTTTTAACAGAAGCAGGATTTTAATTTAAAAAAATATATTTTGTTCTAATTTGATCTTATTTGTAACTATTTTTTTCTCCTAATTTAAAAGATAAATTTTGAAGCTAAGGTGTTACTTGCAGTCTCCAAGCAGCCATTCAAAAAGTAACCAAAAGTAAAAAAAAAAAAAAACAACAATGGAATTAAAACAGAAAACATCTAGTTATGCAAAAGTATGCAATAATGGAGTGATAAAAACAAAATACATAAGATATATAAAAAACAAATAGTAAAATAGTAAACATAAATTTTAACTTGTAGATAATTACCTTAAACATAAATGAATTAAAAACTAATAAAAAGGCAGAGATTAGCAAAACAGATTTTTAAATCTGATACAACTATGTGCTTTCTAGAAAATACTTTAGCTCCAATGGCACAAATATGTTAAGAGTAAAGAGTAAAGTATGCTATAAAAAAAAAAAAAGAAGAGAACTGGAGTAGTTTTACAAGTATCAGATAAAATATACTTCAAAGAAATTATTACTAGAGACAAGAAAGGATATTTTAAAACAATAAAAGGGTGAATACATCAGGGAGAAAAATATACATGCATGTAACAACAGAGCTCTAAAATACGTGAGGCAAAAACTAACAGAATTAAAGAACAAAATAGATAGTTCAACAATAATAGATGATAACTTCAAAATCTCACTTCCAGTAATAGAACAACTAAGCAGAAGATTAAAAAGGAAATAAAAGACTTGAACAATACTAGAAAACTACTAGACCTAACAGACATCTATAGAACACTCCACCCAACAAACACAGAATATACACTCTTATCAGGTATATACAGGACATTCTCCAGGTTAGACTATAAAACAAAACTTAATAAATTTAAAAGGGTTAGAAACATACTAAGTATGTTCTCTGACCACAAACGAATGAAATTAGAAATCAATAACAGGAAAAAATTTGGAAAATGTAACAATATATAAGGAAGTCATGAACACAATCCTAAATAACCAATGTATCAAAAAAAAAAAAAAAAGAAATCACAAGGGAAATTAGAAAATACTTTGAGATGAGTGGAAATGAACATACACACCCAAAATTTATGGGATACAACTGAAGTTTTTACAGCTATAAACACCTATATTAAAGAAGAAAGCTCTCAAATAAAAAACCTAAGGTCCCATCCTAAGAAACTAGAAAATAAGGGTAAACTAAACTCCAAAGAAGAAAGAAAATAATAAAGATTAGAGCATAAATAAATGGTATAAAAAATAGAGATACCAACAAACAAAAGTAGGTTCTTAAAAAAGATCACCAAAGTTGACCAAACTTTAGCTAGATTGATGAAGAGAAAAAGGGGAGAAGACTCAAATTACCAAGATTGGGAATACAGGAAGGGACATCATTGCCAATTTTACGTAAATAAAAAATAAGCATAATAAGAAAATACTATGAATAATTTAATGTATACCAATAAATTAGATAAATTAGATAATGTAGATGAAACTTAGAAGCTCCTAAAAAGACATAAATTAATAAAACTGACTCAAGAAGAAACAGAAGATCCCAACAGACCTATAACAAGTATAGAGATTGAATCAGTAATCAAAAGCTTCCCATAAAGAAAAACCCTGACCCAGATGGATTCATCAGTGAATTCTATCAAACATGCAATGAAGTATTAAGGCCAACCAATTCTTTACAAACTTTTCCAAAAAATAGAAGAGGAAGGAGCACTTCCAATTAATTCTATGGTATGGGCAAAATAGTATCTTATGGTGATTTCATTTGCATTTCCCTAGTTAGTTGATAAGGTTTAGCATCTTTTTAAGGGACATTCCTATTTCCTCTTCTCTGAAATGTTTGCTTATGCTAAGGTCAGTTTCCTCAATGAGCTTTATCAGAAGTAAAGCTGTTATTTTGCTTGCTACTTGACTGTCTCCTATGTCTTATTTCTTAATTATTTATAAGTTTAAAGGGAGGAAACAGGGTATTATTTTAAATGTCCTGGTGAAGAATAAATAACCAATTTGCCTACACGAGGGTTCAGGACTTAAATATATGTTCAAATATTTGGAAATGCCAGAATGTATTAGAGTATAAAATTGACTTAGGAGCAACAATTTTTTTTTTTTTTTTGAGACGGAGTCTCGCTCTGTTGCCAGGCTGGAGTGCAGTTGCACGATCTTGGCTCACTGTAACCTCCACCTCCTGAGTTCAAGTGATTCTCGTGCCTCAGCCTCTTGAGTAGCTAGGATTACAGGCACAGGCCACCACACTCAGGTACTTTTTTGTATTTTTAGTAGAGACGGGGTTTCACCATGTTGGTCAGGATGGTCTCGATCTCCTGACCTGGTGATTCGTCGTGTCGGCTTCCTACAGTGCTGGTATCACAGGCGAGAGTCACCATGCCGGGCAGCACAACATTTTATAGTTAGCTTCATTTATGATATTAGAGAGAAAGGCCAACTTGTTATATGACATATTATCTTGTTCATGCATTACTGTGGCTCTAGTGGACATATATCATGCAGTAAATGCCCCGAGCTAACTGACTGATGTTGTAGCAGTGACAGGTAACACAAACTCACTCAAATTTATTTATTTGAAAATTTGTTCTATATACAAATCTCTTACTGCTAAATGGTACTTTGATTCTATTTTACTTCGGAATAAATTTCCATCTTTGTAGTAGCTAAAATCCAGCTGTTGACCTCACCAAAAAGTGTCTAGAATTTATCTTAGTTAGTTAAAAAAGAATTGGTGGCCAGACATGGTGACTCATGTCTGTAATTTCAGCACTTTTGGAAGCCGAGATAGGAGGATCACTTAAGATCTAGAGTTTGAGACCAACCTGGGCAACATAGTGAGACTCCGTCTTTACAAAAAAGTTTGGAAAAATCAGCCAGGCATGGTGGCGCATGCCTATAGTCCCAGCTACTCAGGGAGCTGAGGCAGGAGAATTACTTGAACCCTGGAGTTTGAGGCTGCAATGAGCTATGATTATGCCATTGCACCCCAGCCTGGGTGACAGAATGAGACCTTGTTCCTAAAAAGAAACAGTAACAACAACAACAACAATCCCAGAATGACCACAAGTATCTTAATTTGGGTTGCAATGTTGAGCATCATCTATAGTATTATCTAAAATAATTAATTAACCAAGTTAATCAAATAATCTTATCCTCTACTTCAGTGTTTCCTGAAGTGGTTTCTGTGGCTAGCCAATTCAGCTGAATATAGATAGAAATTATTCAGTAAAAGGGTTCATGCCTCAATAAGTTGGGGAAATACCAAGTTCTCAAAGTTAAAGGCAGGGAAACTATCGGTCTTATGAAGCCTTTAATATACTGTCAAATGGTGGATTCCAAAGAAGGTCATGGTATGCAACATATCCCAAATGTTTTTCCCTCCAGAATGCCTGGAATGCCTAGATGCCAAGGAACATACCTTGGAAAATGTGAAGTTCTGCTTCGATTCTTGTCATCAGCTTCCTGCAGGTAACATGGTTAATTTGTTTTCTCAAATTTTTTTCTGACTATTAAGTGATATTGTGAGAAACATTATTTTTAGATTTAAATTTTATATCAGCTTCATAATAATTGGAAAGTGTATAATAAATATTTATACAAGAAAAAATATCCATAATACTGAAATGCTACAAAATTCCTAAAGAGATATGATTCAATTTCATTAAAATGCTAATTAACTCTACTCCTAAACTAATTAAATGTTCTTTATCATCAATTGTAGTTTATAGTATCTTAAAGACAAAAAAAAATTCCAAAGCAATAATATTGGAATTCCATTTGTAAAAATATCTATGCTACCTTTCATGTTCATAGAAAGATGAGAGAAGAGATGAAAACCATTTGATATTATTACTATTGAATAAACAAAATACATTTCAAGATTTCTACCTGAAATATTCTTATTTAGGGCCAATGTATTTGTAAAATGAAAGAAGCTCTTTCTAAAATTGATGTGTTATGGTCTTTTATGTGTAAATGCAAATCCTCTCTTTGTGATCCACCACGGAGAATTCTATAAAGATGGCCCTTCCTGAGGAGTCCCTGCACAGAATGGGGTTGCCAGCACATAATGTGTGAGGACGCTAACACATGCACACACAGTCTGAATGCAAATTTATCTTTTAAGATTGACAGTTGAATTAAATAATGTCAAGATGTATACCCCATTTATTTTATTTATTTATTTTTTTAAGAGTAATTGGTTTGCTCCTATTAATTTTAAGCTTTTTTTTCTTTTTTTCTTTTTCTTTTTTTTTTTTTTTGAGAAGGAGTCTCGCTCTGTCGCCCAGGCTGGAGTGCAGTGATGAGATCTCGGCTCACTGCAAGCTCCGCCTCCCGGGTTCACGCAATTCTCCTGCCTCAGCCTCCTGAGTAGCTGGGACTACAGGCGCCCGCCACCGCGCCTGGCTAATTTTTTGTATTTTTAGTAGAGACGGGGTTTCACCGTGTTAGCCAGGATGATCTCGATCTCCTGACCTCGTGAAGCTTTTAAAGGTATATTCAATCAGGTTAGGGTAATAGGGGAAATTTCCTAGAACCTCTCAAATTTTAGGTACTTCACTGGAGTAAAGCAGGTGCTTTACTGATTCCAAGGTTATTTCAGAATGCGAAACCTCTCTGTTTTTCCCCTGTATTTCCCTACTCAACCTTGGCAACACTTTTTCCTTGTATCTGTAGTGGAAACCTTAGCAGCAGACAATAACTGCTCCAGGTTTGTCAAATAGATTTATTCTTATAAAGACCGGCTGGCACCTTTGCACCAAGGACAGAATGGGACATTGAAGAGGGTTTAAATGAGCTAACTGCTCTCTTTCTTTGACCACTGGAATGTTTTCAACTTCCCACGACAATTCTGAGCTTAGGAAAATTGTAATACAATAAGCATAATTGGCACTTACTTCTGAGGCTGGCATTTACTTCAGAAAATAGAACATGTGGATCCTTGGTAAGGCACCAAAAAGTAGGTAGTTTATTCAGCTAGGTACTTGAAACTTGAAGGTTTTTGGATAACTTTGGTGAAGAAATGAAAAGGCTACTGAAAAGCCAATCAGCATAATCAATTGCATCAAGATGCTCAGACCCCATAATAGGTCTAAACAAAAATATGACACTTCTCTATATCTAACCTCCCTCAAGTTCCTTGGAGTTCTGATAATTTGCTATTTATTGCATTCTATGACATTTTCTTCCCTCTTCAAATTTCACCATGGTACTGATTTTAAGAAGTTCTTTAATTTGAGATCATTTGGGAGAATTTCACCCATAAGATAACTGGAGACACACCCCCTCCTTTTTCTAAAAATCCACCTCCAAAAAAGAAGACTATGAATCATCTCTATCCACAGTTACACTTTATAAGTGCACTAATGAAATATTTCAAAAATCCATTCATTTCCAACTAGAAATATCAGCAGAAATATTTCAAATTGGCTCTTTCATGACTTGGCAAGATAAGCATAAACAAGAAGAAAAAAAAGAAGTGCATTACGTTTTGTTCAGATAATACTCCAAATATTATCTTCTAAGAAACTGGAAAACACAATCTTCTCCAAATGAATACCCAATCTATGAGCAAACATTCTTCTCTTAAAGACTCATTCACTGGTTAATCTCTCAGAAAGTCTCCACACCATCCACATATTGTTATAATCAGAGCACACTCTAAATAAAATTGAGAATTAGGAAAGTTGCTCTTAAAAAGCTTACTTTTCCCCAACCTCATGTCCTACCATGATAGCCTCCACTCTCAATCCTTTGTTTATTCACCTCTCCTATCAAAATCTATTTGTACTATGCCTCGCCCTCTAATAGGAATATGATGAAATAATATTTTCTTACAAGAAGGAGTTCCTCATCTATCTTATAAACCCTCTTTAGAACTGCCTCCTAGAAACTTCAGCCTGAATGTCCTGTGAGTATGTGAAACCCAATTTAACATCTCCCTCCATCTCTCCTCCTCCTTCAACCTGTTCCTTCTTCAGCATTCCATATCTTGGTTAGGGCATCATCATACACATAGTTACCCAATTTAAAAATCTGAGAGACAATGTATCACACTGTACTGGAAATATTTGTTTGCATATCTGTTTCACTCACAAGACTACAAGCTCCTTAGGGGAATATGATAGGCCTCTCCTAGAATATAGGACCATGCAATATGACAGAAACGAATAAATATTTGATATAGATGGAGATCATAGTCTAATGCATTTAACTATCTGAAACAATATTTGGATTTCTTTTTTACCAGTTGCCTAGATAGAATGCCCCCATTCAAAAGAATGGCAGTATCAGCAAAGCTTCTATAACTGGTTATCCACTTTGCATGAAACCTTGATAAAAACAGTATAAACAACTAATTCCTAAGTGTCTCATGAGACCAAATATCATATGTTATATAGACACACCTTTTGGTGACCTGCCACCCGTGAAGTTGACAGCAGGACCATTCTCAGGAACACTCAGGCCACATCCCTCCTTCCCATGGGATTTCTCAAGGACTAGGAATTGTGGGCACTCCCCACTTTTTAAGGTGGGATGTACATTCAGAAGGGCATACAATGAAAAAAGCAAACACTAGAGTCAGATTGGCTAGGGGTAAGTCACAAGGCTCATCTGTTCTAATAAATACAAATACAAATGCCACATTTTTATCCAAGTTCTGTGCAGGGCAATATTTGGCTTAGAGGCTGCCTGCACACACACTGAGCAGGTTTTAATTAGCCCATCCAAACAACAGTTAGCTTGGTAAACTGATTCCTGGTGAAAGAACTAATGCAAATCATGAGAACCACTGAATTCAGTTAAACAAAAAGCCTCAGAGCTAAAATATTTATTCTGACATGAAACAGAAGGGCCCAGACCTATCTCTGCTGTGTGCCACAGGAAAGCGTTTGTCTGGAAACAGGTCCCAGGTGGTAGGTGTCAGAAATAACTCCAGGGATTCAATTAGTGAGTGCAGCTGAAGCATGTAAATAATGACCAGTTTAGAGATGTAGTTTGCATATTCTGATCAACTCAATCACCACCAGATTAATAAAATATTGCTGCTGGAAAATCCCCTTTAGGATTTCAGATCACATTTGACAAATGGTTTTTTTTACTACAACTACATTATCTCCAGGCCCTGGTAATGAGGTTTTATGAAGAACTTGCACGTATCAGTGACACAGTCATGTTTCAGTCTACTCCTAATTTCACTGAGGTGCCCTGTAAATAACTACTAAGCTTTCCAGCTGGTTTAGGGGAAGGAAGGATAGTGCATGATTATTAATTTTAAAATAGAATATGTCCAAATAGAAATGTGTATTATGATGCTTTTGATGTGTGTGAGTGGTGTTAAGAGAATTCATTAAAAATTTCTCCCATTCACCCCCCTTTGTGACTCCCCCTACCAACTGCCCTACATGCACCTAGAAGACTTATTGCTCCTTGATTTACAACTGTGACCTTTTCCCATGTAATAGCTCTCTTGTTGGCCAGCTCCAATGTATGGAAGTGGTTGCCTGCATACAGCATCAAGGAAACTCAGGCATACTGATTTTGCACCATAAGTGGTGGATTTCAGTTGCTCGGAGGTATTACAATATGACTCCGCCATCCCCAAATATCCCAAACCAAAACATGAAGGCAAGTCTGAGAAATCTGAAGCATTAATGCTTATACTAGTTTCTACTACTATTAAAAATCCTGGCCGGGCGCAGTGGCTCACGCCTGTAATCCCCGCACTTTGGGAGGCCAAGACAGGCGGATCATGAGGTCAGGAGTTCGAGACAAGGCTCACCAACATGGTGAAACCCTGTCTCTACTAAAAATACAAAATTTAGCTGGGTGTGGTGGCATGCGCCTGTAATCCTAGCTCCTCAGGGGGCTGAGGCAGGAGAATTGCTTGAACCCGGGAGGCAGAGGTTGCAGTGAGCCGAGATCGCGCCACAACACTCCAGCCTTGGCGACAGAGCAAGACTCCGTCTAAAAATGAATATATATATATATATATATATATATTCTGACTTATAAAAAAGGGATATTTGGCTTTGTGAGCTGACAGTGTCAATCTATTCCCTAAATTAGAGAATAGAGACATAAAAACAACTAACATGGATATTTTACAATTTGGAGTTGAAACAACTACTTCCATTAAATGACATATTGTATTTGAATATCTTCTGTAATGCATCTTTAGGAAAAGATAAATCACAGTAAGCACTGCTTCTTGTGCTTAATTAATAGTATAGAGCAAGTCAAAATGTGTGGTTTTAAAGTATGGAAGATTTCAACAGTAGGACATATAGCTTACAGCTGGTTCTGAGCTTTGCTTTTTATCACTTCCTAGTTAAATAGACAAAAAAAAAAAAAAATCTTTTCGGAGAGAACAGAAAAGGACAGTCTATATATAGTCTTATTATCTCACCACCTTTTCTGACTCAGAGTAATTTGTACCAGAGGCAAGGGAGGGAGATGCAATAACAAGTGAAATCAATAGGTTCACTGCATTTTAAGAGGCTGCAGAGAGGCTTTATTGATTGCTGAGGATGAGTAATGAATGAAAAGGGAGGTTAGGTAACAAATATAGTAGGATTGGGATTCTTAAACATTTTCATGGAGATGAAATATTATAGAAAGTTGATTTGCACCCTGTTAAAAAACAAACACTGCCATCTCTAAATGTGGTCACATATTTTTTTAAAAACTTCTTGATAAATTACCTTATTTTAACTTTTCATATGTAAGCCTATATAATAACATGTGTTCCACTCCAAAAAGAAAAAGAAATTGAAAGCATCTATAGGGAAAACACTGTGGGCAAGCTCTCCAGTGCATTGGCCTTACCATTCAAGAGTGATCCAGGATCAACACAGCCCATGTAACCAGAAGTAAACAGCATTCTGGCAACCGATTAAAAACACTGTAGAAGTCACTGTAGACATATATATCAGCATTGATCAAACAAAAAGTTATTTGATAATCAGAGTCACTCACAATGGGATATTCTGAGACAACAATCATCTCCCACATCACTGGCACTGGCTGTTCTTCCCCCTTTGCAGATGCTTCCTTATTGTCCCCACCCTAAGGCACCCCAGGCCTCCTTCCACAGAACTCTTTTTTAATTACATTTACTCTCTAGGTGGTCTCATCTAGTCTACTGGCTTTAAATACCATCTATATGCTGACGATGTCCTAACTTTTATTCCCAGCTTTGATCTTTCCACTGAGCTTTACACTCATAATCTAATTGTCTACTTGACCCAACTTTGCATGTCTGACTTAGCATGTCCCAAACTAAGCTCCTAATATCATTCCAGCAAATCTTCTTTTCTTGTAGCATTCCCGGTCTCATTATACAGTAACTCCCTCTTGGTAGCTGTTTGGGTCAAAAACTCTGGACTCATTCTTGACTCTGTTCTTTCTCCTACACTTCACATCCAATCTATTAGAAATCTCCTCCAGCCTTCACAATGTACCTAGAATCTGACCACCTCTCACACCTCCTTTGCTATAGTAAGGTGAAGAGACAATAGGAGTGTCTGTATCTGCAGTTCTAAGCTCTTACAAAATTTATATCACCTGACCTCTAATTACTTAAAGCACATGTGTATTTGAATGTTGCACCATCTTAAACTGGACAAGTCCAAAATGGAACTTGTGATGGCAAAGAGCCGTTCCTTTCCGTGGCCTGTTTATGCCCCATCTGTTCACAAAGCAAACATTTACTGAACACCTATGATGTGCCGGATTCTGTGGATACAAAGGTGAACATGACAATTCCAGCTCTGTAGTATCTCAGAGTCTTGGGAGAGAGAAATACCTGTAAATCAGTACTTACAATGTTGCAGCATTTAAGATTATTTCTTTCTTTTTTTAAGGCTAAATAATATTCTATTGTATGTATATATCATGTTTTCTTTATTCGTCTGTTGACAGACACTTGGGCTGTTTTGACCTCGTGGCTCTTGTGAATAATGCTGCAATAAGCATAGTTGTACAAATATCTCTTTGAGACTGTGCTTTTTGTTTATGTTATTTTTAATGCATCTTTTAAAATTGTATATTTTTATGTTATTTTTAATGCACCTTTTAAAATTGTATACTGATAGCTTCTGGGTCTGAAGTCATACCTAAGAAAGCCTTCTCCACCCTGAGATTTCTTCCCGATGTCTTCTAATAATTGTATGGTTTAACCTTTTTACATCTTAATCTTTGCATCTTCTGAAATTTAATTTCTGACTCATTGTTGCATGCCTAAATCCTATTTATCCTGTTTTTCAAAGCCCTGTCTAAAGAATAATAGCTAACCTTTGTGGAAAACTTACATTGTGTTCCAAGTGCTTTACATGTCATAACTCATTTAATACTCACAAGAGATCCATAAGGTATATACCACTGTTTCATAGAGGTAACTGAGTGGCAGCTTACTGAATAACTTGCCCGAGATCATTTGGTAAGTGATAGCCAGAATTTAAACACAGGCAAGGCTGGTTCCAGAACTTCTGTATTTAATCATTACGCTGTGGTGTCTTATCAAATACCACTTCTTCAACACCTTCCCACTCTGACCTTGAGATGGCCATCTCTTTTTCCTAAACTCCAGAAAACCTGTACCTCTCATGATACATATCACTTTTTAATGAGATCATAGTTAATTGCATCACTTCATACCACTTTAAAAGGTAGCCTTCATACATAACTCACAAGATTTTCAGCCATAGTAACTGCCACATTAAGCATTGAATGCATACTGTCTCTTTTAGGGTGGTAATTAGAATTAGGCTGTATGTCCTCTCTTGATTCTGAAGACACTTCTGGTGCGTCAAAGGTAAGTACTTTTGCTTTGTTCCTGGTGAAGTTCTGAATACAGTAAAATGACCCAAATTATAGATGCTTCAGACTGAGATACTGGCATTGTAAACTTGGCATGTGAGCAGGACTCCTGAAGGTCACTGGTTGATCTAGTTGAACTCTGGGGAATTACAGGAAGCTATGTCTTTACTGAGGTCAGAGTAGGAGCATTAAGGTGGTTGCATCCAAAACACGTTTATGCCTGACATAGCAGTAACTTCCTAAGAGTGTGGCAGCAGAAACCACAGCAACAAGGTGAGAATGCTGGAAAGAAAACACTAAGCACAAGTGAAGCCTTACCCTGAGAAGAAATAACTGGGGTTTAAGAGATTCTTATTTCCCTCTGGTGGCCAAGTGGGGTCTATGGCACAATCATCGGAATTCACAAATATTATGTTATGAGTCATAGGCAGATTAGGGCAGTGAAATATGGCTTACTAAGTGCAACCACAGTATGATCTTAAGCTTTATCAGACTATAGACTCTGGGATCAGACTGTCTGCAGTACAAATCACACGTGGCCGTTTTCAAGTAGTATGTCCTTGAGCAAGTTACTTAACCTCCTTCTCTTCATCTTTAAAAATGGACATATTAATGGTTCCTTCTTTATAGGGTGGTTGTGAGGATTAAATGAGTTCCTACATGTAGAATGAATAAAAGAGTGCAGGCACATAGAATGTGCTGAAGAATGTAGGCTATTATTAGTATTTTTACACTTTCCCCAACATTGCACCAAAATTGCATTTATTATGCCAGGAGGAAGCAACCATGTTATCCTCTGAGTAGCCTTTACTGAGAAAACATGGTTCTTTTCACCACCAGCTTTTTCTTTTCTTTTCTTTTCTTTTTGTTTAAGATTCATAAAAACTGAAACCTATTCTCTTTACCAGGTCAAGTTCTTTATTAAAAAGTCATGTACCTTTGTAACTCATTACTAATAAATACAATTATGAAATAACTTTCAGGTCAACCCCCTCAGTTCTGGGTTTATCAGAATCATATCATTTTCCACACACAGTGCTTAACAAACAGACCCTTGTATTATGGTGCTATAACTTAATGGTCAATATTTATTCTTGCTTCACAAAAATTTACACTGAAGAAATGACTTTTAACAGTCTTTCTAATATTGCCAATAAATTTATTTATTCTTGTTAAGCTTCTTAAAATGTCATCCAGTAGTTCTAAGTCTCCCTAGACATCTTTTCAAAGATGCCTGTCAAAAATCTCCCTCAAGAAAGTCCTTTTGAATTCTGTGACCCTGATGAAGGTAATGATAAAGTCACCTTACGATTTGCTGCAAAGGGAAAAAAAAGGAGGGAGGGAAGAGAGAGGGACAAGAATGGCATGGATAAGAACCACACCAGATAAACTAATTTTTATGTGTTTTGTTCTTATTCTATTAATCTGTACATAATTTTTGCTATTTGACAAGTAAATACATATTTGAGCAAGGGTGATGATGAAAACATTAACAACTAGTGGGACACAGGTGCTAATCAATTAGAACAGATGCTGGCTGTAAACAACTGGAATAGTGAGTCCCAGGTGAAATCCTGTTATACCTAAGTATGGTGCTTGTGGTCATCTCAGTACAATTTGGGGCACTTTCATTATGCCATTTTTAATGTGAAAATTGGAATGTCTTCCAACAGAGAAATTTTTCCAATAATGTTATTTGTCTTGAATGCAAAAGTTACTTATATATGCAAAGTAATTTATATAATAGGAGCTTTTACTTCTATATTATTTTCCTTCTATTATATTTTCCAAATATGTTCTGTGATATGCTCTTCTGAAAATTTCCCTCAAACCTATTTACTTGTGTATGAGACTTGGATCCTGCTTCACGTGGTATTTGACTGTTGAAAGTTTTGGAGGTTCTTCAGGACATACACAATTTTTTTTTTGAGATTGTTAGCGATAGGCTGTCTTTATTTAATCTAGAAGGAGACAATTTATAAAATGAGAAAAACAAAACTGCAGACTATATCTGCTTCTTTGCTTCCTGCTTGTCCAACTGACCCCTCCCCACAACACCCCCTCTTCAAAAGAATTTTAAAGCCAGAATAAGACCAGCTACCAAGACCTGGAATTTTCTTAGTCTTATTTAGGCCTATCCTACCTAAGGTTATCTTTAAGAGGACAAGAAGTTAGTCATTAAACCAAACTATTTGGCATCTGACAATGTGACTTCTTGGAATTGCCAAAATTTCTTATGACATACTTAAATAACTATACCTGAGTCTCGTAAAAAAATTCAACAAATGGTTTCCCATTCTGGTTTCCCCTATCACCATCCACATTTCTGCCAACAATGTTATCCTTCTCCCTTTTACTAAAGGTCAAAAACTCAAAAGTTATTTCCAGCAGATAGATATAATATTTGGGGATATCTTCATCATTTATTAACTGGTGAGGGGCAGAGTCCACCTCCCGCACATATCCAGCTCCTTTCAAACACGTGCAGTCAGATTATCCAACTCCTGCTCCTTGTTGCAATCATTTACTGTCCCCTTGGTTTCACCTCCTCATTCATTTAAGGACTAGGAACTCCCTCTGTCACCTTCTGTACCACTAACATTGTCACAGTCCACATAGACCATCCACTCCTTGAACCACCTCAGAAATCTTTGAAGAATCTCTCTCTCCAACCACTACCTTTTAACATTCCAGAGCATTCACACTGGCATTTGGACTCCAATAATTCTTCAGCCCAACAGGACTTCTGATCCATTAGCCCCGCCACTGTTTCACTGTTCCTCACTCACCTTAAGTCCTCCTATCCCTCCTAGTCTGCCCACTACTGAATTCTTCCTTTGCTCTTCCTGGTATTGCCTTGCCTAGAACAACCTCAACTCTGGTTAAATCCAGCCATCTTTTGTGCTTTCTGAACACAATCTTCCTGATGTGTTCACTCATCACTGAATTTTTACTGTATTTTCCTAGTTAATTTTTAAATTTTTTTTAATGATTTCATTAGGTTTTGGGGGAACAGGTGGTGTTTGGTTACATGAATAAGTTCTTTAGTGGTGATTTCTGAGATTTTGGTGTACCCATCACCAGAGCAGTGTACATTGTACCCAATGTGTAGTCTTTTATCCTTTGCTCCCCTCTCATCCTTTCCCCTAGGTCCCCAAAGCCCACTGTATCATTCTTATGCCTTTGCATCCACATAGCTTAGCTCCCACTTATGAGTGAGAACATATGATGTTTGCTTTTCCATTCCTGAGTTACTTCACTTAGAATAATGGTCTCCAATTCCATCTAGGTTGCTGTGAATGCCATTATTAAATTATTTTATAGGGCCAAGTAGTATTCCATGATATATATACCACATTTTTTTTTAATCCACTCATTGATAGACATTTGGGCTGGTTCCATATTTTTGCAATTGTGAATTGTGCTGCTATAAACACGCATGTGCAAGTATCTTTTTCGTATAATGACTTCTTTTCCTCTGGGTAGATACCCAGTAGTGGGATTGCTGGATTAAATGGTAGCTCTACTTTTAGTTCTTTAAGGAATACCCACACTGTTTTCCATAGTGGTTGTACTAGTTTACATTCCCACCAGCAGTATAGAAGTGTTCCCTTTTCACCAAATCCATGCCAACATCTATTATTTTTTGAGTTTTTGATTATGGCCATTCTTGCAGGAGTAAGGTGGTACCACACTGTGGTTTTGATTTGCATTTCCCTAATCACTAGTGATGTTCAGCATTTTTCATATGCTTGTTGGCTATTTGTGTATCTTCTTTTGATAACTGTCTATTCATATCCTTAGCCCACTTCTTGGTTAACTCAGTCCAAGTTGAATATTTCACATATTACCCTCTTTTCTCAAACTTCCAATACCACTTCCCCTATTTCAATCTTAATGCAGGATCTCACCTATTTTACCAAGAGATGCCATTAGAAAACTAAGGTGTTTTCCCATGATCAACCCACAAAACCAAAAACCCCTTGCCTTTGTTTCTCCTTGTTCCTATCTCTCATCTATCCAAGAGCTTTGCTCTTGTAATTATATTTCTCTCCCCCACATCATTAGTTTCTCTCATTCTTTAGAATAATTCATTAGCATATCAATATGCCATCATCTCTTCCATCTTAAAAAAATCTCTACCTGGGCTGGGCGTGGGGGCTCACGCCTATAATCCCAGCACTTAAGGAGGCTGATGTGGGTGGATCACCTGGGGAAAGGAGTTGGAGACCAGCTTGGACAACCTGGTGAAACCCCGTCTCTACTAAAAATACAAAAATTAGCTGGGTGTGGTGGCAGGCGCCTGTAATCCCAGCTACTCAGGAGGCTGAGGCAGGAGAATCACTTGAACCCGGGAGGTGGAGGTTGCAGTGAGCCGAGATTGCGCCATTGCACTCCAGGCTGGGTGACAGAGTGAGACTCCATCTCAAAATAAGGAGAAAACAAAAATCTCTACCTACATATCACAAACCCTCTGGCTACTGATGCATTTCTTGGCTCATCTTCATAGCAGACTGGAAAAAAAAAAAAAAAAAAAAAAAAACCAACAAACTTGTATTTACTTGAAATTTCCACTTCCTCACCTTCCATAATTTTTCCCTAAGCCACTTCAAAGGTGCTTTTGTTCTCACATTACCATTATAGTTGCTCTTGTTGAGGACATTGGAAACCTCCATCTCGTAAAATCCAATTGTCAACCTTTGCTTTTCGTTTTACACCACCTTTTAATAACACTGTTTAAAACACCATTTGAAATGTCCTACAACCTTCCTCATCATTTCTCCAAACTTATATCCTATCATCCTCTGCCTCGTCCCGCCTCAGCGTCCTTGCATTTGCTGGTCACTTGCCTGGAATGCTTTTCTTGCAGATCTTGGAAAGGGTCACTTTTTCACTTCCTTCAAGCCTTTCTCTGACTGCCTGTGCCTCAGCTTCTCCTATTCTCCATCCTGTCAAGTTCTAGTCTCTTGTCCTGCTTTATTTTTCTCCATAGCACTTAGCATCATCTGGCACCTTGATAGTCATTTGTTCATTATTTTGTCTCCTTCCCTACACTGAAACCTCATGATGACAGAAATCTTGTGTGAGTTGTTCACAGTTGAATTTCCAGAACTTAGTACTATGCCTGCACATAGTAGTGTGTGGTAAACATACCTGATAGCAATAGCTTAAGTATAACCCTGTAGGGCAGACGCACCTGAACGTATGTTCTGAGCTAGGGAACTTGAAAATGGCCAACCTGGAGATTCATTCCTTGTCTATGAGGAACAGTTGAGTCCCCAGGCTGTCCCATGGAACACAGGCTATATAGGTGATCAAGGCCCCAGGTTTTGGGTTGAATGTAGATTGCCAGGTGAAGATCACTGGGGAAATGGTGCTAAATGAAAATGCTATATTAAACTGCATGCCTTTTACAAGCAGCTGTGGTTCTTCTGCCCAGCCTGTTGCCACTGGGCCATGCAGATATCCTGCCGAGCCTGCTGCCACTGAACTCCCTCCTCTGCATGTAAGCCCCTAGGAAAAGCCATAGCTTGTTTTCTGGCTCTGGGTTTCTTCTTCAGCCTCTTCAACTTGGAGCCTTCCCCACTGGAGTCGATAGGGTCAGCATAACAAATAGGTGCCCAATAACTATTTTTTGGATGAATGAATAATTCATAAGGTATATTTAAGGTAATTTTTATTCATGAATCAATAGAGAGAAGTAATATCCGCCCCTACCCCCCCACAAATCCTAAGTAAAATTTGCAGAAAGACCAGAAAAGGCATCAGGATAAATTTATTTACATACATGAGAAAGAAATGGATCAAAGTGAAATTAACTGAGCAGTGAAAAAAAAAAAAAAGAGGAAAAATGGGAGTTGGGGAGAGAGCAGGCTTTTGTATCAGTCCCTGAGGATACAAAAACAAAAAGGAACCAATGGCTTTGTCATCAAAAGAGAGGACAGGGTATAAGCACTGTCTGTCTTTATATACCATTTGTTGGTTCAAGTTTCGTAACTTGGCTGCGCCTGAACTGCTACTCAGTGTTCTTACTATGACATCTGTTTTCTCTTTTTAAATTATAGAGATTGATTACTGCAGTTCTCATGTCTAGCGGCATGTCGGGCTTACCTTGGGTCTGAAAATGGGAATCTGGGTCCCTCCACATTTACCAAAACATTCTTCAGGGCTGAGGCCCATGAACTAGTTCTATAAAGTTACCCAATTCACCCAGTGCAAGCAGAGGGCTACTGATGATTTGGAAGCATCACCAGAACAATGTTTTCCAACTGTCAGACCTGAGCAGGCAAGAAGCTATTTTTTACCACCTTGTGACCATTTCTATTCTGACCCTCTTTAGTATGAAAGATTGTAGTTTAGTTCCCATGTTTTCTTACCTGACTTCCTTCCCCCAACCCTCCCAACTCTCCTGTAGAGAATGAGGATAATTTATCAAACTCGAGACTAATCTAGATTAGAAAGTGATGCTCCATAATTCATATAGTTGTTGACATGCCTTGGAATACTGATGTTGGGCATCAACTCAGACTGTCATACACTGCAGCAAGTTTTTTGTTAGATATTCATTATAAAGGCAATAGCAGGAATATCATTTTTACTTATTAGCATGGAATATCAGCTAACAATTACTGAATGATTAAGCTATATCAGGCACTGTGTATAATTCTATATCCTCATGTATAAAACAAAACCGAGAAAAAAAACCTTGTTGTAACACCAGTGTACACTGTACCTGGATCAACAATTCAGTTATGAGTTAGGGATTCAATGGCCTAGTGTTATAAAAATAGCAGTAGTCAGGTTATGGCTCAGTTTGGCTCCTTAAAGCAGTTAGTTTTAACTGTCCATCATCCCTTTCCCCTTGAGAACCATCTGTCTTCCAAGCCATGATGTCCATGGTGCGTGCCCACCTTCCTTCAGAGAGATGAGGCAGATGAGCATATGGCTTAGGCTAGCCAATCAGAGTTCCTTCTCCGTGGCCACAGTTCTTGGTTCAAAGATGAACATGTGATCCAAACTGGATCAAAATCTGTCCAGCAGATACCAGGAAAGAGAGGGTCTCTTCCTTTCTTTTCCTGTATTGGTATACTGTGAACATCGTCTATGGCTCCAAGGATAAAGTTGTTTGCAATGGACAAGAATATGGTTAACATGCAAAGAGAAAAAGAGCTGAGTAAGGAAGCGAAAGGCTTTTGACATCATTTGAGACCTGGGTCAAACCATTCCTAATCAGGTATATCCCTTGAATTCTTCACTCACAGAACCACTGAACTTCACAGTCTTTTTTGCTGCTGTTGTTTTCATTTTGCATAAGCCAGTTTGAATTGAATTTCTGTTAGTTGGATAGAGAGTCTTGGGCCCTAATTTTGATGATGTGAGTGAAAGCTACACTTGCCATTATCTCAGTTTTAGAGATAATTGTGTTGATGTTCTCTGGTTTACTACATCGAACACTGCAGATACTTAAAAGAATAAAGCTGTAACAGCACTACCAATTTTTTCAACCATTATCTCCCACAAATATTTAGCTTGATCAGAACTGGAAGCAGGATGGTATTTAATCCTCTTCATGGATTATTAGTTACCCGCCCATATCCTTTACTAAGCCTTGTTATTTCTTAAATATGCATAGTATAATGGTTGAGAACTTGGGTTCTGGAGATATAGATTTCCTAGGTTCAAATTCTGGCTTTGCTAGTTATACAACCTTAGGCAAGCTACTTAACCTCTCTGTGCCTGAGTTTCCCTATGTAAAATGAGAATAATAATAATAATAACACTTACATCTTAGGGTTGTTGAGAGAATTCAAAAAGCTAATACACATGAAGAGCTTGGAACAGCATCTAGCACATAGAAGTGCTCAATAATTACTAGTTTTCATTATTAGTTATTATTATGTTACCTAGGGAAACCAAGAGATTGAGCTATCTTCATGAATTTACTATAGATGCATCATACATATACAGGATGCAGTATATTGAGATGAATGGCATACACTTGTAGACATTAGGCTGGTCAATTTCCAGTTAAAGACTGGGTTCTCACTGGCACATGGGTAGCTACTCTGGTGGGTCTTTTTCTCAGGCCACAGTCCTTAGGACTACAATTAAGGCCCAAGGTTCAAGGACTTCACAGAAAATAAGTATGACTTATGGGAGACTGTAATAGACTTTTATAGTAGCTCTAGATTAATTCTAGAAAGAACATTTTTAAAAATTTCATCAAGTAGTTACATAATTGCCCGAGGTATAACTGTTTCTATTTTCTAGGTTCCTTAAGATGGTATTTAGGTTTGAATCAATGTCTGTAATTGAGAGTCTTCTTTCCCTAACTAAATTCTCCTTAGGGATTCTTAACTCAAGTAGTTTTATGAAAGCCATAAATTTAATGTGCTATAACTACACCATCACCTTTCTTTTTCCTGAGAATACCCTGGCGTCTTAAGTTTCCAGTAATTGAAAATGAAACAGGGGCTCTCAACATCTCAAATCCAAAGAAAAGGAACCAAAAACATTCAAAATGGTTTGGGAAAGAACTCAACGTCTCTTCCCTGAATTTAATTCTTCACCTTTGTTCCAGCCAAACTTGTCCAATCTGTGGCCCACCAGCCCAGGATATCTTTGAATGTGGCCTAACGCAAATTGGTAAATTTTCTTAAAACACTGTGAGTTTTTTTTGTGATCTTTTGTGTGTGTGTGATTTTTCTTTCTTTTTTTTTTTTTTTTCTCATCAGCTATCATTAGTATTAGCGTATTTTATGTGTGGCCCAAGACAATTCTTCTTCCAGTGTGGCCCAGGGAAGCCAAAAGATTGGACACCCCTACAAAGCACTGGTCCTGAATGAGGATATTCTGGGTATTTGTGGAGGCATTTTTGGTTGTCAAAATAACTGTGGGTATGACTAGGACTTATTCAGCAAGGGAAAGGGACACTAAAGATTTTGCAATGTGATAGACAGTCCTACAAAAGAGACTTCCTCACATCCCATACAACTTGCAAATAGTAGAAATGAAAATCTGTTTATAATCACATGGGCGCCGGGCGCGGTGGCTCAAGCCTGTAATCCCAGCACTTTGGGAGGCCGAGATGGGCGGATCACGAGGTCAGGAGATCGAGACCATCCTGCCTAACCCGGTGAAACCCCGTCTCTACTAAAAAATACAAAAAACTAGCCAGGCGAAGTGGCGGGTGCCTGTAGTCCCAGCTACTCGGGAGGCTGAGGCAGGAGAATGGCGTAAACCTGGGAGGCGGAGCTTGCAGTGAGCTGAGATCCGGCCACTGCACTCCAGCCTGGGTGACAGAGCGAGACTCGGTCTCAAAAAAAAAAAAAAAAAAAAATCACATGGGCTTGGAACTTGTTTTACATGTAAACAAAGAGTATTCTGGGACTCGCTTTAGTATACAATGAATTTTCCAGGAATGCAACTACCATATAAATGAAGGGAGCTTTCACTTTGTTTTGTTTAGAACTTCACAAAGAGGAACTGCTATCTTCAAAAAATCACTTCATCAATGACAATGCTACTTACTGTGTTGGAGTTATCAAAATAATCCAACTGTTAGTCTTCATTTGCAGCTGTTGTACATCTGCGTACACACATCTGACAACTCCATTATGACTTCTAATGTATTGGTGCCTGAATATATATTGAAATACATATAATTATATATTACTTTCCCTTTGTTTTCCCCTTTATGTTAGGGCATTTAGCTGAATTTTTAAATCATGATGTATACATATAGGTAGATTATATTATCTATGAATCTCATTTTAGGATGGTAAAAACAATGTTAAAAAATAGTTGTTGCCTGGGCATGGTGGCTCACGCCTATAATCCCAGCACTTTGGGAGGCTGAGGTGGGAGAATCATTTGAGCCCAGGAGTTTGAGACCAGCCTGGGCAACGTGATAAGACTCCTGTCTTTACTAAATAAATAAATAAATAAATAAATAAATAAATCAGTTGCAGTGTGGTACATACCTGTAGTCCCAGCCACTTGGGAGGCTGAGGTGGGAGGATCACTTGAGCCCAGGAGGTTGAGGCTGCAGTGAGCTGTGTTCATGCCACTGCATTCCAGCCTGAGTGACAGAATGAGATCTCATCTCAAAAAAAAAAAAAAGTTGCTATGGCTGGGTGCAGTGGCGCATGCCTATAATCCTAGAACTTTGGGAGGCCAAGGCAGGAGGACTGCTTGAGGCCAGGAGTTCAAGACTAGTCCGAGCAACAAAGAGATACCCTGTCTGTACAAAAAATAAAAAATAATAATCAGCTGGGCATAGTGGGGTATGCCTGTAGTCCCAGCCACTTGGGAGGCTGAGGTGGGAGGATCACTTGAGCCCAGAATTTCAAGGCTCTGATGAGCTATGATCATGCCACTGCATTCCAGCATGGGTGACAGAGCAAGACTCTGTATCTAAAAAATAGGCCAGGCATGGTGGCTCACGCCTGTAACCCCAGCACTTTGGGAGGCTGAGGCAGGTGGATCACCTGAGATCAGGGGTTCAAAACTAGCCTGGCCAACATGGTGATGCCTCGTCTCTACTAATAATACAAAAATAAGGCGGGGATGGTGGTGGGGCACCTGTAATTCCAGCTACTCAGGAGGCTGAGGCAGGAGAATCACTGGAACCTGGGAGGCAGAGGTTGCAGTGAGCCGAGATCGTACCATTGCACTCCAGCCCGGGCAACAGGAGTGAAACTCTGCTCAAAAAAAAAAAAGAGTTTTAAAAAATAATAATAAAAAATAAAATAATCTTTTTTTTTTTAAAGTGGTAGTTGGTTCTGTAAGGGTTAGAGTTACTACTTTAGAGAGGAAAGATACTTAAATTGTGTTTCCCTAAACTTCCCACTGCAGAGGAACTTATTATAGGACAATTATCATGTTGGTGTTTTATAGGACCTGTTACTATAAAAACTAAAAGAGGAGAAATGAGCAAGTAAGGAAACAGATTCGGAAATATTAATAGCAAAGGCAGGGCTTTAGCGTAAAGCACTGAAGTCCTCATATTCTTCAGTTTTCAGATTTTCCTAAGGGATTGTCTTATTTGTTTCTATTTCCTCCTTTCTTCCCTTTCACATCAGAAATGAGTAACACATTCCCTTTAATCAGTACATTGGGTTTTATATCAGCTGGCCATGGTTTGATCTCTTCGAAGGCATGAAAATATTGATGCCTTCCCCCCTTCTGATTACTAGGATGTTAAAGCCTTTAAAATCTATTGCTCATGAGAAACACAGAACTAGTTTATGAAATCATAGACATTCCCTGGCCTCCTAAGCATAAAGAATTGTACAGATACCTTCTGTTAACTGCACTACCAGTATAAATTCTATATGAACAGAGGAAGCAGGTGAGCAGAGCTTAAGTGGTGGCTCCCAGGAAGGCTTTGACAGTTAAAGACTGGCTGTTCTATTCTGGTAAGTTGTTCTGAGATCCTGAGAAATCACTTAACTTCTCCATGAATTAGATCTCCCAAGCAGAAAGGAAGATTAGAAAACATTCTATTTCTTTTTTAGTGTCTGCTCTAGTGGCACACACACCAAAATTGAAACCATATTTTCCCTTTTCTTACTACCCTAGGATGCTCAGCTAAGCTAAGCTGATCAGTTAAGCAGCTTGAGGATCTCAGAGGAAAAATGTCTCACTCAGTGTTATTAATTATTGACTGGGGCTGACAGACCAAAAGCCAAGAAAATCTGATTTTTTGCATCTGCGTCTAAAAGGTAGAAATCTATAGCAGCTGTGAAGTGGCTCTATCATTTTTTGATTTTGCTTAAGGTCAAGTCTGTTCTCATTTCAAGAACAAGGTTGATTTTTTTTTCTTTTCTCATGTCATTCCTAACTCCTTAACCTGAATGTTTGCAGACCTCACCTTCCTATGGATGTCATATAAACATTAGTAACGTAAATGTCATGCTCTCGACAGAACCTGTCCAAGTGTTTCCACAAGTTGACAAGGGGTGCCTCCCATGAGCTTCAGTCACCTCATGGTGTCTGCCCTATTCCTCCTCTCTTGCCCAGGTTCCCCTATTCTTGTGGAACGCAGTAATGTGACTGCCACTCTTGACAGCGTCTACCCTAGAGATCCCATTATTTCCTCCTCAATCATTAACTCTTCTTAGAGAATCTGCCTCTTCCAGGGTCAGGAAAGGAAAATTCCACCATGTAAGCCTGGCCCCTTTGCCACAGCCGATAGAACCAGAAGAACCAATCCATAGAATGTGGTTCCCTAGTTCAAGAATTTAAGCCAAGGAACAAAGTGAAGCTAGTAGCCCAGTGTGACGATTTAAAAACTCATTTTATGATTTAGTTTAAAACATAGAGCATATCCTTCATTACTATCAGAAATGATAATGATTGCCTAAATCACTGCACTAAAACTCACTGTCTGATTCTTTTTTTTTTTTTTTTTTTTTTTTGAGACGGAGTCTCGCTCTGTCGTCCAAGGAGAGGAAGAATAAGTCCTAGATCACCTGCAGATTTACTTGAAGCTAATGAAGCTTCAAACTTGAGAGCCCTTCCCTTGCCCAAGCCCTTTCAAAGGCCTGGGTCATATGTTTTCGAAAGTTTGAAGAAGATACCTGGAGAAGTAAGAAGTAATCAGGCAAGAGCACTGTCTCTTCACTTCTACTTCCCTTTGATCATATTTCCCTGTGTATACACTGATGCTAAATTGGCCTCTGGCTGGGATCTAAGAGGAACTTAAGTCAAGGATACATCACGTTTGGGTATAGTGAAATATATATGTAGTTTGCCATTATTTTCACATATAGTTCTTGTTAGCAAGGCTTCCCAGGCCTGTTGGGGGAAAAGCTAGTATTCAAACCAGAATCTGGCTGCCTGTAAGGCCAATGATGTTAACACTACACCATGCTGCCTTTCATATGCTTGGTGGTCCATGAATGGCCTTGGGCTTCTTAACTTTATGGTACAAGATAGAGTCTATTCTTAACCACCTACCAAGTTTTGACAGCCCTTCCCACTTGCCTGTCTGGCTCCAGCATACCTTTCTAGTCCTGTGGCCCACTGCTACACTACTTGTACATGCTATTCCATCCAAACTGGACACCATGTCTTTGCCAGATCACACCTTTTGTTTTCCCTTGACTGAAATGGCCTCACTCCATTACAGCTCAGGTTCTTATGGATAATGTGACATTAAGTGAAGACAAATAAAACTCATTATGCACCATTGCAACAAGGATAATGACAACCAATCAGTTAATGAGTATTGTAAATTCAAGGAGTATTTATTAGTAACTGTATAAGAAAACTTCAAATGATCTGAAATCTTTTATTGTAAGAAAGAAAGAATATGTAAGAAACTTTGATAGAAATTTTCCAAGATTTAGTAGCAACCCTAAAAACTTGTATGACATTACAAATAACGAAATGAAAAGCTGAAAGAGACTCTGAAGTATGAGTTAAAAAACAAAGCAAGACAAAAATCACAAGTTTTGCTCAACCAAGGAAAAAGGGAAGATTAAATTATCTTCCCAGGCCCCTCTGTAGGAAATGATGTTACAAACTCACAGTTGTATGAAGAAGTAACCAAAGAACATGCTGCCAAAAGATGTGGGAAAAACTGTAGCAGATGTCAGACTATAGCATATATCAGGCAATTAATTAATACAAATGTTATTTTACTAGATTCAGTGGTAGTGGTTAGCTCTTCAAAATTTGTAATTTATTGTGATTTATTTTCTCATTCTAAAGAAATCATTTTGTATCTATTTTTAATTTTTTTCCTAAAGAAGGTTCTCTAAATTGTGTAAACCTCAGGCCTCAGGAAACCTTGGCCAGTCTCTGCTCTGGCTGAGGAATCTGACTAACCTCTTACCAACATGGGAGCCTCTGGGCTCTGCAAGCACTGCCATTTACTTCCTCAGTCTGTTCCTTTCGTTCATTCTCCAGCATCTCCTGATAAGCATGTGGGCATGGGTAGCAAAAGTGGGTTAATGACCAAGATACCAGATGGCTCTCTGTGAGTAATACCTCACTCTATTTCTTCAAAGAAGCTGGATGCTTTCCATAGTTCAACAGCCTGAACTCTCACTGAGACGCTGAGATGTGAAAGAAGACAGTTTTATTATTTACGAGGCAGGTTTCTATAAATGGACTCGTTTTTACTAACACATCATTAAAAATTGTTCTATCTACCCTGACTCTCAAAAGCTTTGAGATGCTAGGTTTTATTTATTTATTTATTTATTTATTTATTTATTTATTTTTAGTGGGTGGGGAGTGGTCCCTGAGAACTGTGCCATCAATATAGGCATCTATAGTAAAATTTAAAAATCATACATTAATCATACCTGGAGAATATTAACTGTTTAGAGTAACTGTCCACAAATTTTAAGATTTACTTTTTGGTGACAGGAAACAGTTAAAGGAATGAAAGTACAAAATTATGAAAACTAAATTTTTTAGAGAGGATACTTTAGCTCCTTTGCATAGCATATCAATTCAGGTAAATAACTACATGATGGTATTTACTCAAGTAATAAAGATACATAAGACACCTTCAAGGAAAACAAATCACCAATGCTCAAACACCCAGTGTTATTTGAAAGAACTTGACTTACTAAGGCTACCAGTAAATATTTATCTCCACTTGCTTGGAAAAAGAAAGAACGTATTAGAAAAAAACAAGGAAAACAAACTTCCAAGGTGGGAATGAGAATAGCAGTTTCTCACGTTTTAAGTACTGGCTTTAGAGAATATTAAAAGTTCATTTGAACCTCACTATAATACTATACTAGGACATGCCTGATTGGTCCAACAACATGTTAATGAGATCCTTTCATCTACTTTAGTAAGGAAACTATTTGTGATGATGTCTAAACTCGTCTTACCCTTAAAAAATTTTTGCTCTAAAGTAACAGTTCTCAATCTTGGTTATGCAATGGAGTCAGTGGGGGAAAATACACATTGGGTACAGTGTACACTGCTGGGGTGATGGGTGCACCAAAATCTTGGAAATCACCATGTAACAAAACACCACCTGTTCCCCAAAACCCTATTATAATTAAAAAATAATAAAATAAAAATACTGAAGCCTGGGTCCCACTGCTCAGAGACTCTAGTGTAACTGGTCTGAATGCAGCCTGGGCATTAGCCCCCCAAGGTGACTTTCATATGCCACAAAGGTTGAGAACTATTGCTCTAAAGACAACCTTGGCACTACTGACATTTTGGTTAAATGTTGCTGTGGGGGGCTGTCCCGTGCATTAGAGCATGCTTACTTAGCAGCATCCTTGGGTTCTACCCACTAGACACCACCAGCCCTCCCTCCCATTCCCCCTTCTAAGCTGTGACAACTAAAAATGCCTCCCAACATTGCCACATGTCCCATGGGGGTGGAGGTAGATATCGTCTCTGATAGAGAATCACTGCTTATAAAGGAAAGAGTTCATAGTAAATCAATTTTATTATTTTTGGTGGTTAGAAAATAATTCCTGTCAAACAAAAGCAGTGCAAAACAGGACCTCATTTGACACTCTAGTATATAAGACCAGCAATGATGCACTGATCGCCAACCCACAGAATGCAACAGAGTAATCCCAAATGCTTGGAGATACAGGAAAATGCTGAGAATGTCATGGATTCAGTATAACTTCAAAGTATACATTTAAAAATAGCACAACTGGCCGGGCGCGGTGGCTCAAGCCTGTAATCCCAGCACTTTGGGAGGCCGAGATGGGCAGATCACGAGGTCAGGAGATCGAGACCATCCTGGCTAACACGGTGAAACCCTGTCTCTACTAAGAAATACAAAAAATAGCCGGGCGAGGTGGCAGCGCCTGTAGTCCCAGCTACTCGGGAGGCTGAGGCCGGAGAATGGCGTGAAGCCGGGAGGCGGAGCTTGCAGTGAGCTGAGATCCGGCCACTGCACTCCAGCCTGGGCGACAGCGCCAGACTCCGTCTCAAAAAAAAAAATAAAATAAAAAAAATAAAAATAAAAATAAAAATAAAAATAAAAATAGCACAACTGTAGCTAGTCAGGGACTTACAGATTAGAAGTGCATTTGATCACATCTGTCATATTTGACCTCGCTTCTTTTGTAAAGCTTTCATATTACCCACCACCCATCCCACCCCCCTCAAAAAAAAAAAAAAAAATCTGCTAAAATCTAGTCAACAGGCAACTATTTTTAGACAAGCTCATTTTCTTTAGTGGCTGTGGAATGCTGATTTCTCCTTCAGAGGAAGGTTTACAAAGAGGTATAGTCAAATGAAGAGGCCTAAAGTTACTGTCATTACAGCAAAAAGAAAAAATTAATACATCTAATTGTACTCCGAGCCCTAGACCTTCTTGCATTTTATTTGCAAATGCAATTATATCAGGCTCATAACACTTTCAGGTGTGATTTTAAAACTCAAGGCCTACAGACAAATTTGGCTTAGTTTATCTCGATTTACAGGGGCCAACACTTCTCACAAGCTGATTCTTGAGTACAAAAATCAAATGCATCTCTAATTCTGTGAAGGCATTTTGGTTTTCCCAAGTTCTTTAATGCTTAATCTCAGATTGAATTTCCCATAGATCAAAAAAGCAATTTGAAAAGAGAAACAGGTTAAAAATATGAGTTCTTTAAAAAATGATGCTTTCCTCATAACATTTTAAAAAATCTAGCCACAGTGAAGCAGTCCCTAGGAAAGTTACTTGTAGTTCCATCACAATCTTCTTCCACTAATGCAGATACAATGAGAGGCTTACATGTTTACTGTTGTTTTCTTTAGGAACAGAGAACCAGAGATGGAGATGTGGTGAAAAAGTAGATGACTACAGTAAGGGAAATTATGGCATAGTAAAAAGTGGAAGAAAAAGACAAGCTCTTCAGTGACTTCCTCATTTTTGCTTCATCCCTTTTTCTCTACACAATAGAAAAGGCAACCAAGAGCAATAAAAAAGGAATAGGAAACTTGTACTGAGGAAAACTGCTGGGTCAAACATTGAAAGTGAAATATAAAAGCAATTTATGTGGTTCTTTACTCATTCATTTAAAAAATTAACAGAACAAGTGATCAAATTATTTAATAGATATGAAAATTTAAAACGTGATAAATTTTAGAACACAGTGAAGGAAAAAAAGAGAAAAATAAAAGGGAGAAAAGGGAGGAGGGAGTGATAAAGGAGAGAGACTTTTTTTTTTTTTTTTTTTTTTTTTTGCTGTCCAGAGAGTCATGCCTTAATCTTGAAGCATTTAGGATGCTGCCATAAAAAACTGATCCGAAATTTCAAAGCTGTCGAGATGCCCAGGCACAGTGTTAGGAAGCTCTAGAAGGAAATATCTTAATGAATTAGAGTGACTATCAGAATTGATATCAGAAGTGACTATCAATTAATGACTATCAGAAGTGATAGTCAAAATACTTAAAAACTGATACATCAAAGGTATTGACCCTGGCCAGATGAAATGTACACTGTGACTACTGGAAAGGATGCTGAGTCTAAATAATCCTAAAGCCATCCAGGTGCTGGATGCAGGGCTCAACATTCCAGCTTTGGACGTCTAAGAAATAAGATGCAGGTAGTGATTAGAAAACAAGAGGGGGCCAGGCACGGTGGCTCATGCCTGTAATCCCAGCACTGTGAGAGGCCAAAGTGAGTGGATCACTTCAGGTCAGGTATTTGAGACCACCCTGGCCAACATGGTGAAACCCCGTCTCTACTAAAAATACAAAAATAATTAGCTGGGTGTGGTGGTGAGAGCCTGTAATCCCAGATACTCAGGAGGCTGAGGCAGGAAAATTACTTGAACCTGGGAGGCAGAGGCTACAGTGAGACAAGATCCCGCCACTGCACTCCAGCTTGGGTGACAGAGCGAGACTCCATCTCAATAAATAAATAAATAAATAAATAAATAGAAGGAAAGGCAATGATAATAGAAGGGAGAGTGAAGGAGTTGGAAGAGTAAGAGCAGATATTTTTACAATACACCCTATGGTAGTTAGCCTCCAAGAGGCCCCCAATGATCTCCATCTCCTGGTATTCATACCCTTGCTTAGTATGAATACTCTCACACCAAATTAGGGTTGGTTTGTTTGACTAACCCCAGCTTCTGCCAGAAACTGTGGTATGTCACTTTCGACATTCACATTGTAAAAGACTGTGGCTTTGGTCTTGGGTGCTCCCTTGCTCTCTCTCTCTCTCTTACATCACTCACACTCAAGTCATGTGGCAAGAGGCCTTATGAAGAAACCCATGTAAACAGGAAATGAGGCTTTCTGCCAAGAGCCACATGAGTATATTTGGAAGCAGAATAGCTCCAGTCAAATCTTCAGAGCCTGCTTCCCTGGCTGACAGCTTGACTGCAACTTCCTGAGAGAACCAACCTGGATTCCTGATCCTCAGAAATTATATGAGCTCATAAACATTTATTGTCTTAAGCTGCTAAATTTTGGAGTAATTTGTTATGTACCAATAGGTAACTAATACACCACATTAGAAAAGATAAAGATATTAAACCCATATAAATACTCTTAAATTGAGGAAATATTTTTCCATACAGGACAGGGCAAGGAAGGAACAGGAGGCTTATGGAGCCAACATTTTGCTGGTTTCTGTCTTGCTCTGGACAGGAAGTTAATTTATGCCAAGTATAGTAATAGGTAATCCTATCGTGAAGGGGATTGGGAAAATATCCCTGTACACCACATCAAGTACATGCTAGGTTATGTAACAGCAAAAACAACAGAAATGCTATCATTGGTAGAGTGTTTACTGCATGTCCATCATTTTCCATACATTATCTTTCCTTCCTTCTTCCCTCCCTTCCTCCCTTCCTTCCCTCCCTTCCTCCCTCTCCTTTTCTTTCCTTCTTTCTCTCTCGCTCTTTCTCTCTGTCTGTCTTTCTCTTCTCTTTTTCTCTCTTTCCTTATTTCCTTCTTTCCAAGGTCTCACTCTGTCACCCAGGCTGGAGTGCTATCATATGATCACAGCTCACGGCAGCCTCAACCTCCAGGGCTCAAGCGATCCTCTCACCTCAGCCTTCTGAGTGGCTGGGACTACAGGTGCATGCCACCGTGTCCAGCTAATTTTTGTCTTTTTTGTAGAGACGGGGTTTTGCCATGTTGCCCAGGTTGGTCTTGAACTCCTGAGCTCAAGCAATCCCCCTCTTCTGCCTCCCAAAGTGCTGGGATTACAGGCATGAGACACTGTGCCTGGCCCATTATCTTTAATCTTCATAAAAAGCCCCATTAAGTATAATATCACAAATAATTATCATGAAGCCAATTGGGTTCTTTTTACTACACTTCACTGCCTTGAAAGAAAAGCAATAGAGGTTTGGCCATAGTTCAGGAGAGAGGAAATCTAACTAAAAGGCCAAGTAAAGCATCAAATATAGTAACTTGTCAGACACAAGATCAAGCTCTGAGGTGAAGCAGAGGAAACCAACAGAAATTGACATCAGAAACTCTGCTGGATCCCCACCAGGATGCTACCCATAAATCCTGTTCTCTTTCAGGTGAACTTTTATTTTTTTTCCAATAAGGCCAGCCCTACCCTGGACTCTGGAACCAGTTCTGGCCCAGGGTAGAAAGGCTACCAAGCACCTATGGTAGAAGTCCTGGTGTCCAGGCATGCCTTGGCACAGTACTGAGTAGGTCTTATTACTGACCTTCTCTGAGCTTGGCACTGCAGTTCCATGGTGTCAGGCCTTGTTGCTGAGCTCCTTTGTTGACTTATTCCAAAGATATATATGACTTAAGGATGAAAAGTTTTATTGAAAACAAGAAGTATGATTTTCTGTTGTATTATATTCCATTTCTAGTACTGAAGATGAGGGAAATAGGAGGGTTTTGTTTAGTTTTATTTTTGTAAATTTTAAGAAATACAAAGTACATGGACAAAGTTAAAAATTCAGACAATATAGTAAGAGTACTCAGTGAAAAAGTAAGTCTCCTTCCTCAGCTTCTCCTTCCCAAAGTAACCACTCTTGTGAGTTTCTTATCTGTGGAAGGTAACTAATTTTTACATATAGCAGGTCACTGAATAATGTCATTTCATTTAACATCATTTTGCTATAAGATTGATGAAAAAAAAAAAATTGTTTCCTGGCTGGGGCCACTGTCCATGAGGAATCTGTATGTTCTCCCATGTCTGTGTGAGTTTTCCCAAAGTACTCTGGCTTCTTCCCATATCCTAAAGTTGTGCCCCTTAGGTGAACTGGCATGTCTACATGGTTCCAGTCTGAGTAGGTGTGTGTTAGTGCACTGTGGGATGAGATGGTGTCCTGTCCAGGGTGGGTTCCCACCTTGTGCCCTGAGCTGTCAGGATAGGGTCCAGACACCCGTAACCCTGAACTGGAATAAGTGGGTTGGAAAATGAATAAATGAATACAAATTACTGTGAAATAAATAAACCCCAATTTGAATGTTACATCTCACTATGCCACTCAGGTTGAAGGGCCCAGGTATTTGAATTCATTAGTGATAAAAATGAAGATTAGTTAATTATTTAGGTTTGAGTTGGGAAGCTGTCCTGTTGAGCCATTACATCAAACAAAACATCCTCTTTTCTTTCATCTTCTGCTATATGCAATATTTTTCTGTAAATGCATGTGAATACACTCTATATTATACATGTTCAATACAGAGAGTATTCCAATATAGAGTATGTCCAATATAGAGAGTATTCAGATGCATTTTCTTGTCCAATACAAGAGCTTTGAAAAAACATGAATAATGTATTTTCAGTTTCTTTCTCTTTCTTTCTTTCTCTTTCTTTCTTTTTCTTTCTTTCTTTTCCTTCCTTCCTTCCTTCCTTCCTTTCTTTCTTTCTTTTCTTTCTTTCTTTCTTTCTCTTTCTTTCTTTCTTTCTCCCTCTATCTCTTTCTTTCTCTCTCTCTCTCTTTCTTTCTTTTGTTGTTGTTGTTGTTGAACTGGGTCTTGCTCTGTCACCCAGGTTGGAGTGCAGTAGCATAAACACGGCTCACTGCAACCTCAACTTCCTGGGCTCAAGCAATCTTCCTGCCTCAGCCTCCTGGGTAACTGGAACTATGGGCATACACCACCATGCCTGGCTAATTTTTCTTATTTTTGTAGAAATGGGGTTTTACCATGTTGCCCAGGCTGATCTTGAACTCCTGGGCTCAAGCAATCCTCCCACTTTGGCCTCCCAAAGTGTAGTTATTATAGGCATGAGCCACTGTGCCTGGCCCTCAGCCTTTATAGATGGTTGTTATGCAAGAAATGACCATAAGATGGGCTTACATGCATTTGCTATGAAGTTAAGATTTTATTTGTTGAGCTTGTCTAGGCCATCTCCTAGGCACCATTTCATACTCTCTTGCTCCCATACCTCTTATTCCTGCCACCACTGTGGAGACCAGTTCTGCCCAGATGCTGTCTTGGACTAAACTATTTATTGTTTGCTTCCTCCCCTGGAGCTTCCCTGATGCTAACATATGGGATGCCCACAGAACTCACTCAGCTTTTAGGCCGACAAAAACCAGAAATGCAGAGAAGTTAATGTCTGTGGAACTACCATTGGCCAGTGTAGGAGTGGTACTTGTAGCTAAATGGTCTGGGATGCTATTCACAGGCTACCTTAGAAGGTACCCAGGCTTAAGCAGCAGTTGTCCTCAGATGAGCCCAACTCCATAAGTGTCCTCATACTATCTTTCCTTGTTTCTTGTTTCATTCCCAGTGCCCCTCACTCCTGTTCCTTGGGATGATATTCCTAAATAAATCATCTGTAAGCAAGCTTTTTGTTTCAGGCTCTACACTGGAGGAACCCAGGCTAAGACAATGTTGTTCAATGTCCCATATACAGGAAGCCTTGTGATAAAGTCTTTATGACCTTTAATGCCAAAAGAGAAGTTGTCTCCACTGAAAAACTTTTATTTTATCTGTTAAAACAGTGAGAACTTTATAACTCATTAGGTTTCTCTTTTTGCTCTGGTTATCAGAAAGCTTAGGAGAAATTAGATGCTTAATTAAAGTATATTATTATACTTTAGTATTCTTTATGGATAGTACATTTGCTTTCATCCTTAATTATGGCTTTGATCTATTTTTATTGTAACATTATTATTATAAGAATGGCAAATCAAACTTTTAGGGAAGAAGAGGGATATAAAAATAAAAATATAATTTGTGTTACTTCCTTACTTGAATGAGGCAGACTAAGATAGGAGAATGGAAATCAGAGTGACTCAGATAAGGAATAAGTCAGTTAAGTTCAAGTATCATTTTGAAACAAATTCTAGAAAATACATTCATAGAGACAGAAGTCAAAGATTAGCAATAAATTCAAAGGGAGCAGACTTCTAACTCATCTGTCTTTACCCATTTCTTAGACTCTCAGCACCTAGCCAGAACCTGGCACATAGTAAATGTTTGTGTTGAATGAACAGTGTGTGTCCTAGCAATTTCTCCACAGTCAATTTAGAGTTCCCTAGGATTGATTAAAGAACTACAAGAGTACATCCAGGAGCTACTCCAGTGCATATACTAAAGAAACTCCTTATCAACCCAGCTTCATCAGAAATGGCCTAAGCCACACAGCCTTGAGACAAACTTATCAACTAAAGAAACACAAAGATAATTCCTCTGGGCACTAGAAGGTGACTTTAAAAAACAGTGCCTTTCAGGAGGCAATTTACCAGATGAAATTTTGAAGTGTCTAGTAGATCCCAAAGACTGAACATAACATTTGCAAAATGACATTAAACAGCAGCCCAGCTGTCTATGATCACATATCTTCAGAGTCTGAGAGTCAACCAAGGATGCATTTACCTAACTCACTACTACAAATGGACCATCATAATACATTAGAAATCCTGGCACTTTAAACACTATTTTATTTTTCTCTATAAACTGAAGGTCTTACCATTAATGTGCATCTCATTAAAATTTATTACAAACATTCCAACAAGGTCTATAAAATCTTGTTTACAAAATCCCGATAGTACAGAAAGGAAGAGATACCGATGGCATTGGCATCCTGTCTCTGCATAGCTAATGTACTCTAAAGTATGACCACCCAGTCCAATTATTTTCTTTGAAGTGTACACATTTCCTTCAGTCCTTGTAATCAAATACTACTTCAGAGACAGGAAGTAACACTACTTCCCTTGTGGCAAACAAGGACAACTTGATTAGAAAGATAAATACAGCTCCAGTTCAAATGTTTCAATCACTAGAGGTGGCACTTCCTGATTCTATCAGTGTTCCTTTGTGGTTTCTGGTATTCTCAGCAAAGTTCTTTAAAATTCTGCCCACCATAAAATTTAGATCAATGTATTTTCAGAGTGGATATGAGGTGTTCTATTAGAAAGGTAAGATGAAGTTGGGGAATGTGATTTTTTAAAATACCTTCCTATCATACCACTTTTACAAGATTAATTCTGAATTATCATTTTTCCTACATTGGAAGAATCATAAGCAAACAGGCAATGCTGAGAGCATATTAATATAAACTAAACTAATTAATATCAGTTGGAAGCAGCAGTTAGAATGTGGTGGTGGGTCTGGGAGTGGTGGTTCATTCCTGTAATTCCAGCATTTTAACAGGCCAAGGTGGGAGGATTGCTTGAGGCCAGGAATTTGAGACCAGCCTGGACAACACAGCAAGAACCCGTCTCTACAGAAAAATTTTACAAAAAACAATTAGCCAGCCATGGCGGTGTAAACCTGTAGTCCCAGCTACTCTGGAGGCTGAGGCTGGAGAGTCCTTTGAGCCCAGGAGTTCAAGGTTGCAGACAGCTAAGATCATGCCACAGCACTCCAGCCTGGGCAACAGGGTGAGACCCTGTCTCAATAAAAAAAAAGAATGTGGTAGGTGTTGCTATGGCAGAAGGCAAGAATTGGTCTGTATAAGGCACTAACATATAACCACAGTTACAGAAGCAAAGAAGAAAACAAAAATTATTCGAAGCCTGCCTTTAAAAACACAACGGACAGTAAAGTTCAAGATGAACAGTTCACAAGATTTACGGGTTCTCTCATGATTTTCTGATTTAAGAACTCTTTACCAATTCCAAACCTAATTTCTTCCTCCTCTGCACATCTACCATCCCCTAAAACACCAATTCCACTATACTCTAGTTATCTGTTTTTACTGGCTATCTCCCTGCCCTCCCACATGAGCATAAACACAAATGCATACACTGTGCATCTGGAGTAAAGGGCCACGTGGTCATCTGAGCATTTCTGGTGGTGGGCACTGCGTCTGGCTCATAGATGCTCATTCAGTCAATGTTTACAGAGTGAATAAATGACTGAATCAATAACTATTAAGTAAACTGAAGACAAAAATCATACATTGTTAAGACTGGAAGAGATTTAAGAAAATATCTAATTCAATACCCTTATTTTACAGTTGAAGAAACCATGCAGAGAGATGCAACGTCCCACCATAGACAAAAACCTAGCCTGGGGCTTGTAAATTACATGTTTGGGTACTTTCAAACAACCAGGGCCAACAGTTTTCTATTTTACAGATGTCAAAGTCACTTTGTTTAGTTACTGCTCCCCATCACCAAAAGATAATTCGGCTTTTATACTCTACAGTCTAAATGGAAAATGTAAGAATTATAACTGAAATTAAAATCAGCTTGGTGAGGCCAGGTGCAATAGCACACACCTGTAATCCCAGCACTCTGGGAGGCTAAGGCAAGTGAATCACTTGAGGTCAGGAGTTCGAGACCAACCTGGCAAACATGGTGAAACCCCATCTCTACTAAAAAACTAAAAAAATTAAAAAATGATCTGGGCGTGGTTGCACATGCCTGTAGTCCCAGCTACTTGGGAGGCTGAGGCACGAGAATCACTTGAACCCAGGAGGAGGAGGTTGCAGTGAGCCAAGATTGCGCCCTGCACTCCAGCCTGGGCAACAAAGTGAGGCTCCATCTCAAAAAAAAAAAAAAAAAAAAAAAAAATCAGCTTGGTTAAAAAGATTGGTAAATTAGTCACCTACGTAGCCTCAAAAAAAATTTTAATATTATCAGCCAGAAAGAAGTTTTCAGTTTATAAGTGGATTTTGAATACTTATTTTACTCCCCTCTTCCCACTGTTATTATACATGGCTAGTAATTGTCTGCATTACAATAGTCTTGTTTTTGTTAATCATACTACCATTCTCATTTTTTTCACAGATAAGGAACAGACCACCAAATTCTGGGATTCTATGTGGTAAAGAGAACTGAAACATGGACACAAGAAAGGAATCATATTAAAAATATTAAAAGGTTATGAGAAAGATAACTGTGGTATATCCACTCAATAGAATACTGCAGTTATTACAAGTGACCTTTATGAGTAGTTTATAACAGCATAAAATATGATTAAAAGTGTTAAATAAAAAGATATAAAATTTGGCATAAATAATTAAAACTCAGCAGAGAAAAATGGCAAGAAATAAATACACGAAAGATGTTGGTTATGTTCAGGTGGTAGAATTAAAGGTTATCTTCTTCTCTTCCTTTTTCCATATTTAAAAAATGTTCTAAAGCATATGTATTTACTTTTATAATGGAAAAATAAAATAGATTACATCTTTTTACAGAAACTAAGAAGTTGGTATCAGAGGCTGCACAGTCAATATTGAACTTCCCTTTATAAGTTTCTTTTGGGTCTCTGTTTTTGTCTTCCTTCCAAATTCTCCAATTCTTATCAAAAAGTCCCTGGAGAGGATATCTTTTGAGCTAAGAAATGGGGTCCTGATTGAAGATATAAAGTAATGAAACCTCAGTGTCACTTCTTCCCTTAGGAGCTGTTTGAGAAATATACTGAGAAATTCACTCTATTTGTTGGAGTGAAGAACTTCCTGCAAATGCCTTTTACTAGATTTTTTATGTTCTTAGAAAACCTGAAAAGTCCCTAAATAATTCACACACTCTTTCCTGGGTTTGGTTGCTGGATGTAAGTTCAAATTTTTTTCTCCATGACAATAAATGGTTTTTCTTTTGAGATTACTGATTACTATGCCACTAATGGCCCAATTAAAATGTAGATGTAACTTTCAGGTACCATCTATTTTAAGAAGAATAAAATAAGCTCAATAGGATGTAACCCTCCAGCTACTTCCTAAGTTGCTTAAAGCACATTCCCCCACCCTTTTAAAAAGCTATTTTTCCAAAAATTACAGTGCTTGGTGTGTCTGCACCACAGGTAGCTTTCACCTGCAGGTAGGGCAACATCAGGGAATCACAAAGCAAAAGCTGAGAAATTAATGCTGCTCCTCCTTTCTCACCAGCTGTATGTGACTGACTGACACTTATAAATGAATATGCAAGCTCTCAACTCTGATACCCCAAGGAACACAAGGAAGAGTCAGCAGAGCTCTCTTCTTCCCTCATGTGCACCATCTGGTTCACTTTCTACATGTAAGTACGTTTTCCACATTGCAGAAGCATGTGCTCATTGGAAGGCTGTATGGTTTTGTAGCTAAACAGTAAGAACAGAAAGCTCTTGCTGGTCTAAGAACTCTGAGAAGATCTAAGCAGCAACTTAGGCAACTATCTTGAGGGCTGCAACAAGATGCTACCATTGAGCATTCTACCCATTGCAGGTGTACTCAGCTTTTCCCAAAGGGAAAAATATGCAGCTCTTCACTCCTGTTTCTAGACTTCTGTTCCTATGGCTTAGGGTTCTTGAGCCTGTGACAGAAAATATTGCTCTCAAATAAATTCCTCATAATTCCCTCAAACACTGTTTATCCTTAACATTACAAACCACACTAGTTAATCCTTAACAAAGAAATATGTAGGGAATATTTATTCATGCCCAAACTCAAAAATAATTAAAAACAGAATTTGAGATTAGTTACAGAAACATAAATAATACTCCAGCATAAAAATAAACAATATGAGGAAAGATTCCCTCTCTTGGTATCTCAATCCTTTGACTTTTGCCCACTATGACACATAATAAATATTTAGGTTGATGATGCTTCCTGAGACACTGTAAAACTCTATTTTGATCTCTTCATCTCAAATTATGCCACTGCTTTCCTTGAAAACTTCTCTGTGTTAAACCCAATCTATTGAAGTACGCACAAACTTGTACTTCAATTAAATAAAAACATTAATAGATCAAATATAAACCACACCTTACTTGTTACTCTGAATTTTGCTTAGTGTTAATACATACTAATACAATAAAAGGTCTAAATTATTTTAATGAGGATCCATAAATGATAGCTTAGAATCTCTTCTTCCAAAATCTACTTTTGCTTGATGCATACGGTTTCACTCCCCATCCCACCAATAAAAGTATGCCTGGGAATATTCAAGAGCAGATGTGATGAAAGCTGAGTGATGGTCTTCTTTTGGTCAGAAATTAGGTACAAATTATGTGGCCGTGTAAGGAGAAAGAAGAAAACCAATAGAAAAAGCAGAAAAGCCATAGCTACAGGAAGCCTTGCAGAAATTATAGCTAGTTGAGTGTTCCATTGTCATAAGACCAGAAGCATAGTTTTAGAACTAGAAGACATCTATGAGGCCCTGTTCATGCCATCAGTTTAGAGGAAAATGGGCTTTAGGAAGGTTTGTGACTTGCTCAAGGTCACATATATGGTTGGCAGTAGAGCTAGACTAGAAATAGAATCTGGATCTTTTGGTTCCAAGTTTTCTTTCAACTATACCACAAAACATATTAGTTCTTAAAATCATCAAAATATAAACCATTTGAGTGAAAAACTTTCTAAACTAATGTTAGAAAGGGGGGTCTAAATGTTTGTGTCCTCCCAAAATTCGTATGTTGAAAACTAATCCTCAAGGTGATGGTATTATGAGGTGGGGGCTTTGGATGGTGATTAGATCATGGGGGTGAACCCCTCATGAATGAAATTAGTACCCTTATAAAAGAGGTCCCAGATAAATCTCTCACCCCTTCTGCCATGTAAGGTTACAGTGAAAAGATAGTCATCTATGAGGAACCAGGCCCTTATAGACACCATATCTGCTGGTGCCTTGACCTTGGACCTCACAGCCTACAGAACTGTGAGAAATAAAGTTCTGTAGTTTATCAGCCACCCAGTCTATGGTATTTTGTTATAGCAGGCTGTATTAGTCCATTTTCATACTGCTATGAAGAAATACCCAAGACTGGGTAATTATAAAGAAATAGAGGTTTAATGGATTCACAGTTCCACATGGCTGAGGAGGCCTCACAATCATAGCAGAAGGTGAAAGAGGAGCAAAGGCATGTCTTACATGGTGGCATACAAGAAGAGCACGTGCAGGGGAACACTCCTTTATAAAACCATCAGATATTGTGCGATTTATTCACTACCACAAAAACAGCACAGGAAAAACCCACCCCCATGATTCAATTACCTCCCACCTGGTCCCTCCCATGACACATGGGGATTATGGGAGCTACAATTCAAGATGAGATTTGGGTGGGGACACAGCCAAACCATATCACAGGCTGACAGGATTAATACACTGGTTTACATAATTCCTGCTTTTATATACAGAATATAAAAAACATTATTGAACCTTTTCTCTGGGAATCAAGGTCACCAGTGTGAAGATCAACAATGTGAACTCTATAATACAATCTGTGAATGCTAATATGACTTTGAGTGTAGTACAATGTCAGGAATCTAAGTGCTTTTTATAGATTTATTCTTTGCTCTCATTACTTATGTTTTCAGTGTTGCTGCTCCAAGTATCATCCCCTTCCCCACCTTCTCATTTCAATTCTAAACTCTTATGTTTTCTGAAGTCTATCCTCTAGAGTAATATAAAATGCAGACAAATGAATCCCCTATTTCTTGCAGCATTATTCATAAGAGCAAAACAAAAATGAAAATGTCCAACATAAGAGAATATTTAGTGAGTGATACTTTCAAATAGAATATGATGTAGCCATTAAAATTATCTTCACATGAAGAGGCTTTAATGAAATGAGGAAGTGCTTATGTAATAATGTTAAATGCAAAAAGCAGGATATAAAATTACAATAAAACTACCAGATACCAACTACATTTTAAAAATGCTTAGAGTGAGGAAAACATACCAAAGTGTTTACAGTAGTAAGATTACTGACAATTATTCTCAGATTATACTGTTCTATGTATTTCTGTTCATTTCTGCAATTAAAGTTTAACACTTTAAGTCAGAAAAAGAATTTTATAGAAGAAAATATCACATTGGAAAATATAACCTTCAGAACTATATAAAATAAAAATATATAGATTCCAGGTGAGAATTGAAAGCCTCTGTTGTATGGACTTGTCCACAGTTCTGTGACATGGTAGGGTTGTACACACATGGTTTTTGCTCACTTCCCATTTCTTTGCTGAATTCCAGGTTGCTAGAGAGCTGAATTTTGTGGATGGGCAAAGCATTAAAGTATATATGTATTAAATGGGAAAAGAAAGAGAAAGAAAAAAAGGAGAGGGTGAAAAAATTCTGAGCCAATGATTTTAGAAAAATGTCTAAGTGTTTTTTTCATTAATTGGTTTTTTATTAATAGAAGTTTAGACACTACAAATAGCAGTAATTGTCATTAAGTCACTCAGGCTAATTTATCAGTGAATCAGTATTAAAGACAAATTAACCTTTCTAGAGACCAAGATATCTTCTAACTAATAATTAACTATCTCCTAAAACTGGGAGAGCTGAATCAAGAACGTGAGGAAGTCAAAACTAAGATAGCATAGAAAGAAACTAAACAGTTGAAGCAAATGAGTGTCTTAGTACAGATGCTCCTTGACTTAGAATGAGATTATGTCCTGATAAACCTATTGTAAATTGAAAATATCCTAAGGTGAAAATTCATTTAATACACCTAACCTACTGAACATCATAGCTTAGTTTAAACTAACTTATATATGCTCAGAACACTTACATTAGCCTGTAGTTGGACAAAGTCATTTAACACAAAGTCTATTTCATAATAAAGTGAATAAAGTGTTGAATGTCATGTAATTTAGTGAATACTGTATTGAAAATGAAAAACAAAACGGGTGTACGTGAAGTACAGATTTTACTGAATGTGCATCACTTTTGCACCATCATAAAGTCAAAAACTACTAAATTAAACCATCCTAAGTCAGGAAGCTTCTCTGTAGGATGGTTATATCTGCACATATTGGATACTACTAGCAATTTTCTTTTTTTTTTTTTTTTTTTTTTTGAGATGGAGTCTCGCTTTGTCACCCAGGCTGGAGTACAGTGGCACGATCTTGGCTCACTGCAAGCTCTGCCTCCTGGGTTCACGCCATTCTCCTTCCTCAGCCTCCTGAGTAGCTGGGACTACAGGCACCTGCCACCACACCTGGCTAGTTTTTTGTATTTTTAGTAGAGACGGGGTTTCACCGTGTTACCCAGGATGGTCTCGATCTCCTGACCTCATGATCCACCCACCTCGGCCTCCCAAAGTGCTAGGATTACAGGCATGAGCCACCACACCTGGCCTACTACTACCAATTTTCTATCCTAATTCTTTTGTATTATTATATTTTTCTGCTAAATAGTAATATTTTTTTCTTATCCTCTTTCTTTGACTGAAATCATTAACATATGGGTTATGGAGCTGGAGGTAGTGACTTTTGGTTTTGCAACACACAGTGACACTCATTCACTCATGCATACACATAGCCTATCCTCCCACATCCACTGCCCTGCATCACCTCATGCAGAGATGACCAAAGGCAAACTAAGCTCAGAGTGGGTGTTTTATCAAATAGATGTTGCTAGACTTTTCAAAGCTTCTGAAGATCATTTAAAAAACTTCCCCTCTGCCTTCCCAAACACTACATGCCAAGAAAAGACTAAGTTAGAATACGGCTGGCCCTTGAACAACATAGGTTTAACTGCATGGGCCCATTTATATGTGCATTTTCTTCTGTCTGTGACACCCCTGAGACAGCAAGACCAGTTCTTCCTCTCCTCTTCAGCAGTCTGTTCAGTCTACTCAAAGTAAAGACAGTGAGGATGAAGACCTTTATGATGGTCCACTTCCATTTAATAAATAGTAAATATATTTTCTCTTTTTTATTATTTTCATAATTTTTTTTCTCTAGCTTAATTAGTCGTAATAATACGGTATAAATACATATAACATACAGAATATGTGTTAATTGACAGTTTATGTAATCAGTAAGGTTTCTGGTCAACAGTACGCTATTAGTAGTTAAGATTTTTGGGGAATCAAAAGTTTTATGCTAATTTTTGACTGCATGGAGAGTTGGCATCCCTAACCCCCATGTTGTGCAAGGGTCAGGTGTACTTTACACTGGTTTAAGGGATAGACAAGGTCCAAATCTGTTCTCATTCATCACTAGTGGCATTAATTAGCATTTGCAATATGATCTCTAAGGACTTCCCCAAACATGATAATATTTTATTGTTATAATAGCCCTGTGAAATTACATTAGCCCAATTTTACAGATGAAGAAACATAGGTTCTAAGAGGTTAATTTGCTGAAGATCACACCAGTATTAACCTGGGGGAAGGCCTAGATCTTAGATCCTCTAACTCTCAATCTTGTGTTTATTTCCACCGTTTCATGCTACATTATTGACAGATTAATTCTATGCCAAACTATTAGCCCCTAAAAGCCATGTGCAAGTGTACCTCTGAGGATCAGTTGCTGCTCAACAACAGTGCAGGAGAGCGGAAAATTACTCCTGAGGCAGGAAAAACTTGAGTGGTGGGTGATTGCAGCTAATGTTCATGCTCACCTTGATGTCTCCTTGTGCCCCTTCATCCACTAGAATGCATCCCCCTTCTCTTCACAAATACTTGCCCACCATTTGCCCTTCAAGGTTTAAAATAATGCCCCCTCTACAGATTTTCATGGAAAATTTCAGCCATTTCTACTATTTCTTGACTCCACATTTCATCTTAACTTTAATAACTTGAAGATATTACGGGGTGTATTTAGTCCCAAACTCCTCAGAAATTTTTCTCTAGAGCTCATACATGTATGTTTTAGCCCCCCAGCAAGACTTTAAGCAAGATCTATTTTCTACATCTCAGATTCCTTTCCATGTTTTCACTGCTTTTCTCTTTGCTTCAACTGCCTAGTATATTGCCATGCGTTCAACAAGTGCTTACTGAGCAAATGAGAACCTGCATCAGTGTAGTAAAAGCATAGCTTGATTCGTAATTAGGAAGTTGGTGTCCCAGTTTTTACAACTAAGTAACTGCATTATTTCGGGCAAGTCCATGAGTTTGTTTTCTCACCATAAAATGGTCATAGTGAATGGACTATATGAGTTCTATGATCTATAAGATGCTATGAATATTTAAATATGATTTTGGTTGGGACTGATCAAAACCTTACTTTATTCCATTAAGGATGAGAGAAGAGATGAATAAGAATACCAATGAGAAGAATATTGAAAATAACGAAAATGCTAGGCAGAAGAAAGCCAATGTGTCTGGAAAACGAAAAAAAAGCAAAGAAGAATCAGAGAAGCAGAGATGTCCTGGGCAAAACTGGAAATATAGATCCTGCCTCAGAGGGAGGTGAAGGGGTTAGAGGGTGGAATATACACAGGGGCAGCTTAGTAACTAGAAATATTGGTTAAGTGGTTAGGCGAATGTACTATAATGTTTTGTTTTGTGTAATTTGCTCTTCTGTTTGCTATTTGAACTTGAAATCAAGTGGTAAGAAAGTATTGAGCATGCATAGATTCTGATGAAGAAAATAAGATACATGCTAAAAAATCCTTGTAAAAATAGAAACAGAAGTTCTTGGCATTAATAGAAGAATACCATTAACATTTGACCATTAGAAACCATTTTTCCTGTACTTTTTCCTCCAGTTTTTTTGAGAGGGGGAGGTGGAGAGGTACAGCAATTTTAATCAGGGTCTGCTGCTTAAGTTTAATTTTATTAAAGATTTTAATAATTCCAAGTAATACTATACTCATTTAATTAAAATTGGGTCTTAGCTGACAGACCATATAATAGATTAAAATAATGTTATAAGGAGGAAATAATGTTATAAGGAGGTCTGTCCATGACTTCATTAATAAGCTCCCTTGGATGGGAAGAACCTATGGCAGGCAGTGAGATGAAGTCTCTGATGTGGTAGTGTCTGAGTTGCTAAGGAAAAGAAAGTAATGATTAGCTTAACAGTTTGAGAAAAAAACCAAAAATACCTCTTTAGAAAAGAAAACAACTAAAATTAACTCAAATATTTGAATCAAATAACATTTCTTGGATTCTCGGATGTAAAAGTTTTCAGTTGCTATCCAAATTGAAATAACACTTTAGGAGTACCCGGTTAATAAAAGGCCAAAAAAATCTCAATAAAAAAGACCAAAATTTTAAAGGTATTTGATATTTAAGATCCATTTTTAGGAATCTTCCGACCATCTTGAGACTAAAACTGCAGAGAAGAAACTTACTATTAGTCCACGTTACATAACTTTGAATCCAGTTTGCCCTTAACCTTTTACCAAGTTTAACCAAGGTTTATAATGAAATTTTTTTGCAAGGAGAAAAAAAAAATGTGTGTTTTAAAAATAAACATACCTGCTTCATCATAGGATACGGTCAATTTTTCTAGCATTTCTCGGTCAATTGACAAAATCTGCTGTTCAAGGATGGTCTGGTAAGACAATACGCTATTTTCTTTGTCTTTCTCGTAGTCCTGAAGATGCTGTTTAAGGGCCTCTGGGAGTCGAGATTTTACATATTCAGCTGCAGTCTGCAGATAAAACAGACAGAGAGAACTCCATTAGAAATTCTCCTCTTAGACTTTTTACTTACCCTCAGGTGCTACAGAGAAAGCTCAAAGCACTGTGAACCAACTCTCCAGACAGGCATGTCCTTGTCATCGTCATTTTAGTATCCACTGGACCCAGTAAGGTGATCTTCAAATAGACAGAATCGCAAACCTCTAAGAGTTTTCTACTAGGTTTAAAGGTATAAAAGATGATAGATTTGGTTAGATATTCACAGAATTAGTGCTCAGAGTTTCAACTATTATAGTGAACTGAAGGCCCCTGATAGTGATTTTGCTGGATACAAATTTGACTTGCCCTTGTCTACAATACAGAAGACAGTCACTCATCTCAGCAATGACCCCATCCATGCTATGGCATCCACATCCCTACTTTGTTTTGTTAGTCTCCACTCATTAATGTTTACACAAGAACTCTTGTAAAGTGAATTTTATAAAGGAGAGTCCTCTGCTAGGATCGATAATGAAATAATGGGATAAACAGAAAATGAGTAGATTTAAGACAAAGCCCCTTAACCTTGGTGGGGGGGGGGGGCAGGGAAAAAAAAAAAACCTCTTCACCACTTAAATGCCTTAAGCTGACATATATATAATTCTTACTTTGACAAGTTTGTTGTTGTTGTTGCTGTTTGTTTTTTGCTTTTACACTATCTGTACAACACATTCCCAAATAGTTACATTCCAATTAGTAACAACTAAGTACATGCAGTGATTTTCAATCAGGTAAGCATGTTCCACTTGGGGGTAGAGGGTAGGAAGGAAGATACGCATATTTTGAAAAGATTTTCCCAAAGATTCTGATATGTTCTTCTGGTAGGTTGCAGTGGTAGCATACTCTTTTCTCTCCAAGTTAAGAATCCCAGTGCTAGTTAAGCAGAATTTTATGAGCATAATTAAGTGACAGAGAGGCATGCATAAATCAGGGGAATTCTGAAATTTATAAAACTTCTCTCTTGGGAATGTCAAAAGTTTAGCATCTCCTTGCAGTACAGTCCTGCTTTACTCACATAGTGTCTAAGGTTAATAAATCAGTCAGTGAAGTCCTCCATATATTGTTCAAAATTATATTCACAACCAGTATAAAACTTCACACACAACAACAACAACAACAACAAAAACTGCTGGGAAAAAAACAATGAAAAGATGGTCTCTGGGGCAATCTTTTCTTAGAGTAAGGCAGACTTGTCTACACAGAAAATAAAAACCCCGTAGTGTTCTGTTGCACAGTGGGTGACTATGGTTCTCAGTAAGGTGTTTTATGTTACAAAATAGCTAGAATAACTGTTTTTGAATGTTCCCAACATAAGTAAATTATAAATGAATGAGGTAAGGGACATGTTTACTACCTTGATTTGAACAATATACAAGATATACATGTATTGAGACATCAAACTGTACCTCATAAATACGTAAAGTTACAATGTATCAATTTTTAAAATTCTGTACAGCTATTAATTATGCAATAAAATAAGTATACATTAAACATACATACTGATATATATATGATACATGCTAATCAACAGAGGTTCCATTTTTTTCATTTATAGAGTAATATCCTCTATAGCCTTTGGAAAAAATGAGATAGGACTATATGTGCTGACCAGGAAGAATACCATGATATATTGTTGAGGTTAAAAATCAAAGTCACAGAATATCAGGTATAGTATATCCTACAACATATATATATATATGAGCACAATTAAGTGACACACATATTTAGTATTATCATATAGGCATAGGAGAAGATATGGAAGAACATACTCCAATTGTGGAAGACACTTTATTTTTTTATTTTTATTTTTTTTGAGACAGAGTTTCACTCTTGCTGCCCAGGTTGTAGTGCAATGGAGTGATCTTGGCTCACTGCAACCTCTGCCTACTGGGTTCAAGTGATTCTCCTGCCTCAGTCTCCTGAGTAGCTAGGATTACAAGTGCCTGCCACCATGCCCGGCTAATTTTGTGTGTGTGTGTTATTAGTAGAGCGGGGTTTTACCATGTTGGCCAGGCTGGTCTTGAACTCCTGATCTCAGGTAATCCATTTGCCTCAGCCTCCCAAAGTGCTGGGATTGCACGCTCAGACAATACTTTCTACGTTCCACATTTTCGTATTGTTTCCAGGTTCTTACTATTGTAATTTTTTAAAAGTGTCTTTAAAATGTATTTGGTTTGTAAAAATTTTATTTCAGTAGTTTTTGGGGAACAGGTGATTTTGGTTACATGAATAAGTTCTTTAGTGGTGATTTCTGAGATTTTGGTGCACCCGTCACTGGAGCAGTGTACACTGTACCCAATATTTAGTCTTCTATCCCTCATCCCCTTCCCACCCTCCCCCTTATGTCCCCAAAGTCCATTATATCATTCTTATGCCTTTGCATCCTCATAGCTTAGCTCCCACTTATAAGTGAGAATTTATAGTTTTCCATTTCTGAGTTACTTCTCACAGAACAACGGTCTCCAACTCCATCTAAATTGCTGTAAATGCCATTATTTCATTCTGTTTTATGGCTGGGTAGCATACCATGGTGTAAATACACCACATTTTCTTTATCCGCTTGTTGATTGGTGGGCATTTAGGTTGGTTCCACAATTTTGCAATTGTGAATTATGCTGCTATAAACATGCACGTACATGTGTCTTTTTCATATAATAACTTCTTTTCCTTTGGGTAGATACCCTAAAATATACTTCTTTATAACCTTCCCTTTAAATGTTAACACAATTCAGGATGGATGAAAAGAAACTTGCCAGAACAATGACAACTGACTTCCCAGGAAAAGTCCACTGAGAAGTGGTGGTGAAAAGTTGTATTTTAGCCCCTAGAGTAGCCAAAGATAACACAACACGTTTTATTTCGAGATTAATATTTATATTTCCTAATTCTGTTGCTGATAAAATTACAACTTTAACATCACCAAACATTGTTCAATTTCTCTGCCAGCCAGCTAGTGCAGAACAAAAGAAATTATTCCATAAAATGTAAATGGACTCAGCACATTTGTGCAACATATTTAATTGTAGAATTTAATAACATTTTTCCCTGACACTGGAAAATGAAGAGACACACTGCACAATAACTGTTATTATTATTATTATTATTATTATTATACTTTAAGTTCTAGGGTACATGTGCATAACGTGCAGTTTTGTTACATATGTATACTTGTGCCATGTTGGTGTGCTGCACCCATCAATAACTGTTTTTGTTTTTGTTTGTTTGTTTTTTGGGACAGAGTCTCGCTCTGTTGCCCAGGCTAGAGTGCAGTGGCACGATATCTGCTCACTGCAACCTCTGCCTCCTGGGCTCAAGCGATTCTCCCGCCTTAGCCTCCCAAGTAGCTGGGACCACAGGTGCCCACTACCACAGCTGGCTAATTTTTGTATTTTTAGTAGAGACGGGGTTTCACCATGCTGGCCAGGCTGGTCTCGAACTCCTTGCCTCAGGTGATCCACCCACCTCAGCCTCCCAAAGTGCTGGGATTACAGGCGTGAGCCACCGTGCCCAATAACTGTTTTTAAACTCACACTACCTTGTTACTCAGTGTAATATCTGTCATTAATTTTCCTCCTTGAAATACCTATGAGGTACAGGAAATAGTTCCATAATTCACATTTTACAAATATTGATGTACTCTGTATTATTGAAAGCACATCACGGGATTACTGGCTAGCCATATGCAGAAGATTGAAACTGGACCCCTTCTTTACACAATATACAAAAATTAACTCAAGATGGATTAAAGACTTTAATGTAAAACTCCAAACTATAAAAACCCTGGAAGATAACCTAGGCAACACCATTCAGGACATAGGCACGGGCAAGGATTTCATGATGAAGACACCAAAAGCAACTGCAAAAAAACCAAAAATTGACAAATAGGATCTAATTAATCTAAAGAGCTTCTGCACAGCAAAAGAAACTATCATCAGAGTAAACAGACAACCTACAGAATGGGAGAACATTTTTGAAAATTCTGCACCTGACAAAGGCCTAATATTCAGCATCTATAAGGAATTTAAACAAATTTACAAGAAAAAGACAACCCCATAAAAAAGTGGACAAATGACATGAATAGATACCTTTCAAAAGAATACATACATGTGGCCAACAATCATGACAAAAAGCTCAACATCACTGATCTTTAGAGAAATGCAAATTAAAACACAATGAGAGGCTGGGCATGGTGGCTCACGCCTGTAATCCCAGCACTTTGGGAGGCCGAGGTGGGCGGATCACGAGGTCAGGAGATCAAGACCATTCTGGCTAACACGGTGAAACCCCATCTCCACCAAAATTACAAAAAATTACCCGGGCATGGTGGCAGGCGCCTGTAGTCCCAGCTACTCGGGAGGGTGAGACAGGAGAATGGTGTGAACTGGGAAGCAGAGCATTCAGTGAGCCGAGATCATGCCACTGCACTCCAGCCTGGGCTACAGAGCAAGACTCCGTCTCAAAAAACAAAAAACAAAACAAACAAAAAAAACCACAATGAGATACCATCTAACACCAGTCAAAAAGGCTATTATTAAGAAGTCAAATAATAACAGATGATAGCAAGGTTGAGGAGGAAAAGGAACACTTTTACACTGCTGGTGGGAGTGTAAATTAGTTCAGTCATTGTGGAAGACAGTATGGTAATTCCTCAAAGACAGAAAGACAGAAATACCATTCAACTCAGCAATCCCATTACTGGGTATATACCCAAAGGAATAGAAATCATTCTATTATAAAGACACACGCTCACATATGCTCATTGCAGCACTATTCACAATAGCAAAGACATGGAATCAACGTAAATGCCCATCAATGATAAACTAGATTAAGAAAATGTAGTACATATACACCATGGAATACTATGCAGCCATAAAAAAGAATAAGATCATGTCCTTTGCAGGCATATGGATGCAGCTGGAGGCTATTATCCTTAGCAAAGTAACACAGGAACAGAAAACCAAATACTGAGGTCTCTTATTGGTTTTAGCCAATCCTTCATTTTTCAAAGTTTGGCTCAAAAGCCATGTATATACTGTTAGTATTGCCTAACCTAACTTGAACATCTAAGAGCATCCAACAGCTTTCCAATTATTTTGTATTTGTACAGGTATAGGTACTTTAGCTCCTCCATCTGGCAGAAATAAGGACTGTATCTTACACATTATTGTGTTGCCCCATATCTGGTTCAATGCTTTGTACCACAGAAGCGCAATACTTTGACACTATGCAAAAAACAAGTACTTTCAGATAGCTTGGGAGAAGATGTTTTGACAGTTCCTAATTCTTTGCTTGCATACAGATCTTCCTTTCACAATTTCAGATAGAGAATAAAAGTCTGGTTTTCTACTGGCAAATGGAACTATTCTTGGTCTTTAATTTTCTTTCATGCCATTATTTTAGAAAAGTAAACAGCTCAAACCCAATCATCATTCACATGACAAAATGGCAAATTATGTGTTTCACACTTAAAGCTGTGTGAAGCTTTATTTAATGTTTTCCTCTCCATAATCATTTGATCTTCTCCATTCTTGCCTTTATTTCTGCATTTAACAATGGGCTTGATTGATTCTTCTAGGGACCCTTTGAGGAATCATGTATAACGTACATCAGAGCAGTGCACCTGAGTTAAAGTTGCCTTGCAGGATGTTAATTACCCCTGGACTTTCAGCTTTATGCTTAGCCAGATGTATCCTAAATGGCTGAAGAGAAACCTTAGGGAAGAAAGTGCAAAAGAGTTCACAGGTTCCCTCCAGTTAGACATGAAAAGACGGTGGCTTCGGCAACAGCCAGAGTAAAAAGATGAACTAAAAACTTACAAGGCAGGGCATAAAAGTGCTGAATGTACCTTCTTATAGAATTGACATATATTTATATTACCCATTCCAGCGTTAGTCTGGAAGACATTAAAGGGTTACAGTAAACTCTATAAAAAGAACTCAGTGGGTAAGAAGGATAAATGAAAAGAAGCAAAATGATTAAGAACCTAAATTCTGGAAATGTAGGTAGAACGCTGATGCTGGTCATTAGGCTAAAAAACTATTTACTATTATATGGTATATTGTTTAAGAACCAATACATATTAAATAATTTGGGTGGGGTGGTGTAAAAGTATATTTCAAGAGCTGCTAAATGTTTCACAATTTATCTTAAAAAGAAAACTTGTTAGCCGGCCAATTCTAATTTATTGACTGTCTGCTGAGTAATACATATTAGGCTTGAACTGTTGGGAAAACAAGCCTTTACCATAAAGGAACCTGCAATCTTAATATGCAAACAAAACACATGAAATACTAGAAAAACACATTTTACAAAGTAATGCAAAAATAGGCATGAATCCTGAAATAAATTAATATATTTATTTAATGCATGAGTTATGTTAAGTGCTAAACAGCCTTTAGGGAGAGAAATTAAGATAGGAGGGGAACACGGAAAAATAATCAGGAAATAATTCTGGTAGAATTTAAAGACCAATTTAAAAAAAAATAACTTAAGAAAGAAGGCCGGGTGCGGTGGCTCACACCTGTAATCACAGCACTTTGGGAGGCCAAGACAGGCAGATCACGAGGTCAAGAGATCGAGACCATCCTGGCCAATATGGTGAAACCCTGTCTCTACTAAAAATACAAAAATTAGCTGGGCGTGGTGGCGCGTGCTGTAGTCCCAGCTACTCGGGAGGCTAAAGCAGGAGAATCGCTTGAACCCAGAAGGCAGAGGTTGCAGTAAGCAGAGATCACATCATTGCACTCCAGCCTGATGACAGAGCGATACTCTGACTCAAAAAGAAAAACAACACCTAGGAAATATTCTTCCAGACATTGGCCTAGGCAAAGAATTGATTATGAAGACCCTAAAGGCAAAAGCAACAAAATAGACAAATGAGACTTAATTAAACTACAGAGTTTCCACACAGCAAAAGAAACTATCAACAGAATAAGCAATTAAAAATTGTGTTATAAAAGAGTACTAAATTATGTAGGAAAATATTCATAATAAAAAGCAGATTAAGGCTGGACACAGTGGCTCACCCCTGTAATCCTAGCATTTTGGGAGGCTGAGACAGGTGGATCATTTGAGCTCAGGAGATCAAGACCAGCCTGGGCAACATGGCAAGACCCTGTCTCTACTAAAAATACAAAAAATAGCTCTTATTATTTTGAGGTACGTTCCATCAATACCGAATTTATTGAGCGTTTTTAGCATGAAGGGCTGTTGAATTTTGTCAAAAGCCTTTTCTGCATCTATTGAGATAATCATGTGGTTCTTGTCTTTGGTTCTGTTTATATGCTGGATTATGTTTATTGATTTGCGAATGTTGAACCAGCCTTGCATCCCAGGGATGAAGCCCACTTGATCATGGTGGATAAGCTTTTTGATGTGTTGTTGAATCCGGTTTGCCAGTATTTTATTGAGGATTTTTGCATCGATGTTCATCAGGGATATTGGTCTAAAATTCTCTTTTTTTGTTGTGTCTCTGCCAGGCTTTGGTATCAGGATGATGTTGGCCTCATAAAATGAGTTAGGGAGGATTCCCTCTTTTTCTATTGATTGGAATAGTTTCAGAAGGAATGGTACCAACTCCTCCTTATACCTCTGGTAGAATTCAGCTGTGAATCCATCTGGTCCTGGACTTTTTTTGGTTGGTAGGCTATTAATTATTGCCTCAATTTCAGAGCCTACTATTGGTCTATTCAGGGATTCAACTTCTTCCTGGTTTAGTCTTGGAAGAGTGTAAGTGTCCAATATCATACTGAATGGGCAAAAACTGGAAAAATTCCCTTTGAAAACTGGCACAAGACAGGGATGCCCTCTCTCACCACTCCTATTCAACATAGTGTTGGAAGTTCTGGCTTGGGCAATTAGGCAAGAGAAAGAAATCAGGGGTATTCAGTTAGGAAAAGAAGAAGTCAAATTGTCCCTGTTTGCAGATGACATGATTGTATATTTAGAAAACCCCATTGTCTCAGCCCAAAATCTCCTTAAGCTGATAAGCAACTTCAGCAAAGTCTCAGGATACAAAATTAATGTGCAAAAATCACAAGCATTCTTATACACCAATAACAGACAAACACAGAGCCAAATCATGAATGAACTTCCATTCACAATTGCTTCAAAGAGAATAAAATACCTAGGAATCCAACTTACAAGGGATGTAAAGGACCTCTTCAAGGAGAACGACAAACCACTGCTCAGTGAAATACAAGAGGACACAAACAAATGGAAGAACATACCATGCTCATGGATAGGAAGAATCAATATCGTGAAAATGGCCATACTGCCCAAGGTAATTTATAGATTCAATGCCATCCCCATCAAGCTACCAATGAGTTTCTTCACAGAATTGGAAAAAACTGCTTTAAAGTTCATATGGAACCAAAAAAGAGCCCGCATCTCCAAGACAATCCTAAGTCAAAAGAACAAAGCTGGAGGCATCACGCTACCTGACTTCAAACTATACTACAAGGCTACAGTAACCAAAACAGCATGGTACTGGTACCAAAACAGAGATATAGACCAATGGAACAGAACAGAGTCCTCAGAAATAATACCACACATCTACAGCCATCTGATCTTTGACAAACCTCAGAAAAACAAGAAATGGGGAAAGGATTCCCTATTTAATAAATGGTGCTGGGAAAATTGGCTAGCCATAAGTAGAAAGCTGAAACTGGATCCTTTCCTTACTCCTTATATGAAAATTAATTCAAGATGGATTAGAGACTTAAATGTTAGACCTAATACCATAAAAATCCTAGAGGAAAACCTAGGTAGTACCATTCAGGACATAGGCATGGGCAAAGACTTCATGTCTAAAACACCAAAAGCAACGGCAGCAAAAGCTAAAATTGACAAATGGGATCTAATTAAACTAAAGAGCTTCTGCACAGCAAAAGAAACTACCATCAGAGTGAACAGGCAACCTACAGAATGGGAGAAAATTTTTGCAATCTACTCATCTGACAAAGGGCTAATATCCAGAACCTACAAAGAACTCAAACAAATTTACAAGAAAAAAACAAACAACCCCATCAAAAAGTGGGCAAAGGATATGAACAGACAGTTCTCAAAAGAAGACATTCATACAGCCAACAGACACATGAAAAAATGCTCCTCATCACTGGCCATCAGAGAAATGCAAATCAAAACCACAATGAGATACCATCTCACACCAGTTAGAATGGCAATCATTAAAAAGTCAGGAAACAACAGGTGCTGGAGAGGATGTGGAGAAATAGGAACACTTTTACACTGTTGGTGGGATTGTAAACTAGTTCAACCATTATGGAAAACAGTATGGCGATTCCTCAAGGATCTAGAACTAGATGTACCATATGACCCAGCCATCCCATTACTGGGTACATACCCAAAGGATTATAAATCATGCTGCTATAAAGACACATGCACACGTATGTTTACTGCGGCACTATTCACAATAGCAAAGACTTGGAATCAACCCAAATGTCCATCAGTGATAGACTGGATTAAGAAAATGTGGCACATATACACCATGGAATACTATGCAGCCATAAAAAAGGATGAGTTTGTGTCCTTTGTAGGGACATGGATGCAGCTGGAAACCATCATTCTTAGCAAACTATCACAAGAACAGAAAACCAAACACTGCATGTTCTCACTCATAGGTGGGAACTGAATAATGAGATCACTTGGACTTGGGAAGGAGAACATCACACACCGGGGCCTATCATGGGGAGGGGGGAGGGGGGAGGGATTGCATTGGGAGTTATACCTGATGTAAATGATGAGTTGATGGGTGCTGACGAGTTGATGGGTGCAGCACACCAACATGGCACAAGTATACATATGTAACAAACCTGCACATTATGCACATGTACCCTAGAACTTAAAGTATAATAAAAAAAAATAAAAAATAAAAAATAAAAAGGGCTGAATTTAGGGAAATGGTCACTGAGGGACATTCATAAGGTATTCACAAGATAAAGGAGAGATTATCATGGGAATGCTTCAAAATTCACACTAGAGGAAGAAAGAAGACAGAAGAGAGTAATATTTTAGTGCAGGCAAGGTTTCCCTGCCCTTGAAGAGAAGGGATGTGTGTTTGCTGACCTGGCAGCAGCCAGCACACAGACCACACGTTAATTTACTTAGTTTCACCTTGGAATCCATCTTTCTTATGGTAACATATCATTAACTTTTGACAGCTGCTCTTTGGCTCCAGGCACTTTAAAATAAAGTCAGAGTGAGTGCCCTTGCCCACCAGGAAGAGAACATAAGGCAAGGGAGTTACTCTCTCATGCCTGCCAAGAGTGTCATTTCTTGCCATTTTTAGTCTTTGGCACTTCTAACCTGGAGAGGTTATTCAAATAAGGTTATTTGAATAAGAGGTTATTCAAATAAGATGACCATCTTGCACTCCTGAATTCATAATTCTGCCTCAAGAAGGCAAATTTGATTCCTTCAAGAGAGATGGCATCAGGAAAAAGTCCCAAGCTTAAACCAGAAGCATAAAAATGAAATCTTACACCTATTACAGAGATTTAAGATTGCTCTGGAGAACGAAAGCTGCAGACGTGCAAATGCTAGTCATGTGGTAAAATGACTACCGCAGAAGGCATAACACTCAGTGTGTGAAAGACTTGAAGTCGGCCGGGCGCGGTGGCTCAAGCCTGTAATCCCAGCACTTTGGGAGGCCGAGACGGGCGGATCACGAGGTCAGGAGATCGAGACCATCCTGGCTGACACAGTGAAACCCTGTCTCTACTAAAAAATACAAAAAACTAGCCGGGCGAGGTGGCGGGCGCCTGTAGTCCCCGCTACTCGGGAGGCTGAGGCAGGAGAATGGCGTAAACCCGGGAGGCGGAGCTTGCAGTGAGCCGAGATCTGGCCACTGCACTCCAGCCTGGGCGGCAGAGCGAGACTCCGTCTCAAAAAAAAAAAAAAAAAAAAAAAAAAAAAGACTTGAAGTCATCTAACCGATGGAATATGAAGACTAAAGTTCCCATTTAGTTTAAGCATTAAGGTGATAGACTACTTAGTTATAGATTATCCCAGACAATTCCTTTGGAATTCCTAATGTGATAAACCTTAAATAACTTTATCAGTCATCTAATTCATATTCAATCTGACACTATATTCATGTGGCAGCACCAAGTATGCCAGCGTGTGAAAATATCACTCAAATCCCACTTTCTGTCTGATGGCTTCCCTAATTGCAGATGGATGCTTTTGTACATAAAAACTAACTTACCTCTCTTTTCTAGATCTTACCCTGTAATTGCAATAAAATATAATTTTGCCAAATTATCAAACATTGTTCACCTATGTGGCCCATTTTCCTTATCTTATTATTTCGATGGAAATCTACCCTCAAACTCTAAAGGATTAAAAAATGTATCTGCTTTACAGTCTAACAAAAAGTTGACCTTACTTCCCTACTGCCACAGTGATGATGAATTCTTTGTCCCTCAATATTACACATGATCCAGGGATAGGTTAAGGGATTCAGGGGGAATAGTTTGTACTAGTTTCATGATCCTTTTGTTTTAAAGCACACATACACATCTATGTTCTCCTGAGGGATAAAACAGCCTAATGTCGGACTTTCTCATCAACCTGTTGAGAAAACAAGCAGCACTCGGTCAAAGCAATCTGGCTAAATTTTGTGATGGGTGAGTTCCTGTCTTTTCTGCAGTTACAGAAAGAAGATGTTTCACATTCTATACACATGAGATCTATAGAAGAAAACTGCAAAGTAATATTTGTTTACAGAGAGAACTATGTTTCCTATTTCAGAGAAAATTATGATTACTGATAAAATTCCCTTCCCTTTCTGAATCTTGGGCTATAGAGCTTGGAGAAATATTAACTTCCATTAGTGCTATCCAAATGTATTCCAGAAAGTTCCATGTGGAATGCTAACTGAAAATGCCCTTGGAAATTCAGGAAGCCAATGGGACTGTTAGAAGTGAATTATAAAACACTCATGAGTTATTAATCAAAAAGAACTCTGAAGCTATGACAGTAGAGCAGCCGCTTAGGAGGTAGCCAAAACATGGTCAGATAAAAACGTTCTTTGGCTGGCAACCTCTATTTATATAGGAGTAGCGCCAGAGAACTCCTACTAGACCTCGTTTGGCTTCTGCCTTGCAGCTATCTACGAGGCTCTTTAGGGTGGGCCTCCAGAAGGCAGGTGTGGCCAGGGTGGCAGGGAAGCTCCAGACGAATGCCAGTTTGGCTTCTGTCTCCAATCTGACATGACTTTAGGAGGTGCCTTCAAAACCCGTATTAGATTAAGGCTCCCTGTATGTGTAGTTGGGGTATGGAGAAGGTCTGGTCTTTCTGTCCAGGGAGCTGGTAACGGCCTTATTTAGTGTGATATGAGTAACCCCAAAAGGATCCCCACCCCCAAATCATTTTCCCTTTTTTGACGCCTGAAATTCTATCATTATAGCTTCAATCTTTGGTTAACGCCAGCTCTTCACCTACCAAAAGGTAAATATTTTCAGGAGGAGTAGTATACTAAGTAAATATTCAGTCTTAGTATGAGCAAGTTGATCAGATTTTTACCTACAAGGAGGTGGATTGACAAGCAATAAGGCACCCAAGGAGACTCCTGGGAATGGAGTGTAAAGTATGAAAGTGAAGATAAAGAAAGACAAATGTTCTCTACTTTGAAATTTAATTTTGTGTGGAGGAAAACACAAAGATCTGTGCTCCTTGAAGGTCTAAATTACTTTTCTCTGTCTCTGGCTCCCGCTTCGAGACCTGCCATCAAAGCTTGTTTGAGGCTAACCTAATGAAGCAAACTTAATTTGTTGTATCTCACATATGGATAAATAAAGAACAAATTCAGTAGCATCTACTACATACATATAATTTTAAAACTTCTGTACAAATAGGAATCATCCCTTTGGTTGCAAAAGTAGTCTCTCAGAATTAATGCGATTGCTTTCCCACTTGTCACCACAATGTCCTACGTTCAGATCTCTGTTACAGCTCTCAACTACTTCAAAGTATCTCTATCTAGTCACCTATTTGCCTTCCCACTAGTTTATGAGCAACCAGAAGGTAGGACAGAAGCTTTTTCACCTATGTGGGTTTCCCTGACACTTAGTCCAACATGGGCATGATGGCAGAAAAGGATGGGGAATGGGTGCTTTAAAACCAGGCTTAATATCCTATGAGTGATAACTCTACATGATCACAAAGAAAGATAAAAGGGATCATGCCTACAATGTTTCTTCCTATCACTCTGACATTTACCTCTCTTCTGCCACAAAGCATATAAATGTCATACTATTTTATACTTGCCAAGCATCACACCTTATTTTATATCACAGGAACCCACTTGCAAGGACTAGTGGTTTGGACAGAGCCAGAGCCTGTTGTATCTCATAATAAAAATGTGTTTTCAAATATTTTTGTATTATTTTCAACCCGACTAAAACATCTTTGAGAGCAACAGATCCTCTTCCCAGAAATACACACCCAGTATCTAACGTTTCATTTCAGGAATCCAGGTATAAAGCTCATAAACAGGGCCATGGTGAAGTCTTATTAGCTCCATACAGAGGAAGGGCACTAGGACAGGACTTCAGTTTTTTCTACAAAATTAGGTCACTGGGCTTCATCAGTGTTTCTTCATGGCTGGTATTCCAACCAACTGCTTCTGAGTCACCTAGGGTGGAAAGAGGGGATTGCCTTCTTTAAAAATTTAGATTCATGGGGCCTGCTCCATATTTAGTAAATCAACTTTTTTTTAGGGTAGGACTCTAGAATCTGCTTTTTAAACGTTTGCTGTATTTTAACAGGCTCACTAACAGGTGAAAAACACCAGATTCTACCCCCTAGAGATTCTGATTTTCTAAGGTCTAGGCATGTGTATTTTTACAAAGCTTTGTAACAAATTCTGATGTACATCTAGGGTTGTACAAGACCCTCCACAAGAACAGTCCTTCTGCATCCCCCAAGACAGAGTTTGGAAAGTAAACATGCTGTATTCCTGGGAAAACCTTGACTATATGCAATGACATTCCTACATGGCCTTTCAACCCTCAGTGCCACAGGCTTTTTTTAATCATACAAAATTGCTAGTCTTCTCAGCCTCAGAAAGGTTGAGCCCTTTCCTGAAGCAAACGAACTGACCTTGTGTACTTCTAATGCAAGGGAGCACCTGGAATCCTTTCCCAACAGCTTGTGGGCAATCAGGCAAATATCAGCAAGCTTCGTGAAACAGGCCACAAAACAACCTGTGGCAAAACACTGTGAAAACACAATGATTTCCTCTTGACCATCCCCAGGCATGGTAAGAACACTGAGCTGACCCTCCCTGCCAAGGACTGCTAGTGGGATTTTGAATCCTGGAAAGCTTCAAAAAGGAAAGGAAGGGAAAGGAACTCAGCATCACTGGCAGTGTTGCATAACTTTGCAAACAAGGTTTGAAAGGGTATCTTATTTTAGCAAGAGGAAAATGAGATACCTAATTGTGTGGAAAAGCTATAGTTTCAGCAGTGACTGCAGCTGCTTGTGTAAATAGAAAATGACATTTTAAAATTTGGATGGGCATACAGTTCATGAACCTTACAGAGAAAAATACATCTTTTTCCCAACTCCAACTTCAACTCCATAAGAATATAGCTGGATGGGCAGTTACACAGTCATAAGCTAGAAGTATATCCTTTTAACTAATATTTATTGGGTGTCGATTGTGCTGGACACTGTGCTAGGTGCTAGAGATAAATGGTTACTTATACTAACATTATTGCTTCTATAAAGTAATAGATTAGTCCAATGTGATGTGAGTTCAGTGGTGTGATTAGAATTTGGGGTGGTTGGGTGTTGAGCTTGAACACTTTCTTAATTGATGGCTGCTTTTGGGCCAACTATGAAAATAATATTTTTTACTCTCTACATAAAGGTTGTTTCCTAGTGTCTAAAGAGCTGTCCCTCTTTAGAGTAACAGTTAAATTTACAGGGGGAGTAAGTGGTTCTGCAGGTAAATTCAAAGTTGAACTAAGATTCTATGTTGGACAACCAGCTATCACCAGGCTCGGCGGACTTGTCACCACCACCCATCAATCTTCCCACTATGTTGCTACATAGACGGGTGTGCTCTTTCAGCTGTTCTTGGGTAGTGGGCAGAAGTAGACATATCCCTGCTGTCATGGTGCTTATGGTCTAGTGGGGAGATAGAAATGAACAAGATTCTTTGATGAGATAAAACAAAGAACCTAAATAGCCTGGTTGGGGGTGAAGGAGGAATGGGGAGAAGAGGCTTTCCTGAGAGTGATGTAGAGCCAAGATCTAAAAAATGATGAGGAGGTTCACAGACAAAGGCATAAGGAGCAAGAAGAAGCTAACACAGACAGGAAAAACAGTATATTTTATTGATACGAATTTTCAAAAATGTGGATAAATTAGAGCCATGGGTGAATAGAAGTTGTAATTTTACAGGAGAAAAGGCTTCAAAATTGCTCTGAAGTACTAGATACCGGCCATTGGGACTGTTGAGGAACATTAAGGAAGGGAGAAATATCACTACATTTGCCCAACTAAAACCAATACTAACTTTCTATTTGTTGTGGGGAAAAATTAGTTTCTGACTTTCTTTTCATTAAAATGGGTTTATGATGAAGAGTCTGAGTTAAGAACAAGGTTAGGCCTAATGACCTCCTGACTTGCCAGTTAACACTTTGTGTATTTGTCACTCTCTTTCTTACTCATGCTGTTGCTTTTCTTTAGTGCTGGCAACTCTCCTTTCACATTTCTCTCAAGTGTAGAATGTTCACCATTTTGATTCTTCACTATAGCATGTAGAATTATAACATATCTGGGTGTCTTAAACTAGTCATTTTTTAAGTCAGAAAAGATATTATTTTATGAAGGGAACTGTGGGCTAAAATAGCATCAATTGATAAGCATCAACTAACTTCAAATTACTCATCTCAAGTTGTAAAATTCTTGCCCCAAAACTCAGTGGAATAAAACTAAAATGAACTTTTAAGAATTGTATGGAAATTGCCCAGTATGACAAGAAAGTGGCACTTTCAAAGGCAAAGGAAAGAAGCCCAATGGTCTCCCCACTCCAAATCCCACCTTGTTATTTTCCTGTGTTATCCTTTTTATCACGTATGTGGATACGTGGTCCTATTCCACATAGAAAGTTCCCCACAAACAGAGGAGTAGGAAAAAAAAAAAAAAGACTCAAATATATAGGGTGGCCTAGTATTTTCCACAGGGAGGACTCAGTTCCACAAGATGAAATATGGGGAATCTGGACAGAGTTTTTACATCTTCAGAGGTTTTTCCACCTATCTGCAAAGGAGGGCTGGAGAAATCAGAAGTAATGTGATTTACTCTTCTAGGTAGGTTGGCGGAGTTCTCTGAAGGCGTACATTTATTAGCTACCATGTATGCAGTATTCACTATGTGCCAGGCACTGGGCTTCGTGTTATACATTAATTACTTCATTTAATTCTCACCAACCCTGCAAGGTAGTTATGATCATCAATGTTTTGCAGATGTGTCCTTGCAAACCCCCAGTAAGCCTTTGCTCTTTGGTAAAGTCTATGGTTTCATAAATATTTTATGTAGGCAAGTTTTATGAACTCTGGACTAAGAAAAGTAAGATGGTGAAATTGAGATGAAGCTAGGGATAAAGTTGGATGCAAAATATGTGCTTTATTATTCTTTTTACAGTTGACCCTTAAACAACATGGGGTTACATACATACGGTTGACCCTTAACCCCAACACAGTCAAAAACCCACAAATAACTTTTGATTCCCCCAAAATATAACTACTAATAGCCTATTGTTGAATGACAGTCTTACCAATAACATAAATAGTTGATTAATACATATTTTATACATTATATGTGTTATCTATTGTATTCTTACAACAAAGTAAGCTAGAGAAAAGAAAATGTTATTAAGAAAATCATAAGGAAAATATATTTACTATTAATTAAGTGTAAGTGGATTATTATAAAGGTCTCATCCTCATTATCTTCACGTTGAGTAGGCTGAGGAGGAGGAGAGAAAGGAGAAGTTGGTCCTGCTGTCTTAGGAGTGACAGAGGCAAAAGAAAATTTGTGTGTAAGTGGACCTGTGCAGTTCAAATCGAGGTTGTTCAAGAGTCAACTATATTTGCTACAGATGATTAAAAAGTAACTCTGAGTTTCTTGGCACCCAATGCAAAGAAATAAAGGCAACCATCTGCACAAGTCACAGTGTCCTCAAGATAAATTATAGGAAAGATCAAAACAATGCCTATGGCAGACATTAACTAATGAATTATTTACCACTGAACCTAGATTGACCCTGAGAATCCTTCTCAATACAGTATTCTAAGGCAGCTACCAATCGATCAAAGTTAGCACATGAGATGAGACCTCTTTATGACCCTTGGTCTAAATCCAGGGTGGCAAACTGAAGCCCAAACATCCGTCTTTATAAAGTTTTGCTGGAACATAGCTCTGCCCATTTGTTTATATATTGTCTATGGCTGCTTTTGCACTATACTGGTAGAGCTGAGCAGCTGAGACAGGGACTGGATGGTACGCAAAGCCGAAGATAGTTACCACATGGCTCTTTACAGAAAACACGTGCCAAACACTGTTACAGATGGATGGCCAAACTGAAACAAAATCAGTGGAGATATATATATACACACACACACATATATAAAAAAATTAATTTTTTTAGCTTGCATTTATTATGTGCCTTCATGTATGGGGCACTGTGTTAAATTTGAGGCATACAAAAATAAGCTGCACATCATCGTCCTCACCTTGAAATAGCTCTGATTTAAAAATTCTAATGCTCCAGATATTTTTCTTAAGCATTTTATTTCTTTCCACTTGACCATATAACCTAAAAAGTTAGAGAGTCTTTGAAATTGTAGTCTGGTAGCAGTCCTCAGAGAAAATGGATGGGTAAAAATACAGCCAGACATTATAAAGGGAAGCTGCTTTATTTTATGTAAGATTAAAAATAAAAAGGTTATTAAGCATTCTAAAAACAATGAGCAATTGGCAATACCTCATAAAAAACTAACTTAAGCAACTTTAGATTCTCAAAACTGTCATTTGTCAGGAACCACATAATCATGAGAAAATTAACAAGGCCCCAAAGAGACATGTAAAATTTGAATTAGGATTCACAGTAGATTGGCAGGGACATAATAAATCCATAATTATGGTGATCCACAGCTGCTGCAACCTTAGAAAATAATGAACTGCTTAGTGAGGGCTGGTGTCTCTCAAACAGCAAGAAAAAAACATCTGCTGTGGAAGTGTCCTATCTTTATGTCCTACACCCAAATAGTCCATAGACAAGGGTGATCCACCTGAAGATTTATTGTTGCAACAAGCAAGTTCCAGATGTCATAAATCATTATGGAAAGAGATTAGAAAAATTATAAACTTTGCCATCTACAATATACTCAATTATTAGTTTCCTTCTATTACCCCAGGTAGTACCTGTGATTCTTCTTCAAAACACATTGTGTTGATACAAGTGCCCTAGAATAAAGAAGTCGTTACTTACGAGATACACACAACAAACCAAGCTTTCTTTTCTAACACAAATCTATGTCCACATTCAGGCAATTAAATAGTGAAGATTAATAGAACTTCAGAAGACAGGTGGCTGGCCATTTTTGCATTGCATTTCTACTTATCAATTAAATGAAATGCCAATTTTGTTTGAAATCTTTCCTTCAAGAGCAGTACAAAACAAAATTTTATACATAACACATTTTAATGTAATATTTAATGGTATGCTTCCTAAGAACTAGGTACATTCTCACAATTCTTTCCAGTTCTTCAATTAAAAAGAAAATTAAGTTTGGATTTCTATGTGTGTATCTTGTGTAATCTTTCAAATACAACTTCTGTAAATGATAGCTAAATTCCACAATACCTCATTTAATGAGTGCCACCAGGGAATGAAGAGTTCCACATAAGTGAATGTCCCATTTAACTCAACTTTAATACCCTAAGTGATGAAAAATTATTTTAATCTCTTTTGATGAAAGTGCTTCTAAAATGAAAAAACATACTTCTCAAAGTTTTTCAAAAAGAATGCACAGAAGAAAACCCAGCATTTTCTTGATGATTTAGGGCTATCTTGGGAACACAAAGGGAGGGTTGTGGCGTGCATGTCTCCTGTATGTGAGTTTGGTTTCCACAGCACATCACCCTGATCTCTGTGAGAAGCTCTTGATTCTCCTCCATAGGTAGATAGTACTGCTTCTAAGAGGGTGCTTTATGCACAATTATCTAGCCTTAAGACATGCAAAATGTTTAACCTTCTTACTGGAGAAAGGTACATGAGTTTTGTGATTGTTTTTTACCCCTCAGTTCCTTTTTGTTTACTTCCTGCTTCATTACAATGTTCCAGGTAGCTTAAAAAAAAAAAAAAAAAAAAGGTCTATCCTTCAGATAGGTAGACTGTAAGCAGTACAGAAATGTGAATATTGAATGAATATCTACTTTTTATGAAAAATCATAAATAATTTCCCTTTAGATTCATATACTCTAAGAAAATCCATCAAAATGGCAAGACTAAAACTGGTAACGTTATATCTATGATGTTTATATGCACATAAGGAATTCTTATGAAAATCTAAATGAAGTTTGTATGATTTGTCTTATGAAAAGTTAAATGGCTTTACATTCTTACCTAACTGTTCTTTGGACCAAGACTGATACTGTCTTTCACTTCTGGTTCTTTAGCACTTTTTACAACGTCAGGCATTAGGCAGATGCTCAATAAATGCTTGGAGAATGAATGAATTAAAAACACAGTGTCATGGAAAAATTTAAAAATTCAGTATCTCAAACTTTATTTTATTTTATTTATTTATTTATTTATTTATTTATTTTGAGACGTAGTATCGCTCTGTCGCAGGGGCTGGAGTGCAGTGGCCGGATCTCAGCTCACTGCAAGCTCCGCCTCCCGGGTTTACACCATTCTCCAGCCTCAGTCTCCCGAGTAGCTGGGATTACAGGCGCCCGCCACTTCGCCCGGCTAGGTTTTTGTATTTTTTTTAGTAGAGACGGGATTTCACTGTGTTAGCCAGGATGGTCTCGATCTCCTGACCTCGTGATCCGCCTGTCTCGGCCTCCCAAAGTGCTGGGATTATAGGCTTGAGCCACCGCACTCGGCCCTCAAACTTTAAATAATCAGTTTACCTTAAATTACATAAATTGCCACACTGACAAGTAAACAATATTTAATAACACTTATCTTTTTTGAAAATATTTTCAAAAATTATTCATGAATGAGCCACTTCATAAAATTAAGGCTAGGTGTGATGGCTCACATCTGTAATCCCAGCACTTTGAGAGGCCAAGATAGGAGGATTGCTTGAGTGAGCCAGGGAGTTTGAGACCAGCCTGGGCAATATAGCAAGGCCCCCATCTCTACAAAATAAAAATAAGAAACCAATGTACAGGAATGAAAAAAGCAGTTGCCAAGGAGTTTTTCCTGACTACACTTCTGGAAACTACCATGAAACAGTGACAACTTCCATATTAATGAACAATAATAATCTTAAACTTCTACATGGTTTTGGTGAAGCATGCATCTGTAGTTAGTCTTTTCCCCACCAGATGGCACCCATGAATCAAGTGAAATGTTTAAACGTCTCTGAAAATCAAAAGGGAAAATGAATAAAGTAGTAAGCGTGGTTGTCCTCTTGTCTACTACATGAGCAACTGTCAAAATTCATACCTATGAAAAGCAGAGGGCTGGCTGAACTGAGTTACAAAGTAAGCCTAATAATTAATTCAAGTATTCATTCTTTCAACATTTATCAAGTGTTTATCATACTCCAAGCATATGCTAAACACATAGAGCTAAAAGAAAGTCCTTGACCTCAAAGAGCTTATCACTTAAGGAAGCAGATGACTTGTAGAGAAATAACTACAAAAGAATACAACAAATTCTCTAATTGAGAAGCCTCAGAAACACCATGTATTAGTCCATTTTCATGTTGCTGATAAAAACATACCTGAGACTGGGAAGAAAAAGAAGTTTAATTGGACTTAAGAGCTCCACATGGCTGGGGAGGCCTCAGAATCATGGCGGGAGGTGAAAGGTACTTCTTACATGGCAGTGGCAAGAGAAAAATGAGGAAGAAGCAAAAGCAGAAACCCCTGATAAACCCATCAGGTCTCGTGAGACTTACTCACTATCACGAGAATACCATGAGAAACACTAGCCCCCATGATTCAATTACCTCCCCGGGGTCCCTCCCACAACACATGGGAATTCTGGGAGATATAATTCAAGTTGAGATTTGGGTGGGGACACAGCCAAGCCATATCATTCTGTCCCTGTCCCCTCCAAATTTCATGTCCTCACATTTTAAAACCAAACATGCCTTCCCAACAGTCCCCCAAAGTCTTAACTCATTTCAGCATTAACCCAAAATTCCACAGTCCAAAGTCTCATCTGAGACGAGGCAAGTCCCTTCTGCCTATGAGCCTGTAAAATCAAAAGCAAGCTATTTACTTCCTAGATACAATGAGGGTACAGGTATTGGGTAAATATAGCCATTCCAAATGGGAGAAATTGGCCAAAACAAAGGGGTTACAGAGCCCATGCAAGTCCAAAATTCAGCAGGGCAGTCAAATTTTAAAGCTCCAAAATGATCTCCTTTGACTCTAGGTCTCACATCCAGGTTACACTGATGCAAGAGGTAGGTTCCCATGGTCTTAGGCAGCTCCACCCCTTGGTTTTAAAGGGTATAGCCTCCCTCCTGGCTGCTTTCATGGGCTGGTGTTGACCGTCTGCAGTTTTTCTAGGCCCACAGTTCAAGCTGTCAGTGCATCTACCATTCTGGGGTCTGGAGGATGGTGGCCCTCTTCTCACAGCTCCACTAGGCAGTGCCCCAGTAGGAACTCTGTGTGGGAGCTCTAATGCCACATTTGCCTTCCACACTGCCCTAGCAGAGGTTCTCCATGAGGGCCCCACCCCTGCAGCAAACTTTTGCCTGGGCATCCAGGCAGTTCCATACATCTTCTGAAATCTACGCAGAGATTCCCAAACCTCAATCCTTGACTTCTGTGCACCCACAGGCTCAACACCACGTGAAAGCCGCCAAGGCTTGGGGCTTCCACCCTCCGAAGCCACAGCCTGAGCTGTACATCAGCCCCTTTCAGCCAAGGCTGGAGCGGCTGGGACACAAGGCATCAAGTCCCTAGGCTGCACACAGCACAGGGACCCTGTGCCCAGCCCACAAAACCACTTTTTCCTCCTGGGACTTGAGGCCTGTGATGGGAGGGGCTGCCATGAAGGTCTCTGACATGGTCTAGAGATATTTTCCCCATGGTCTTGGGGATTAACATTAGGCTCCTTGCTACTTATGCAAATTTCTGCAGCTGGCTTGAATTTCTCCCCAGAAAATGGGTTTTTCTTTTCTATTGCATAGTCAGGCTACAAATTTTCCAAATAGTTATGCTCTGCTTCCCTTATAAAACTGAATGCCTTTAACAGTACCCAAGTCAACTCTTGAATGCTTTCCTGCTTAGAAATTTCTTCCACCAGATACCCTAAATCATCTTTTTCAAGTTTAAAGTTCCACAAATCTCTAGGGAGGGGGCAAAATGCCACCAGTCTCTTTGCTAAAACATAACAAGAGTCACCTTTGCTCCAGTTCCCAGCAAGTTCCTCATCTCCATCTGAGACCACCTCATCCTGTACCTTATTGTTCATATCACTATCAGCATTTTTGTCAAAGCCATTCAACAAGTCTCGAGGAGGTTCCAAGCTTTCCCACGTTTTCCTGTCTTCTTCTGAGCCTTCCAAACTGTTCCAACCTGTGCCTGTTACTCGGTTCCAAAGTCACTTCCACATTTTCAGGTACCTTTTCAGCAACACCCCACTCTACTGATTCCAATTTACTGTATTAGTCCGTTTTCATTGCTGCTGATAAAAACATACCTGAGACTGGGAAGAAAAAGAGTAAAGTTTAATTGGATTTCCAGTTCCAACATGGCTGTGGAGGCCTCAGAATCGTGGTGGGAGGTGAAAGGCACTTCTTACATGCTGGCAGCAAGAGAAAAATGAGGAAAAAGTAGAAACCCCTGATAAACCCACCCGATCTCATGTGACTTACTCTTTATCATGAGAATAGCATGAGAAAGACGGGGCCCCATGATTCAATTATCTCTCCCTGGGGCCCTCCCACAACACGTGGGAATTCTGAGAGATACAACTCAAGTTGAGATTTGGGTGGGGACACAGCCAAACCATATCATATCATGTCCAAAGGGACATGTGAGCCAAATTTTGAGGGATGTAAGGAGTTGCTGAGCAGAATGGGCTGGGTAGCAATCCAGGCAGAGAATACATTCCATATAAAAACATAAAGGCATGAAAAACATGGATATTTGGGGTTTAGAATTGGGTTACAGAGCTGCAGAGTTATAGAGCTGGAGGTAAGAGTATGTATGTGTGTTTGGAGGGGAAGGGAAAGGGAAAGGAAATGGTGGAAGACCAGAAGTAACAGCAGGCTGCAACTATGTAAGGATACTTAAGAATTTTAATTCTATGATAAATAGCAATAGCTGATATTTACTGAAAACTGTCTATATGTTGAACACTATGCTAAGTGCTTAAATGCATTATCTTATTTATTCCTCATTATACTCTCAAACCTTTATTTCTATACCTATTTTTCAGAGCCCTGCCATTGCTCTGTCCTTGGGTTCTTGCCTTGGAGCTGCTCTAATAACAACTGTGCCCCACAACTCACCGGCTTCAAAAGTCTTTAGAAGTGGGTAAGGCATGCTGTTTTTGGACAATTCATTCTGTTCCATAGTAAAATGCAGGGCAGTAAAGTTCTGTTATTCCAGCTTCTGGAAGGAGTCCTGAACAAGACTAGGAAATCTGGGTTCCCAGTCACACAGCAATCAACCAACTCTGTGAATGTGTGCTCTTGTACGCATTCCTTAACCTCACTGGCTGTCAGTCCCCTTACCTGTAAAACCGGGGAGTGGGCTGAAGGGATTGGATTAGAAGATCTTCAAAATCACTTTATGTCTTAAATTTTATTCCATATATTTTAGTTATTTATTTCCCTCTACCATACTACCCTACTTCTGAGGTGTTAATGAGTAATTTAAGGCAGGCTACAAAGAATCTGCAAAGCCTATATAATCTGGAAATCCTGAGAATTAACCATAATATTGACAGACTAACAGCAGAGTAAAGATAATAGTTCACAGGCTCCTAATATGACTATCTATTTCGCAGCCATCATATTAAGTGGTAATCTCGCAAAGTTAAACTGCATAAACCTAAAGGAAAGAAGGCATATTAATTAACCAGAAGGTTACAGATATGCTCGTATTTTCATGTATCATTGAAACAGAAGTTTCTCCAACACCTCCACATTAGCTTTGGTGACTTAGCAGCCATCAATCGGCCGTATGACACCATTATTGAATTAACAGAACCAGCTAAGAAATCAGATGGCTTCAAATTCCTGCTGTCACAGTAGTGACAATGAACAAATCTATTTATTAAATAATAGCAATTCTCTTGCTGAGCATTAACTAAGGCAGCAAAAATGAGACCAAGTGTGACTGATTTTCAACATTATAAGATTGTGGTGATAATAAGAAGTAATGATATAGGATGAAGCAGGAAAAATACTTGAACTTCCTATCAAGAATGTAAAAACACTTAATATTTTAGGACAAGCATTCTTGAGGTCAGTCTTTTAAAATAAATTTAAGTATCATCAAACTTAAACCACACTCTCTTAATTTTATGTAGATCATACCTGCAAAAAATAATACTGAACAATAATAAAAATATTAAAACACATACACTTAGAAAGTATCCTGAACTTGAGGCACAACAGTTCCTACCATTGAGTGACTCTTCACGTTAATTCATTGTGCTTTGAGGACATAAAACATTTGGGACCTTGATTAATAAGGACTTTTAAAAATAGTATAAAGCATTGAAATGCTTTAAGCAGACAATAGCCATTTTATTCTGATTGGGTCAAATATTTCTCTTACATGGTTTTGTATTCTTTCATCATTAAATAAAACAGATGATAAATGAGAAAAGTTATAATTCTGAGATGACTATTAAGTGAATTTAAATTATTTAACTAGCTCCTGGGAAACATATTTTATTAAAATATATTCACAGAGTTCACTTTTCTTTTAATTGTGTAAGACTATGTAAATACAAATACTGAGAGATTTCATTATTTCAATCAAAAGCAACCAGCTACTACGTAGAGGTAAAAAACAAATGAGCTGAAATATTTTAGTGAATATAATAAAAATGTTCACAAGTGCTGACAGTGATTGAGCATATACTGTAGGCCAGGCACTAAGCTAAGACCACAGATGTATTCTGTCAATTAAACTAAAATCAAGAGGGGAAAGAAACCCACTTGGCCTAACAAAATTCACACTAGATTGGTTTTTTCAAGTGAAATTCATTCTACTTTAGAATTATTCTACCAAACATTGCATAACTATCAATACATATGAGGCTCCACCTGTGTGACATGATAAACCATAAGAAAGTAATTTAAAAAGTCAGGACCAATAAGATAATTATAATGACGACAAATGGATTAAACTCTCCTAAAAAGGAAATATAATATCAGGTAGGATTTATTAAGTCCATTTCGGAAACAAAATCTCACAACTACTTTAAATACTTCATATTTAAGGCTGTTTTCCACTATAATGTTTCTGCCATTAACTAACTGGCATAATTACACAAGCAAAAGAGTATGTTAAGAAACAATTTTGTTGATTCTGAAACCATATTTCAAAATACACTCTTGGGAATACTAAACATCCAAGAAACTCTATTCACTTACAGCTGTTTTAGAGAAGCTGGTGCATATATTCTTCACATCATTAGATTGATACCTACAGTTGAATGAATCTTGGACCATTAAAATGTCAAGAAATTTGTTTTAAAAGTCTCCTGGCCAGGCACAGTGGCTCACACCTGTAATCCCAGCACTTTGGGAGGCCGAGGTGGGCGGATCATGAGGTCAGGAGTTTGAGACCAGCCTGGCCAACATGGTGAAACCCCATCTCCACTAAAAATACAAAAAATATTAGCCGGGCGTGGTTGTGTGCACCTGTAATCCCAACTACTCAGGAGGCTGAGACAGCAGAATAGCTTGAACCCGGAAGGCGGAGGTTGCAGTGAGTCGAGATTGTGCCACTGCACTCCAGCCTGAGGGAAAAAAAATCTCCCCAGGTTCCCCCATATAACTCTTATAATTATAATAGAAGAGGTGGGAGAGACTCAAACAGATGAAACATCTAGATTAAGGACCCACTTCAAAGCTCTGCCACACCCTTGACCCAGGTGAGTCTTAGTTTATTGGCAATCTTCAGATGTGTTTCTTCTGCAGGGCCTGCCCACAGTCAGATGCAGGCTTGAGAGACCAATGGTGGCTGAGGACACAGCAGGTGGGACTGCCAGCTTTACTGGATTGTCAAGATGTTTTTCTGATTTTTCTACAAGACAACAAAACATGAACCATTCAAAAAGGAAAATGCATTCTTTAAAGCAGATTTAGTACAATGGCTTGATGACATTTTCCAGCAGTGAAGCAGCTAGTAATTAAATATCAACGAGTTAATGACCTGGCTGATTCAATGAACTTTGATTTGGTACAATTAGGACTCCATCACTGAAGCTTCTCCTTTCAGGTTGCATAGCTTCAGGTCCCAGGACAAGTCTACTGGGAAAAACAAACAGGGGAGCCGCAGCCTCCACCATTTATGCAACACTAGTGCAGCATTGCTTAAGCATATGCTATCTCACATTTTCCAAGGTCTCTGCTGCACTGCGGTATTTCTGGCCCAGCAAACTCTATCTGACGGATCACTACTTTTTTGACTATGCTAAACCAAACAAGAAGGGGGCATTTATATACACATACAGATGTACGTACCCAGTCACTCTTTTAGCCTCCTCCCTTCCAGAAAGGTTACCTTGACTGTTGTAAATTATACCATTCTTTAAATAAGATTAGGTTGGAGTGGAGATAAGAGCAACAGATCAGAATCTAAACTACATCTTCAGGATGAGAGAATTAAAGGATTGCCAATATAAAGTTAAAGGAGTTATTATTTATAATCAAAAGGAGTTGAGCAGTCCCTGACGACTACATATTTGGTTCTACAAACTCTCTGGATGGTCCCAAGCAGCTCAGTCTCTGCTTAGTAACACACAGGTCTTCACTCATGCCAGGGTTATATGATTTGTGACTTACCTTCAGGGTTTGGGACTTAAAGGCTTTTGTTTTCACGTAACTATGTTTTGTCCATATCTAGATACATTTATATTGTAGAGAAAACATCACACAGCCATTGAAACATGATTTAATGATGGTATTTTTTTTTTTTTTTTTTTTTTGAGACAGAGTATCACTCTGTCACCCGGGCTGGAGTGTGATGGCACGATCTCAGTTCACTGCAACCCCCACCTCCTGGGCTCAAGTGGGCCTCTTGACTCAGCCTCCCAAGTAGCTGGGACTACAGGCAAGCACCACCATGCCCAGCTCATTTTGTACTTTTTGTGGAGACACGGTTTCACCACATTGCCCAGGCGTGTCTCAAACTCCGAGGCTCAAGTGATCCACCCACTTCAGCCTCCCAAAGTGCTGGGATTACAGGTGTGAGCCACTGCACCTGGCCAATGGTGTAAAATATTTATAGTATATTGGTAACTGGAAAAAAAAGTTCACCAAGCTGTCCTATAGAGTGAATCCATATACGCATAAAATAAGGATGTGTATCATTACAGAACCTCTAGCATTAGTTGTTCTTTTGGAGTGAAGGAATTACATGAGACATTTTTTTTTCCTTCTTTAAGTTTTCTGTATTTTTAAGGATTTCTACAATGAATATATATTACTTTCATAATAACATAATGTTGGATGGGAATAATGGAAAGAAGGGAAGAGAAAAAAGCAAGAGGTAACACCACCTCTTTCTCTCAGAAGAGTGAGCAAGCAAACACTGAATGTGTAATCTCTTAAATTCACCACTTAAATATTAACCTTCCCTCATTTTCAGTTATTTGACTTTGTCACAGCAGGAGGCCTACCAAAAAAGTATTTGGGGTGGGGAGCACAGAAAATCAAAAGCTAAAAATAAAAGATTCAGCAGGAAGTGTTTTACACTAATATCAACACAGGAGGGGGATGCCATGAGGCATTTTTTTTTAACATAGCTTAATGGTTGCCACTTTTTAAAAAATTGATCATCCAGATTTCTCATTTTCATACCTTCAACTTGTCAACTTACATCTAAAATGAATAATGTGCAAAAGTTAAAAACATTTGCTTTTGTTACTCTCTAGCTTTAAAAGAAAAGAAGGGGACAAATTCCCTGTAGAAATAGGATTAATGACATATGGTAATTACACTATTAGGTTGAAATATCCATAACAGCATAAACCTCCATTAAACACATTTCTCAAGAGGCACTTTTATTAAAGACAAATTCAGTCATTTTAAATTCACAAATAGAAAGCTATGTATCAAAATCTTTTTTTATGTAATCAGATTGTCTGAGTCATTCATTCCACAATTCCTGGCTCAGAAACATTTCAAATAAAGACAGGAAGAAAGGTTATACCCCAGGCAAGAGACAATATATTTGCAGATGCAATATTTGAAGCTGTGAATTTAAAAAAAAAAAAAGTCAAAGCAACAAAAAGAATGTATGCTTTCTATTTGCATGCTGCAAATTCTTGGTCAGCTGTGGCTCATTACCCACCAACTTCCCTAGCTCCCATGTCTCCCATTCCTCCAAACAATGAGGAGGCAAGGAAGAGAGGGAGGTGGGGGATGCTCAAAGAGGGATAATGAAAAATGATGATGGAACAACAAGAAATGCAATAAACAAGAAGAGCTCTTGTTCTTCCATTTTATACCACTTATCATCAGGTGTCTGAAGATACCTTTATGCTTACCTTATTTTTGTTTCAATTTCATTTTTAATTGCCTTGTTTTCCATTGGGCTTAATTTTGTGAACAATTCAAAAACTTTTCTAGGAATAGGTAGATATAAGTCCTACATAAATAACAAAAAAATCATTCACTCAAAATATAGCATTTCAAATTAAAATAAAAATTGTTTTCTGTGCTATTTCTATCAACAAACAGCTAATACTCAGTTCTCTAAAAATTGCATATAATACAAGGCAATTTTATCTAAGAAATTATGATTTTATTAGAAAACAAGTACAGATGTGCCTCACTTTCTCAACTACAGCAAAATGTGAATAGAAACTAAGTTTGTGTTAATCATACTCCCTTTATGGATCTCTTATAAAGAAAATAACCTGTGTTGCAAGTACTGGGTTCCATTCTGCTTGTTTTAAAAGCAAAGAGAACTAGCATATACTAAAAGCCTACGATAACACCTGGCAGTGTGTTAAGCATTTTCATAGTGTTTATCGTTTAATTCTCACAGCCATTTCACAGATGAGAAAACTGAAGCACAAAAAGATTAAATTCCCCAGGTCGTTCAGCAGTGAATGATGAGGCTGAAATTCAAATTCAGTTCTCTTCTATTTCAAAAGACACATTTTTCTAATATACACGACCTCCTGGAATATCTGCATTAGTGGTACCCATGTCATATAACATTTTTCCAGCTAGACACACAGGTAAGATGCCATGAATCTTGGTCTAAGGGTAAGTAAACTTGGGGAAAATGACTTGAGAGACTAAGATCAGCCACGAATATCATACTCAGAAACAGACAAATGGCAATAATAATCAGTTATCAAATGTGAAGATTTTGATCATTTAAAGGAGTCTTCATCCTATAAGATTACTTCATGTATTTCCCCAACAATTCTGAGAAGCAGTGAGGCAGGTATTATCACCACCCTCACCTTGTAGCTAAGGAAACTGAGGCATACAGCAACTAAACAACTTACCCAAGACTACAGGGAACAAAATATAAGTCAGAAGCAAAGTTTCTTAATGCACTGTCCAGCACTATGTCTCCTATGTCATGCAGCATTTGGGAAATAATTTCTATCAAAATAAAACTTCTGATAGCTTGAAGAGGAGTCAAGCATTCACTGTAGCCCACACTTTAAGCAGATACTATATAGGAGTGGAAATACAGGCTTTTTTCAATCCATCTTATTTCAGTCAAGTGAAATTGCTCTGTGTTCATAATATGCTCAAAACCATATTCACTTTCTTACTTTCTTGAAGAAAACCTTAGGTAAATTTTTTTTTTTTGAGAAAACATACATAGTGAAAAAGGTTTTCTTCACCCCTCCTTCCCTTGGATCCCTGCTTTGAAATAAAATAAGTAAGTGGAAGAACTGACTATAAAGTATGAGAAAGAGCAAAAAAAACAAAAGAATGACTCCCCTGCAAGAGTTCTTCAAGTTTGGCATTAAAAAAAAGCTCTGAGAAGGCAGAACTGACTACATAGAGAAAGTATTATACACAAATTTATATTCCAATAAACAGTGATGTTTCTCAAAGTAGCCTTTTTAAAACAAATTCTTAGCTCTACTTAAGAAAAGTATCAAGCACCATCTGAAGAAGAAAACATTTTGGAAGAATAGGTTTGCATCATAACCCTGGAAAATACTATGTCCTAACCTAAGGATATTTAGATACTGACTACTGGTATTTAATTTTAACTAGGAACATGTGAATTGAAAACATGGACAAATAGTGAGACCCACCCTTTATGTCTCCTCCGCCAAGAATGCCTTCCCCATACATACCAAACTAAGTTAGGAGATCCCTGTTCTTCTCCCATCCTTTTCTTTTTCTTCTTGCCACTTAGCACAATTTATAATTGGGCATGAAAATGTGTGATGTCCTGTTTCCCCCATTAGATAGCTAACTCTGTCTATTTCACCACTATAGACCTACTGGCTAGCATAGTGCCTTGGGAAAATAGTAGGTGTTCAGTAAATAATTGCTGAATGAACTAAATGGATAAATGAGGACCTGTGGATTCCAGGTGATGGGTGCAGCTTCCCATTTGATCTCTCCTGTTCTCTGGCAATTTCTCCAACCTTTGAGTGAAGAAAGTACTTTTCTGGTGTGGTACGGGATGGTCAATCAGCTTGTGCACATAGGCAAAATACCATAACCACAAAAACCTACACTGAGTATGTGGACATGTTAAGTGTCTGTACAAACTTCAGGCTGCCTAAACCAAAAGGCAGAGAAATACTGGCTGCCTGAGCAACTCTTATTTTTTATTTCAAATGTTTGTCCCTTACTGTCTTAATTAGTGTCATTTATACATTCAGTTAGAAGAGCATGTAACTGAACCTCTCAGCTTAGAAATGCATTTTAAAACTTCTTTTCCCCTTGTCTTAAACTATAGCCTTAAAATGTACCTTAAAATTCACTGTTTCCCTCTCTTTCCCACTCCCTGGCACTCTGCACTTATCTAACCATATGCTTGCTTAGAAATTCATGGGCTAATCTTAAAATGAACCCGGCATGAAGACTTAGGTATGGAATTCTCCCCCACTTAGAGATTACCTCAAGGCAGTGAATCTACAACCCAGCCACAACCAAAATGACACCAGCTCACACTCCAGGTGTATAAGAACTGAAGACGGCCATCAGAAAGTGACATACAGACCTGCAGCATGCACTGCTCCCGCATGTTTCCCATACCAAGCTTTCTTCCTTCGCTCCACCTAAAATTTTGAGATGGTTCCTTTGAGGCTTCAGCCTGGTCATGTCCTCTGTTGGCATTTGAATAAAACTGCCTTCCTTTCACCACATCTCACCTCTCATGTATTTGGTTTTTCAGGTAGGGAGCAGCTAAACCTGAATTTGGTTACAAGCAGCACAAATTGGAAGCTGTGTATTATGAACAATACTACCTCAACTAAGTAATACAGTATGAACTAACTAGATACAAAAACAAGTCACTCAGGCTAGCCCCCATAAATGTCTTGCAAATGTTTTCTTCTTCAGGAAGTATAACCACATTTTATTCTCTCTTTTGTCTCATTCAGTTCTTGCATGTCTTTAGGGCAAAGGGAGTTAATTCCCTACATTTGTGTAGCACTTCACAGTTTACAAAACACTTTTTTTTTTTTTTAAGGGACTGCTAAATCAGAAATTTCAACACAGATACCAAGATATGTTCATGAAATTCCACTCTGAAGTTCCAGGCCCACGTGTACATTTGTAAAAGAAACATTTTGCAACCTGTTTTGTGGTTCTAAAAAGCCCTAACCCACATTCAAAATAAAAGAGTCAAAAGTATGGAAATTAAGGGAGAGTTTCTAAGGAAGGTTTCTTGGGAGCACAGTGTCCCCCTTCTTACATGTAACACAGAGGAATGAGTGATGATGTGGGGAAGTCAGGAGAGAGGGGCTTCAAAAGGGCTGTTCAGGAAGCCTGGCATGTGCCCCTACAGTTAGGAGGGGATATATGTGTGACTCCTGCCTGGAAAAGCTAGAAGAGCAGAAGCTGAAGGAGAGGTGGGAAGGTGGCGGGGACTGTGCTAGACTGGCCTGCACTCCCAGTGCTTGTCTGTCCAGGATCACGAGTGCTCCCTGTGGACAGATGCGAGCCACAAGGGGGAGAGCTGGCCTGAAGCCACTTAGATCCTGCCAGAGGACTGCCTGGAGCAGTGAAAGGAATCTCACAATGGAACATTTATGGAACAGATTGCTGAAAACCAGGATGTGGGGAAAATGCACTGACTACACTACAAGTAAATAAAATGAAGAGGGTAGGCATGGCAGAAACTCACAGTGACCAGCAGAAAGAGTGAGCTTTAAACACTTACCAGGCACTGAAGCATGAAGCCATGTGTCACTATCAGCCAAGTAAGCACTATCCTGCCCCCTCTCTTTTCCTCTCCCTCTTTTCCTTCCTTTTCCAGCTTAGGCCCTGGCAGGATCAGGAACTATCAAGTAGAAACTTAAGGTAGACAGAGTTTCTAACTGTCAAAGGAACTAACTGGGAAAGGGAAACTGGGAAATTTAACTCAAATCAACTTTGAAGTTTTGATTACCTCATGGAATTGGCCATTCTACTCTGATAATTTCCAACTAAAAGTCACTGTAATGAAGTATATTACTTTAAATTAAGAGGAAAATCATAGGGCCACCCAAGTTTTCATTTTGGGGTAGGGAGGAGCTTCCTCTACTGAATACACTCTAATTGGAAAATAGGAAACAAAATAAAGATGCTTTTTGGTTAGACCCCATGAATCCTGTTTTCTTCAGTTCACTGGTTACTAGATGAGTTGAAAATCTTTCAGTCAGCGAATCATAGAAACCTCACAAGCTACCTTAACCCCTAAAAGGGAATTTTGAGACTAAAAACAAAACAAAACAAAAAACTGCTGTAAACATAGGAGTTAGGTTTGCCTCAAAGAAGAACTAAATCAGAAACTTAGACCCCATCTGCCTTGCATCTCTGCCTTAGATCTGTTTGTCTTCATCAATTTGTGCTGCTATAACAAAATACGACAGAGTGGGCATTTTATAAAGCAAATTTATTTTCTCATAGTTCTGGAAACTGGGAGGCCCAAGATCAGTCTCTGGCGAAGGCCTGTTCTCATAGATGATACCGTCCAGGTGTCCTCGCGTGGTAGGAGAGAAAGAGGGACAAAAGGACCTAGCTAGTTCCCTCTAGCCTTCTTATAAGGTCACTAGTCCCATTCTTGAGGGCTCTGCCCTGGTGACTTAATCACCTCCTAAAGGCCCTACCTCATAATACTGTGCATTGGGGATTAAGTTTCAACACAAACTGAAACTTTGGCAGGTACATAAACATTCAAACATAGCACTGATACTCTTTGTATGCTATAATATTCTCTCCAACAGAGGGAGTCAGAAGGTAGCCATTTGCTACCAGTAGCTCCAAACACTGATCCTTACAGCAATACCATACTAGAGAAAAAGGCTTGTCAGGATAGCATTGAAGAATCCCACAGGAATACTCTAGTTGGCCCTGTTTCAATCATGTTCCCACCTCCTGAACTGTGTTCAGATAAGGTGAGGTACCAGGCCATATGCTCTGCGGTCAGGATGGGTGTGTAGTCTGTTGCTAGAAGTCAAGAAGGGTGCTAGGTAGATTAAATACTTGAACCCCACAATTTTACATCCATTATCTCATTTTATCCATACTTTACAAGGGAAAAACTAAGGAACATATCCAAGGTCATACAAAAAAGCAAGAGTTAAGCTGCCTATGGAACCCAGATCATCTAACTAAATCTGGTATCCTTTCCAATACTCTAAATCTCTCCTTTAAAATATTTTCTAGAGCAAATAGATCTATTTCATTTGATATCTCCCAACAGGAAACTAGATTAAGTGACTTCTAATGTCACTTAACTCTAACATTCTAAAATAGGTCACTAATTGGTTTAGTCCAGGCTTTGTGTTATGATCTGGAGTCATTCATTCCCTAATTAATTCATTCGATACACATTTACTGGGTACCTACTACACACTATGTGTCACTGACACTCTTCTCTTGCTGTATTGCTCATCTAGGAGACTTAATACTAAACAAAGCCACTAAACCACATAGCAACTGTCTGACCAAAAATGGAAAAAATTAGTACAATAAATTCATACACACACACACACACACACACACACACAGGGAAATGATAGATCTCATGAAATTGAGAAATTTTTCATGGTACAAAAATCATATAATATGTAACAGTTTCACTACCAATGAGTATAAACCACTAGTTTAAAAAGAAAATTCATCAGCATCAGACTACAGACACAGCTATAAAGTAAAGGAAGAAAAAAATGCTCTGTAGGGTTTTTCTTTTAGACCTTAAATGTTGTTGTTCAAAAGTTCCTCTATGTTATCATTTTATGATTGCTCCCTATTTTAAAAATATCCATACCATGTATTAAACATCCATCATATCACACCAGACAACTTCAAAGACACAACTGGAAATTACTTTGCTTTTCCAGCTGTACTTTTCTGAGAGAGCTTCTGGTTAGAAAAGATAACACAGCCCAGCTTTGATTCTGGGCCTTTGTTGATGTTGGTGTATTAACGTCACACAGGTTAGAGTTTTCAATCTTTAAGTCGTGGGATGTTCCTTGTACATACATCTGGCGAAGGTAAAGGTGAAGAAAAAGGCCTCCTATCCCACTGTCTTTCAGAGCATCTATTTATACAATACTAACACATTTGCCTTAGGTAGAAAACCCAACAAGTCTGACTTTCTTGATTCATGTGCAAAACAGAAATAATATATGCTGTGAGGCATTGAGTATCAATGATTATTTACAGGACTAAACAAGCTCCTTGGAATATACTTGAAATAAAACAAGCACAAGTGCCTTGCCTCTTAAAGAAGTTCCTTTATCAATGAATGCTTTACATATCCAATAACCAAAGCAAGTCAGGAGAGCTCAGGAGAATGCTGTCATAATGACCATCTATTCTAGGTCAGAATGCAGTCCTGTGGCTTAGTATCTTGACTGTGTAACCACCACCCACAGCCACCACTGGCATAGCATATTCATAGCAGAGCTCAGAAAAGGAATTTCTCACATTGAAACAAACATCCCCCTACTTAATCAGAGGAAGCCATAGTTAGCACAGCCAGCAGATTCTTTTGCTCCAAAGTCAATTCAATGTACACTTTTGTTACCCTAGAACATATTCAGCATGGGGTAGCCATTAAGCGGGAAAGTTCTAAGAAGTCCTTGGTTTTAAAAAGCTTACACTCTTGGTGTGCAGACTGCCTTATCGAAATGAAACAAAAGAGCAATCATGCAGTGGAAAGAGATCTGAATTAAGGGTTCTGGTTCCAGGTTTACTATTTATCAGCTTTCATATCAAACATAGCAGTCTTCTCACTGCATTCATTTTCAAACAAGGACCTAGCTAGATGGTCTGTAAACTGCAGTTCCCACATTCTAAAATTCTAATCAAGCATCAAAATGCATAGGACAACCTATTATGGCTCAGAAATCATTAAGAGAGGCCGCTGCTGAAGCCCTCCAGAAAGAAAGGTTTCAATTGAATTACATTATGAATCCACAGAGAAAAAGACGCTAGAGGAAAGGGGCAAAGGGGCAGGTAGGTATACAACCAGGCTTTTGGGCTGTAACATAGGTTCCTGAAGGAGACCCTCTGCTAGGACCCTGCCTCAAAGTTCCTAGATACAAGACCCACCTCTCTCATTCAGCTGCCCTCAATGCTGCCTCTTCTCCTTCTATCAGTAGTACTCCTTGGTGCTAGAATTCTGAATCCAGAGGTTTGTGGCTATGAGATTAGCTTGTATTACAGCTAGAATATCCACCACCATCACCTCATTCAAGCAGATCCTTTAAAGAGTGTCAGCACCCTGTAAGAGTGCAATGAGTAGAACTAGAAAGATGGGGTTTCTGTCCTTTCTCTGGCCCTACCCCAAACTAGTTCAGCTCTGGACCAGCCACTTACTCTTTAGACTTCATTTTCCTCCTCCTCCTTCATTTTCTTCCTTCCTTCTTACTTATATCACTAATGTCATCTGAAGATCTCATGTATCTCTTATACATGAGATAATAGGTATAATTAAACCATAAGGTCTTCTCAAAACTTATGGTAGAGTTATTTTCATCCTTGTTATGATTTGTTGAGATAATGAATTAAGAGTTGGTCTTCTACTTCCAGTAATGGCAGGTTAGTTTATAGTAAAACAGCCTCCTGAGAACACAAGGACTCACTAAACACTTTACAACTAGTGTAAAAATCCAAGACTATAAATTCTGTTAATAATAATCACATTAGAACAATATGCCAAACTCAATTGAATTGATGTTTTGATCACCTAAAAGGCTAATTTAAAGTAAAACTACATTTTATTTCCATCTATTTACCATTTACTCTGTAAGATACCACGCTAAATAAATTTAAAAACTTCGCAAAAAATTCATGATTCCCATTTCCAAAACTCACTGGCAGTATAAACTGGAATGAGAAGTTCAATTCTGCGCATATAAATGTGACACTTACAAATAGGGGTTTTAGTGACTGGTAAATCAGAGTTGTAGAGCAGCGGCTGTTGTAAATGGTCATGACCATTTCTTGTTTGATAATAACAAGCAGTTTCCATATTTATAATTCTAGAAGCTGATTTCAATGATTAGGAATAGCTTCTTGATTTTCTGCTTTTTACAACTTGAATTTGGGCAGATGCAGTTTATTCTGAAAGGGAATATAAAACAAATAGGAGAGAATAGTCGTTTTACATACTTTTGCTAAGCTAGGCAAAAAATGAACTTCTAGCATGTCTACAATGAGGTTTTATTTCAGTAAAGAGCTGACAAAAGGACAACATACCAGAAAGAAAATCTAAATGTGAATTGTTTCCTATTATTAACGTCAGAATTTAGCTTGTAATTTCAGGTTCACTTTGCAAAAGCACCATAACTGACCTATCTGTGTCCTATATGGAGAAAAATACCCTATTTTACAAGTGTTCCCTTTACTCTGGAGATTTTTCTCTTTGATAGGCCATGAGGTACTATATACTACATTGAGATTGAGGAAGGCATATGCCGGTATCTCTATCAAGCCTTGGAATAGCAAATGTTTTTCAGGCACCAACTATACTAAAGATGCTGCATTTTTCTAACACCTAAGCTAAATGACTTACTAAACTATTTTGTTTTGTACTAGAGAACAATGGTAGGTAGGCACTGACTTCCACATTTAGAAGTTGCCCCATTGATTATTAGGCTAGATTTGGCTAGCTAGACTTGATTATTTCTTCTTCTTACAGAACATATCAAAATTAGGAACAATTTCCTTTCTTGGCTAGATCTTTTGATTTTGGAAGTTTCAGATAAAGAGAGAGAGAACAGCCAAAAGTTTTTAATGTCCCTGTCCAATACAATATTTAACTATTACTCACACTGCTTCCGACCCTTTGCAGAAGATTGGATTCTTCAATGTATCCAAAATTTCTAGGCTTCAAGCTGGTATAGCTGGGTTTTGCTCATAGCCCATAACCAAGCTCTGTGGGAGCAACTGATTGACAGTTCCAAAGAGGATAATTGTTTCCCCAGGGCAGAAATTGTGGCTCAATGGCAACATCCAATCACATCCACTTTCATCATTTACTTCTGTTCTAAAACAAACAGAAACAAGTGAATATAATTTCTAATGAAAAAAGACATTTAACAGGACATTTGTTACACTGTTTTTGTTTGTTTGTTGTTTGTTTTTGCTAAATTAGCTCATCTTCTCAAAAGGGGGCACACAGATGATGGTTTAACTTGCCTAAAAAGAGCAGATAATAGACAGAAGTTGTTCATTCCATCTGCTTCCCCGGAGAATAAAAATAAAAAGCATCTTGTGAAGGTATCAGGAGTCCCAGAGCCCAAGGAGAGGACTGTCCTGAGACTTTATTACTTTTGAGGCTTCAAATGCACCGCCACATGCTCTACTGAAAATACTATTTTGCCCATCAGAGAATCGTTCTTGGGGCATATCAAATGCAGTAGCATCCTACAATGTCTGAATTTCCAACTCAGCCTCCCAACTCATTTAAAAGCAAGGGATGACTGAAGAGGAAACTGGTATTTTCTTATGGTTAACTACTTTTCTATTTAATATTCTGGACACCATTTCAATATTCTTTGATGTGATGTGATTTGAGAGCAGTAGTGAGAGAAGAATACAGCTATTTCCCAAGTGTTGCCATGGGTTGAGTCCATTCGATGGCCTAAAACTTGTTAAAATAAGGCCATATTTTCTAAGTTATCTTGAGTGACTAGAACAACTTCTAAAGCCCTTTCTTAAGAATCAGGAAATAACACATATGGTTTTTATGAAGCTCTTCAGAATGATAAAATATTAATTCAGAAAGTACCTTCAAATAGAAATAAGGCAAGAATCAGATGAACTGGTTTCTATTAACATGTGACTCATTCCAATTTCCTTACAGGCTTCAGCAGGAGCTGCCCAAAGTCTCGTGATCAAGCTTTACTATATCTATAGTGAGATCCTAAAAGGTAGAGTAGTTTCATTTAAAACTAAACTTCATCAGTGAATAGGGAATAAATAAATTACTCTTAAAATGGAACTTTTTCTCTTTGTTCCATGAGGTCATTCTTAATGTAAATTGCCACAAGTTCTAGCTACATCGCTAGTAATAATCTCCATGTTAATTCTATAGCAACTCCAGCTGAATAGGCATTAGTTTCACTCCAGAAAAGAGGGAATTTAGTACCTTTAGTAGTTTATTCGCTGGCAGAAATCAGGTCCAATATTTAGGTACCTACCCTTTTATTATCCAAATTTCAATACTAGGATATGGTCAGCTTCACTTTATCATACCCTTTATGAGAAGAGAATCCATGTCTGTGTTAATTATGATTGTATTCTTCTGCCTAGCACATTACCTGACATATAGATGGTTCCTTAAAAAGACAAAAGTTTTATTACATAATTTTGCTTATCTGCAAATATCAAAAGTGTATAAATCCTTTTACTTTTCACTGCTCTGGGAACCATTACTTCATGACAGGTGACTTCAAAGTAGATACTGAGATATCCAAATTCAATCCATCTCATTGTAAGTACCTGTTAGAGTTGTATGGTCCTGAGAATATGAAAGAATATAAGATGCCATCTAGTTCAAAACCCCTTAGACTTAGATAAGTCATTTGTACAACTTGGGAACCAAAAAGATATAAGTGATGAACCTGGTGGGTGATGGAGAATTATATGAGTACTTGGGGGGACTTAGTAATGTATAAATAATCTAAACCCAGGGACATATAAGACTCAGGGCCTGTTTTGAAATCCCTGAGAAAGTAACTATAAAATGGGTTCTACTAGCATCATCCAGATCTCCTGCAATCTAGTCAGCAGGATATATATATATATATATATTTTTTTTTTTTTTTTTTGAGCTGGAGTCTCGCTCTGTCACCCAGGCTGGAGTGCAGTGGTGCGATCTTGGCTCACTGCAAGCTCCGCCTCCCAGGTTCAAGCCCTTCTCCTGCCTCAGCCTCCCAAGTAGCTGGGACTACAGGTGCCCACCACCACACTTGGCTAATTTTTTGTATTTTTAGTAGAGATGGGGTTTCACTGTGTTAGCCAGGATGGTCTTGATCTCCTGACCTTGTGATCCGCCCGCCTTGGCCTCCCAAAGTGCTGGAATTACAGGCGTGAGCCACCGCGCCCGGCCGTCAGCAGGAATCTAATCAGCATCCAGATGGGAATTTCTGGTCATTAGTAACCTTTGTATACTGAGAAATGCCCTAAATTACTCGATACTTGGTAGTTTCCTTAGTTGGTGATGAGACGAAGTGCTCTGGGTCTCTGCAACTCTAGGTCTTAATACTAACTGAAATCCCTGGTCATAAGTAACCTTAGTTAACTGAATTTTTAACTGCCTTCCTCAAATGGGGTTGTATCTTTTATGCCGCAGAAGTTTAGAAAGTTAAGTATAAGTATATAAAGATTTTTAGGAATAAAATAATTAGTTTTCAGGAATCTATTAATTTTTGACATTTTATATATTTGGAACATTTGAGAAAATTTGAGGATCACTGTATTTATAAATGTGATTTATTAAATGTGAAGTTATTTACTATCCAGTGACATTTTAAATAAGACAGTTTAAGTTCTTAAAAATAAATACATATATTAAATTTATAAGGACAGTTTAAATGTTTAATTAATTTTGTAAATGAGACTAAACGTTATTCAAAGGCCCTTTGAAATTATTACTAACTTCTGTCTGACTTATACATAAAAAAGAAGAAACTAGAGTTGGAAGCTGTACTGAAAAGCCTAAAGTAGTTTTAAAAAAGTAAAAGCCAGTTTTTAAAATCAAAATTAAACATTATTAAAAGTCTTTTTGTCACATACAAAAATCACCCTGGATAACATAAAAAGTCGCATATCACTCACTGCCTGTGTCTTTACCATCCTAATATTCAGCCTGCTGATTGGCCGTCCCCGTCCCCGCAGCTAGCCTTAATGCCGAAGGTCATCTAGTGATTTAAAAGGGTAACTGCAGCCAGGTGCGGTGGCTCACGCCTGTAATCCCAGCACTTTGGGAGGTCGAGGCGGGCGGATCATGAGATCAGGAGATCCAGACCATCCTGGCTAACACGGTGAAACTCCATCTCTACTAAAAATACAAAAAATTAGCCGGGCGAGGTGGCGGGCACCTGTAGTCCCAGCTACTCGGGAGGCTGAGGTAGGAGAATGGCGTAAACCCGGGAGGCGGAGCTTGCAGTGAGCAGAGATCGCGCCATTGCACTCCACCCTGGGCGACAGAGCCAGACTCCGTCAAAAAAAAAAATAAATAAATAAAAATAAAAATAAAATAAAATAAAAGGGTAACTGCAGGCTCTACAGTTATGCAGGAGGGAAGATTACTAATTTTTTGCTGTCTTTGTTTTCTGTTACTCTTTACAGGAACACACCATAGTGAAAAGCAGAAATTGCCTAACTTAAATTTCAGGAGTTTCAGTGAGTTTCGACTGGTGAAATCTCATCAGATTTCTATGTCCTTGGAAAAGATGGAAAGTAAGAGAAAAGGGTTTTGTAAATTTCTGATACCTGGAAAACTGAATAAAAATGTAAGAAAATGGTGAGATAGTCACTACTGTGCTGCTGTCTCACAGTGTGGCTATCTTATAATGCAGGCCTTCTAGTAACTACACCTTCTTAGCTGCCAAGGGAACCTGGTTATGCTAAATTTCACACCACAATTGGATCATGTTATAGTCATGAAGACAGTCAAGGAGATGAGTAAAATAACTTTATATCATTAGCATTTTGAGATAAAGCTCCCTCATCACCACCCTTCTACTGCTAAATGAGATTGTCCAAAACAAATATTCTCAGATCTTTAATGTGTGTGTGTGTGTGTGTGTGTTTGTGTGTGTTTGTTTGTGTGTGTGAGAGAGAGAGAGAAAAAGAGAGAGAAAGAGAGAGAGAGAGAGACAGAAACTAAATGCATAAATGCAGTTGCTGGGTTTCAGCTGCCTCAAAGAAATACACCGTCTATCCTTGGGAGATGGGAGACCATATACTGCACTCCTAAAAATCAAGTCCTTCTTATGTGCAGGAAAAGTAAACAGGCTTTGGTGGTCTTCAGGTTTTATCCATTTAGAAATTCCAGGTGGTTCCTTCCAGGGTTGAGGTACTGGAAGCCTGGGGAGGAGAAGGGGTAGGCTGGGAGTGCAGTTGGTCTCTAGAGTCTTAGAGGCCTGGCCCTTATTGCCATAGAGCTCCCTGAGGTGGCAGACTTCTGAGCAGGCTACCCACAATGGCTGTGGGCACTGGCTGGCTTCAGAGCATCCTGCCTTTGGCTGACACTATGGAGCCTGCCTGCAGAGACAAGAGCTGTGGAGAGGCACTTTTGAGAGCTCCCCACCCCCCAAGGAGTGAAGTGCCATTTCAGACTTGGTAAAGTGGACAGAAGGGGTCATGGTGACCATAGTGATGACTCAGGACCAGACGTCTGCCCATGTTCCGAGGACCCATTTAAGCCCTGGGAGTCCAAGGCAATATAGTGTTGCAGGGGAGAGGGCACTGGGGGGAGAAAGTTGGGGAAGGAACCCCAACAATGGGTGACATCAAATACCTCACCAGCAAGCAGGGCTCAAAAACTGATTTAAGTAATAAAAAGAAAACAAAATGTTTTATTGAGCCCAGGTTTCATAGAGCAATTCACATACCTACTTGCTTATTAACTTCCTAATGCAAAACAGAAATAAGCAGGTATATGACATTTTGATGTAGCTTTTTTTCTGAAAGGGGGATATTTTTCTACAGTCTAAAACAAACTATTAAGCTTTCTTAGCTTTTGTACACATGACAAGTAACACAATATTTGCAACAGATATCCTGTCTCACTCCGAGAGCCTTCCTCCATCCGTGAGCCTGCCAGGCACTGTAAGGCAGCACGAGGGCGACCCCCGCACCTGCTGATGATGCCTGCTGGCTATTAAGAAAAATTTTTGTGTGCCTTTTATATTTAAGACAACACTGTCAAAATGGCCACAGTCAAATATCCTATTTTGGAAGAAAGCCCAGTTCTTAAGTGGCCAAACGATGATCTCAGATAAATGAAAAAGCAGAAGAACATAGTTGTCACAGAGGCCAGAGGAGAGAAAAAAGCAGAAGGAAAAAGAATCTCTCAGAAAAGGCTTGTAGAGTAGTCAGTCTCCTGAATTGAAGACCCTTAAAATATCTGTCTAATCCAACTCTTCATGTATTTAGCGGGCTTCACAAATTTTATTCTAAAACTAAATAATATTAATGACAATGATTTTTACTCATTCACATAAAAAGGATTTCAAAGCCATTATCCCAGTCTGAGGAGATTTCATGAGCTTTTTCATTAACCATTCCAGTGTTAAATAACCCTTCTCTTTAATCTGTTTTATTCCTGGTACTGTACTTTAAATCTGGTCTTCTATTCATTTGTATGTATCATTGTACTTCCAAGTCTAATAACTTGAACACGGCATTTTTAACTTTAATGTTATTGCCCAGTGTTATTTACTGCCATCTAATTTTTTATCATTAGCAAAGTTGTCAGTAATGAGCTTTTTCTCTTTTCTGGATTTAAATTATTCCAGGCAAGAGTATTTTATTAGTTACTAGATCCATGAAACAACATGCTTCTGATTGTTCTCCTTCAGCCAAATCAATGGTGAACTATTAATGGTTCTTAAAGTATCATTTTCAAAAGTATTTTTTTATTATAGAAATATAGCATACTCAATTTTTTACTATGGATATTTTTATACCAAATAAGAACTCTTAAGGAAAAACACAATCCATAATTTCTTTATTATGTTAGAATACCTATGCATAGTTTAATTTGTCAGACTCAGTTTTATTTTTCACAGCTTAAAGACTCTAACTTACATGATGGTTTCTAATAGAAATTTCCAAACAGATTAGAGTGTAAATTTTCCAAAGGTTTTACCATGCTGCTTTTCCAAAGTACTATGCAGAAAAATCTTGGTTTCTCAGAAGTTATTCTGGATTTATTCAACATTCATTCAACCATTCCTTTATTTAAGAATTATGTATCACCTCTCTACCATGTGCCACGTACGACTGTCCTAAGTGCTAGGCTTATATAACCATGGATAAGACAAGGTTCTTGCCCTCAAATAGCTTTCTGTCTCATAGGAAAGATGAGCAAATAAACAGGTAATCACCATACGGGGTTGTTAGTGCCATGATAGTATAAGCAAAGGGAGTTCAAAGGAAGGGCAGCTCAACCAGTTTTTCCCAGAGAAAATTCCATCAGTGGGTGAGTCCTGCAAGTGAGGATTCGCGTGCAAGTGTGCATGTGCAGCTGGGGAGAGGGAAGGCACAAAGGCATTAGGGCAAGGAACAGGAGAAAGTTTTCCAGATGGTCAAGGCGCTTAATCTTGACCCATAATTGTTTTGTTTATCATTTTGGTTTGAAATCTCTCTAGAATTTTATTACAAACAAAGAACAAAAGGAATATTAATCACAATGTAAAGACTTTATAACTCATGGGCCATCATATTGTTGGCGTACCCTATGACACAGGGATGCCATTAAGGTCCACTGGGCTTTGCCATATGTGTCCTAAACTGTCCTAAATTGGCCTTCCTTTGAAATCATGTTTTTTTTTTTTTAATATGATTCTCTCCTTCTCTAGTCTGCTATCAGTGTTTATGCATATAGGAGTCCCTTTTTACCACCACCTCCCCCCAACTCCCACCTTTTTTGCTTTTAATAGCTGTGGACTTGGGAAATAAATAACCAGGCTTATGAAAACCATGCCTAATATAAGAATACATAAGCTCTGAGTGATATTGGAGGAATTCTGCTGTGCCTGAACCATGTGAGATATGAGATACAATATCTATGTTAGTCCTCCAGAGATCACTTTGCTTACTGTACACTGATGTGTTATATTCAAGATAATTAAGGCCAGAAATGCAAGTCCTGGAAAGTCAACAATTTCTAAAAGTTGAAACACTTTCACTGACCTTTCCCTCTATAGTTTACATAATAAAGTAAGTTTTGAATCTATATAACTAGCTAGAATAGGATACTTATAATGCTAGTAGATTGAGAGATTTCTTTAATAACTTTAAGCAGTAGTGGAATTCTGAGACCAAATTTGTCCCACTAATTCATGTGCAGAATGCTTACTCAATGTCATTGAACCAAATACTATCATGTAAGCTTCTAGGTCAATAAGGGCAGAAGATAAATTACGTGAAGTTGTGAAAGACCAGAAGCAAATAGCATAAGAAGCATTCAAGAATCCTAATTCCCTCTCTTGTCCTCCAGCACTTGTTCTCTGAGCTCTTGAGAGTAGTGCCTGTGTTCTTCCCCAGGAAGTTTAGCTTGGAACAATGTACAAAATAGCATAAAAAATAGCTGATGAGCAAGTGTTTATATAGTTTAAAAATTAAAGTCACTGGCAGAAAAAGAGTTTGATGTTTTGTTTCTAAGTTACTTTTAAATTGGTGGTGATCAGATTCATTTTCTTTCCTATTTGGAGGGCCTGACTCCACCAATAAGCTCCATGGTCTTAATCATGCACGTATTCAACCCAAATGCCTTTCTGATACCTAGAAATGGAATAAGAAGCATATGGAGGAAAAAGCAGTAACTTAACTTAGAAACATATGTTTCTCAAAGGGGTTGCCAGAAAAAAAAAACCAGAATATAAAACTGGCACTCATCTAGCAGCTATCTTAAAAAAAATTTTTTTTAAAGTAGATTGCAGAGTGTACTGGAAGAAGAAATATGTAGGCAGGCATCTTTTTTGAAATCTGAGATCATGCAAGTTGAAGATAACAAAAAGAATATTTTTATCTATATTTTTCTATTATCCTCAAATGAGCTATATCATAGCAGATGTGTTACATTTTAGCATCTGGACCATTATTTTTATTTCAGTAATGCATTGAAAGCACTATCATGGCAAAATTTTTAATAATTTCTAGTGGTCAAAAATTATATCTAGGATATATAAGAGCTCCTTCAACTCAATACTAAGAAGTCAAACAATGCAGTAAAAAAAAAAAAAAAATCAAAGATTTGAACAGATACTTCAAAAAAATGCATGTATGAATGGCCACCAAGCACATTAGTAGTCATCAGGGAAATGAAAAATAAAACACAATGATATACCACTATGCACCTATTAGAATGACTAAAATTAAAAAGAATGTCTAGGCCAAGTGTTGGCAAAGATGTGGAAGAACTTGAACTTTCATACACTACTGGTAAGAATAAAAAAAAATGATACAACCATTTTGGAAAACAGTTTGTCAGTTTGTTATAAAGGTAAACATATACTTAACATACAACTTAGCAATCCCACTCCTGTTCGCCGGAGAAAAATGAAAAAATGAAAGACGTACATATTTGAGTACTCAAAATATGTGTATCTTTAATTAACAGTAGTCAAAAACTGGAAATTAATGGTAGTCAAAAAACTGGAAACAACCCAAATGTCCATCAATAGCTGAATGAATACACAAATTGTAGTATATTCAATGGAATACTAGTCAGAAATGAAAAGGAATGAATTACTGACATAAAAAACGACATGGATGAATCTCAAAAACATTATGCTGAATCCCCAAAACACCAGATATGAGTACATATTATACAATTTCATTAATATGAAATCCTAGAGAAGACAAATTTATATCTATAATGACAGAGGGCAGTGATTGCCTGGGGCCAAGGATCAGGGTAGAGAATGACTGGGAAGGGGCACAAGGAACATTCTGGAGTAATGAAGTCTAGATCTCGATTGTGGCGGTATTTATACAGCTATATACATTTATCAAAACTCACTGAAATGTACTTAAAATGGGTTTGTTTTACTGCAGATAAATTATACCTCAATAAAGTTGATTTTAAAAAGTAGTTTCATGCTAACAAAACTAAAAAATAGTGAAATCAGATTTTCTTCGACCTCTGACATCAGGGTTCACTGTCTACTCCAAGGTGGGCTAGATTTCCTGCTCGTTGCCCAGAAAAAGAATTTACCTATTTTGTGACTTCATAATCTAACTTTTTGTTCATTATCTCCTTCAAAACCCATTAATCCAATTCTTCTAGCTGTTGGAAGGCCTAAAACTCTCTGAGCTATTACTTGAGCCTCTGTTCTTCTTCCTTTTAATCATGGCCCCTGGAACACCTCATCTATTTCCAAAAATTCATATACCATCTTCATGGTTTTTGTCCACAGGGTGTCCCATTAAGCATCTCATCTATCCCATGAAAACCTGTTTCATATTCAACTTACCCCATCACAGTATGCAATGCCACCAAATAAACATCTCAAAGTGGTTATCAAATGCAACTTTTACAAAAGAAAGCTTAGGGTTATCTACACCACTCTTCATCACTTCCTACAGACATTCTGTTTCCAAAGTCTCCCCCTTTCTTCACTGGAGGACCTCCCATTACACTGTAAAATCTTTGCGGAAGGAGCATTTATTTTTCAGCATTTTAATCCTCACAGTAACTATAGCAATGCTCTAAACTTCACAATTTCTTAATAACATCAAGTAAATTAGTACATACCTAAAACTACCAATGAATCTGCTATAATTACCGCTTCTTCATCATTTCTACACGACACACTTCAATCTGAGCTCATAACTCTTTTGCATGGATATTCACACTCTAATAGAAGGTCCTAGGGGACCCAGATAAGTCAATTGCTAGAATTGGTAGCATTTCAGACCTTAGTAAAAGACAGGAAGACCTCTTAGTATCTTTATCCCTGCTTTTAAGGGTTTGCTCTCCCAATACACAATCCTATTAACAGAAGGCAGGTCCATGGTTGTATGGAGAGTACATACCCTGGCAGGGGCTTTACTCTGTGGATGCCACGATTTATTCCTCTGTGATTAACAGGCAGTTAGATGTGATAATATACAGGGAAGCCCTTTGAAATGCAACACTAACAGATATAAAAGATTATTTCCTAACCTATAGCAGGTGGGAGGCATGAATTTGCTCAGAGATGGCAAAGAGATCCCTGTTTGTATTTGCCTCAAGTACAGCTTCAGGAAAAGCTCACAGAAAGGTTTTCCCTGGGCCCACGATGGAGCTTGCAGATTACATACCCTAGATGATCTCTAAATTACCATTCAGCTTTCAGGTACGATTCTAACCTCATCAAAACCACACATTTTATGGCTTTGCACACACCATTATCCACATTATTCAGGTCTTCCCAAGCCTTTCAAATCCTAACTCTCCTTTCTCACTACTTCTAATGTAACACAGATTAATCTCACAAATTGAGTAGCCTTTTCTACCAGCTTCTCTGTTTTCCCTCTTGAATGCAGAGAAACAAACTAATCTCAGGGTTCAACACTCCTCCTCCATCACTCCGAGCAGCAGAAGAATTAGCATTAGTATGCAATCAATGCCAAATGGTCCACGTGTTAGGACGTGGGACAGTTAAAGTTGTTGGGTCCACTCTGTGTGCTCCTTTTGGATTCCTCTATTTGAATCACTAGAAGTTACTGGTCCTCCTTTGAATTGCCTCTTCCCATATGTGAAAAGGCTGTGTCTTGCTTGGCAGAACTCCTGTCTTGTGAGGGCCTAGGCTAGAAGGCAATGCTAGTATACTCTCTTTTTCTCCCCCTGGGGTTTATTTTTCTCATTGCATAGGAATGGCAAGAATCCAAGAAAAAAAACTAGCCCTTATTAAAAGGAGCCCAGGCAGACTTCTTTTAGTCTAAGTCATAGACCAGAAGGATAAAGCGAATACCCATTCACAAGTGGTTGAGGCCAACCCACCAGACCTCTAGCTTCCATGGAAGGCTCTGGGGTCAAAGCCCAGCACAAGGAGGAAGGTGCATTTGCTAAGAAGGTCTGCTCTGCAGAACTCTCTGCAGAACCTATGGCAGTGCTAGATAGCTATGGTTGAGGTTTGGTGACCTGTCTGGCTACCCCTCAAAATCTCCATCAGAGATACATAACATACAACCTCACCCTAAATCTCATTACTCTGACAGTGACATACACTTCTCCAAGAACACACTTAACATTAACCTTTATTCAGATTTCTTACTTCTATTTGGCCAAACATAAGAGATCCAAAGGATAAGACTGTTAATATCAAAATAGTATACTTGTGGTAGGAAAATACCAATGAAAATCCCAGTTATTTATGAAGCTATGCATATCTCTGATACCTAAAGCACCACACATGAAAACTAACTCTTTCCTCATTACAGGTGACTGGATGCTAACCTATCTTGTTTGGTCAAGCTCTTTAATCTCCAAATGAGGTATAAAAGTACCATAATGTTAAAGTAATTTATACAGTAAGAGAAGTTCAAACTTCAGTTCCGGAATCCCCAAGTTCAAGAAATAGCTTGAATTTCCAAAAGAAATTGCTTACCATGGTGCATACCATCTTGATTACCTGTGGCAGCCTGCAACCAAGGTGCAACATTTAAAAATAGTTATTTCAATTTCTCTCAATAAACAAAAGCACAACTAAAAGAAACAATAAGAACTTATTTACCAAATATAATTGTTAGGAAACCTTTTAAATACATGTACACAAAAATAAATAAATTAGATTTAGGAAATAACTGGGTTTAAAATGGAAAAGAAAATAAAAGCCATGGAATTAAACTGAAAGCTTGAAAGTTTCAGGCTCTGGCCAGGCGCGGTAGCTCACGCCTGTAATCCCAACACTTTGGGAGGCCAAGGTGGGCTGATCACTTGAGGCCAGAAGTTCATTTGAGGCTGGCCAACATGGCAAAACCCCATCTCCACTAAAAATACAAAAATTAGCCAGGTGTGGTGGCGCATGCCTTATTCCCAGCTACTGGGGAAGTTGAGCATGACAATCACCTGAACCTAGGAGGCGAAGTTTGCAGTGAGCCAAGATTGCACCACTGCACTCCAGACTGGGTGACCAGTGAGACTCTGTCAAAAAGGGGAGGGGAAGGAAGGGGAAGGGGAAGGGAAAGGGAAAAGAGAAAGAGAAGGGGAAGGGGAGGGAAAGAAATTTTCAAGTTCTGAATATATTTCAAGATTGAGAAGTCATCATAGTAAGCATCATTGTTCTTCCGACATGCTTAAACAGAACAGCCAGGCCCTTCTTTCACTTGTGACTTCAAAGAGTAAATAGTTAATATTCATGACAAGATCTATCATGACAAAAAATAAATACTTCAGCCACAACCCCTTCCTTTCTCCCAGGATTAAGGGGTATTAACTAGGTCAGTACATCACCTTCACATTTTTCACAAACCCAGAGCAACTTCTACAAACTCTGAAGACTCCCTCAACCCACCCACATGGGCAGAATTTAAAGCTCCTGGGGGAAAAAGAAAGGACTAATTTACAAGTTGCTATAAACATAGTTCTTAATGTCGCATTGTTCTAAAATCTTCTAAAAACTCCCCAACTCCTTGGCTTCTATGACAACTGCAGTTCCCTGATTTTCCTCTTAGTTCTTTGATTTCTTCTTCTCAGTCTTTTTAAATGGACTTTTGTCCAACCTCTCTGTAGGCAGTTCTCTGTTTGGCCCTTTTTTCATGCTAAACTCCCTCCTTGAGAGAGGGCTTGCTTACTTTCATGGCTTTAAAAAGATAAAACTATCTTCAGGCTTATGTTTCCAGATTTCTATCCTGAACCCAGGCAACTCCTGAGCTCCAGACAAAATTTCCAGTGGATCAAAATGGACATCTACATTAGACCAGTGCTAATATCTCAAACGTAGTGAGTCTAAAATTGAATTTGTTAACTTTTTTCCAGAGCCAGCTCTTTCTTTTCCATTGTCTCTTAGGTAACAGCTTCACCTTCTACCAATTACTCCAAACAGAAATCAAGAAACCTCCATGTCTATCATCAGCACGTATGATGTTTTATACCTATGTTCTCCATTTCCTTTCCATGCCATGGCCTTCAGGCAAATCCTCTCCCTCCTTCATGCAAATTCCTCCTCACTCCTCCTACACTATCACCAAAAGCCTCTCTGCCCCATTCTCTTCCATCTTGAGCTGATCCCTTACCTTACTATTATTTATCTCCTCTTCACAAAAAAGTTTTTAAGGTCTATGTAGAAAATGTAAAATTATTAACAAAGCACTCAGGACCTTGACAATCTAGCCCTGTTTGTTCTCTCTTGGCAGCCTAATCTTCTACCATGTTTCTGAATACCCTTCACTCTTGCCACTGCTTGTATATGTTGTTCACCAAGGTTCGGCCTTGAACAATTCTTACCCCACCTTCATATTTGTATTTTTATTCAGTTGTGCCTTATTCATGCCATTCCCTGAGCTCAAAATGAATTCCCCCGTCCTCTACCATAATTGTATTCACCACTCAAGCTTTAGCTGAAACACTAGCCTCTCTGAAATCACTCTCTGCACTGCTATACTATTGCCTGTCCCTATAAGACAGTATTTATGGGACACTACTCATCATTACAGTTAGTTGTTTATGCACTTAAATACCCTACTTAGTGATAAACTGTTCCAGAGCAAAGACTCTGTCTTGGTAATCACCATATGCCTATACTATTTATCTCTGTGTGTTCACATTAAGTGGACAGGCTTCCATAAATATTTGGTGAAAAAATCTCATCAGTCATCTTTGCTTCTGTGTTACAGTATCTGTTTCTAAATGTAACATATACTTTAAAAAAAAGAAAGTAGTAATAAGTAGACTACATACAGTCTCAAATTCTTTCAAGCAGACTTTTTCTCCAAGTTTATGAGTATTTATAAAACAAGGCTCCAAGAAACTGATAAACAACTATTCAGCAAAAATTATTTGTGTGAACAACACCGTATTTAGTTTTTATAGTTCCAAATGTAACGAAGATGCATATTCCTTCTTGGTAGGCCATTTTAAAGTCAAACTTCCACAATAAAAGCACTCTTACACCATGCATTTGATAATAAATAAAACATAATATAAACATAGCCTACTACTTAAAAAAGAAAACCAACAACAAAGTCTCTTGAAGACTTGATTGTAACCATTATGGGGTCATTCGAGTACAAAGACTAACAAAAACTCAAAACTTTTAAAGTTAGACAGTGGATACATTCAAATAGGCTAATATCCAAACACAGACAATACAAAGAATTAAAAAAACTTCTTTCTTTGCTGAATATGCTCCTTTTGCCCCCTTCAGAATCATTCTCTCCCCTTCTCTTCTCTGCTACACTCTGCCCGGAGAGGCTGACCTGCATGGCCTGCATCAACGGGGCTCCCTTACCTTCTGGATTCTTGTAGGTTTGGCTAAGGGGACACAAGAGATCAGAGGGTAGGAGGAGAGCAAAGCTGGGGTATTCATCTCCTTGGATTCTTCCCTGACAGACCACAAGCCATGGCTGCATTCCTGCTCCAGCTGGGCATTCCCTCCGTCGTATGTGCAGCTCCTGCTAGTTTCCAGGAACATGATTCCCTCCTCTTGCCCTTACATGCTTGGGGTAGTGATAGTTTCCCACTGTTGCTAGCCCAGGAACACTTCATTATCCCTTTTTGATTATCTTTAACTCTGCCATGCTTTAGTATTAATTAAACATGGTGACAATACTTAAAAAGGAATTTGGCTAGAGAGTTTATGACAAAATCTCAGCAAAACACTTATATGCACAAGAGGGAAAACATTATATTGCCAAGAGAAATGAAGAAGTATACAGAAAATAAAAAATAAACTTGAGAGAAAAAGAAAAACATATGGAGATAAGTTTTTAAAAATAATTTTATGATAAATTCCTGAACATAAATTGCATAGTTATTCTTAGTTTTGGATATGATTTGTTTTAACTACTTTCAAAAAGCTAGGTACTTCAATGAACAGAAAATATGTAGACCAGAATTAATATTAATATTGATAAGAAAGTTTTCTTTAATCTTCATCCTAAACTATTTATTTCTCACTATATTTTTACAAAGCCCTGCTACTGTTCTACTCTTGTAGTCTGAGATATTATCTCGAACTTGTATTTCTACTGCCTTCCATATTCCATGACTTCCATGTTCCATGGGAGCTCTGCTTTTGTTCCTTGTAAGTATGTATTATATTCTGCTTCTAAAACACATACACTGGTAAGCAACCCCTAAAATAGTCCCCAATAATCTGAGCCCCTGCTATTTATGTAATTGCTCCCTTGAATATGGGCTGGACCAAGTGACTCGCCTCTAACAAATAGAGGATGGACAAAATGATTATTCTGGAGTTACAAAAAGACTATGGCTTCCATCTTAAGTACTCTATCTTGCTCTCACATTTGCTTGTTCTAAAGGAAACCAGCTGCCATGTTGTAAGCTGCCCTATGGAAGCTTATGTGGCAAGGAACCAAGGGAGGCCCCCAGCCAACAAACAGTGAGGAATTCAGGCTCTCTGTCCAATATCCCACAAGGAATTAAATTCTGCCAACAACCACATGAGTGAGCTTGAAAGTGAATCCATCCTGTCAAGCATTCAGATGAGCATTCAGCCACAGCCACCACCCTGACTATAACTTCATCAGAGCTACTGAGTCAGAAGCACCAGGTAAATTGTGCCTGGGTTTTGTTTTTTTTGTTTGTTTGTTTGTTTGTTTTGTGAGACAAAGTCTCACTCTGTTTTCAGGCTGGAGTGCAGTCGCATGATCTTGGCTCACTGCAACCTCTGCCTCCCAGGTTCAAGCAATTCTCCTGCCTCAGCCTCCTAAGTAGCTGGGACTACAGGCATACGCCACCACACCCAGCTAATTTTTGTATTTTTAGTAGAGATGGGGTTTCACCATGTTGGCCAGGATGGTCTCCAACTCTTGACTTCGTGATCCACCTACCTTGGCTTCCCAAGGTGCTGGGATTACAGGCATGAGCCACCGCACCTGGCCTGCCTGGGTTCTTAACCCACAAAAATTATTATACAAATGTTTGCTGTTTTAAGTTGCTAATTTTTAGGGTATGTTGTTATGCAGAAATAGATAACCTAATATACATACTGATCCAGACACCTCACCTTGTTTTTTAAAATGGACACTCCTATAGAAATACAATTTGTAGAATCTAATAGAAAAGCACCAAGGGAAAAATATAAAATTTTAAAGCATCAGAACACATGGTCTTTCCTAAAAAAAAAAAAAATAATAATAATAATGTTAAGAAAGGGCAGGAAGTAGAAAGAAAACTAGCAAAAATTAGAAATTGTTCAATGAATAGAAGCCCAAAAGGAAACAATAGAAATGAAAGGCTAAAACCAACGAATAAAGGAAAACTAGGGCTAAGATTTTAAAAGGTTTAAATGAGCAATTAAAATGTAAAGCATTCAAATAAAAAGAAAAATAATCTTAGAAAAAATGATTTTTTTAAAAAAAGTTTTTAAAAAATGTTTTGTCTAGTTCTACTTTTCCCATCAAAAATCAAATGAGAATAGGGTCAACCAATACTAGAATTTTAAGAACAGAAAACTGTGTTAAACTAAGGAAGAGAAAGAAGTAATGAAAGATAACATAAAAAGCTAGATATATTTCAATCTGCAGATTTTTATGACTTCCTTTTGGTATACTAAAATAAACTGCATATGTCTCTTGAAAATCACTTGTTATAATCGTTTAAAACAAAGCACTGGCAATGTATATAAATATGATTATGATTATGATTATGACTATTAAACAAAGATAGTCCTAGACCTAAAACTTACTGATTTAAATGCAAGCTTAACTTTAATGATGGGGGTGTCACCAAAAAACTAGTTAAATAAAATATATATCTCAGAACTATTAGATGGGCATTCAAAAGACTGGAAAGCTAATATTCTGAGCTTATCAATAAATCAGTGTCAACCTGTAAGACTATAATGTTCCAAGATGAACAGGCTTCAGGTTAGAGTATAATGAGAATATAATGAGAGTATATATAATAGAGTATAATGAGAATTACCATTGGCAGAATATGCTCTTTATAATTAGATAGTCATAACAAAGTAGGGCCACAATGGGAAGAACATGTATTCAGAACGGCACTTTATATATTGGAACTGGTAGGGAAATGCAAAAATAAATTCCATATAATAAACATATAAGAGGTTAGATTAACAAATCACACAGTCAAAACTACCCTTAATATTCCTTAGAAAAGTCATGGAAACAAAGAATGTAACATCGTTCAATGAGTCCAACTCAGCCAGTCCCTCCTCCAGTACTAGAGCAGATCTTTATTTTTCTGCTGTGAACCAAATGAATAAGTTGGATCGTATTTTACAAAATAATTTATCTTTCAACACCAAAATCACACCCAGCATGTCAAGAGGCTCACAACGTGAGACACACATGGCAACCAATATAACTGAGGAACAGCAGGTTCACATCTCACATCTCAGGCTGGATCCAGGAATAGCATAGGGAACCACTCATATCGTGAAACATAGATTCTCATATTGTGAAAGATAGTTTCTCTCTCTCTCTCTCTCTCCTTCCTTCACTCCCTCCCTCTCTTTCTCTCCCTCTCTTCCCCCATAATATAATGTGCATGTGATAATAAGACACTGCAATTGAACATGATAGAAGGTCTAGTTATAAGTGCAGCTATCAATAATATAGCACTGATACATTAAGAAGGCAAGTCAGTAAGAATTTGGCCCACTGGCTTGAGTTCATCCTCCCAATACAAGAGTCTACAGTCACACTCTTTACCATCTGTTCCTCTTCCACACTTGGATTATACCAAGTACTCATCTACATGGGAGACAGACACATCAAGGGGCATAGAAACAACATTGCCCAAAAAGTCAAGAGAACTGGCTCTAGATCAGCTCTACCCTACACTAGTTGCATGAACACGAGCATGTTCCATAATTCTTCTAGGCCTCAGCTTTCTCTTTTTAGAAATACAGTATTCTAGATAGTCATGTGTCTAAGATAATTTTCAGCTCTGGATCATGGCTTTATTTCTCCCTACATCATGTTTTGAAGGGGTGTGTGTGTGTGTGTGTGTGTGTGTGTGTGTGTGTGTGTGTTTACTGGTTCTGTGATAAATCTCTTGTGAAGTGTTACAGCCTAATGCTTAAGAGCTTGGGCTCTGAAGTCTGGTAGACCTGGGTTCAAATCCCAGAGCTGTCATTTTCTAACTGTGACAATAGGCAAGATGCTAACCTCTCTGAGCTTCTGTTTTCCCTTCTAAAATAGGGACAATAATATTCCTTTTGGCAATAGGATTGCAAGGAAGATAAATCAGATAATATACATAAATCACCTAGTAAAATCTAGCACATTTTGAGCTCTAAATAAATGATGATGATGATGATGATGATGATGATGATGATGATGATGTTGTTACTGGATAAAAGTTTATTAAATGTCTGGCTAGGGTGAAGCTCCAGACCTTACTCTGTAAAGAAGAATAGGAAGCAAATGATTCCCAGGATATCAAAGCAATATCCTTGCTTCATTACTTCCTTATGCCAGTCTATAAAATTCCCTAAATCAAATTCTGTCCAAGGTATCATGTCGACTCTGCGTTTCACAGTCCAGGACAAGCTTCTGAAGTATGGACAGTGGTCTGCACTTGCACAGAAACAGAAAATCTGTTTAAATGGAGATTATTTGCTTATATGAGAAAAAGTCCAGTAAGGCTATATGAGATTTTATCCTGCTCTAAAAATCACACCCTGTCTCATATCAAATTAAAAATAAAGTTTAAAAGGTAGATTTAAAAGCAAAGGGAAGAAAAAGAGGGGGAAATGTTTAGAATTTTATAATCTACTTAAAGAAATGTTAAGGAGCAGAACTTATACGCCACATAAGAGAGTTAATTAAAAACAAATTATTTGAAAAGGTATTGTTATTAAAAAAACATAATTATCATGTTTCTTTTGGTTAGCTTCTGTCATTCAAAGAGCAATTTAATCCCAAATCACAGAATCACTTCATTTTAGAAAATATAATTTAGTGCCTACTCAACATGAAAATGATGATAAAGACCTTAATGACAATCCACTTCCACTTCGTGAGTAGCAAATATATTTTCTCTTCCTATATGATTTTCTTAATAACATATTCATTTTCCTAGCTTACCTTATTGTAAGAACAGCATATAAATATATGTTAATCATTTATTTTATTGGTAAGGCTTCTAGTCAACAGTAGGCTATCAAGAGTTAAGTTTTTCAGGAGCCAAAAGTTGTATTTGGATTTTCTACTGCAGCGGGGTGAGCACCCCAACCCCCATGTTATTCAGGAGTCCACTGTATATGCATTTCGTGCTTTTAAAAAAAAAAAAAAAAAGGATTCACCTGGCTTACAAAATGCTTCAGCTGATGAGTTTTCCACTCATTTCAACTTCTGGGACATTCTGAGTTTTCACTGCCCCATCTTACCTGTTTGCTCTCAGTGGAATGTATTTCAGTACTTTTTTTGATCTACATGTACTGCTCTAAATCTCAACTAATTTTTTTTCTCTAAACACCAAGTTCTTGATTTTTTGTTAGCTTTCATTTCACCAAAGTTACTTGAAAATAAACCGTCTTTCAAAACAAAATATAGATGAAATCAAACATCTCAAAGCACTAATCTCAATTTGTCTTACTTGTTTGTTTGCTTTTAAGAGATGTGGTCTCGCTCTGCCACCTGGCTGGAGTACAGTGGCGCGGTAATAGTTCACTGCAGCCTTAAACTCCTGGGCTCAAGCGATCCTCCCACCTTGGCCTCACAAAGAGCTAGGATTACAGGTGGAAGCCACTGCATCTGATCCCTGTCTTAGCTCTCAGAAGGTAAGAGAGTGCTCAGTTTAAAAGTAACCACTAGAGGGTCTTGTTTTCCTAAACTCACCACAAGGCCCCCAAAATGTTTGCTTTGTCAGTATAGAATACCTAGAACTAAGAATAAACAGCAGTGAGATACAACAGTACAAACAACAAAATACATCTATTAAATTTTTAATAATTAAAAGAAAAAGGAAAAGAAAAATTAGCAAAAATCTTCCATGATTAATTTCTTCAAATTGTCACTTTATAGGAAAATCTGAATATGTATTGTTCCTGTGGATAGAGTTCTGAATCTAGAATTTGAAAACGTGATTCTTTTCTGACACTGCCTTCCTAGCAGCAGAATATTCATTTAAGTAGCTACTTTTTAACTTGAATGCTCATTTAAGTTCTTTATGCCTCAGTTTCCTTTGCAACCTCACCCACATGTGGCAAAGATGAGACAGAGTAAAAAGATATGAAATATCCTCTTCCTATAGTAAGTTTATAAGAAAGACTTTCAAACAAAGCAAATAACAGAGAGGAATAGTGTAGACATGAAACATCAGGTTAAAGACCCTTTTCTATAGAAAAGAATCACCTGGAGAACAACTTTTATTTTTCCCTTTTGGTTGTTTACAGAAGATTCCATTTTTCACTTGGAAGATTTCTTAAACAAAGAGGTCCTCCCTCCCTGCCCAGTAGAATTGGCCTTTCTAACAAGTTCCCCGGTGTTGCTGATGTTGGTGCAGCTCTTTTCAGGAGACGACACTTTGAAAACACTGTTTCAGAATGCTGGATGGTATGCCATGTCCACTATCCAGTTATCCTCATACCCAGAAGGATTGGCTTAGAGTAGATAACCTATAATCCACACTATGTTCAGTTCTCCCAATCTCTAGCTTTCTTTCAGTTCACTTGGGATCATTAATTTTTTAATGCCCTAAAGATCTTTTCATTATAAAGTGAAAGATGGATCCTTTGATTATCTATCTTTCCTACAATTTCTAAGCAGAAAGTTTTGAGGTTTTGGTTTTATTGGTTTTTTTGTTTTAATAAAGCTGATTATCTTTTTGCAGACCTTCTCTCATGCATTCCTATTAATTCAAAAGCTCACGAAAATCTATACATGGTACCTATCTTTCCTTTTTTGAATCTAGTAATGCCAAGTGCTATAGTAATTAAATACCAAGACATTTTGTAAAAAACAGGTAGCTTTCAAATTATTTTATACAAACTTGTGTATCTTGCTTAGGCTATACTATATTGAAGAAATTTAACTGCTCCCCTTCAATCACACATTTTTTTCTGATATAAAAGTAACAGACATTCAAATCAGAAAACTTAAGAAATACAGAAACATATACAGCAGTCAATCAAACCAACCATAATCCCTCTGTCCAAAAATAGTTACTGTAAAGTTTTTGGTATATTTTCTTCCAGTCTTTCTCAATGCATATAAAGATTATACTAACTAATATTTTACAGTCACATCCCCTACCTAACAAATTGAAAGAACATCAAATATGCTTTTAAAAGTACTTAACAGATCCATAATATTTTATTATATGAATGAACCATAATTTAATGGTACATATTATCTAGAGCAACATCACAAAACCTACAGGGGAGTGGAGCTTTAGCCTTGGTTCACATAGAAAATTTATTTTACTTATGCATTGCTTCTGAAGAGAGACTTAGAAATACCTTTTTAAAACAACAAAGCTACCTGACCCATTATAATCATGGTAGGGGTTCATTCCCCTGCTTGACATCAACCAATGCTTATTCAGAGTAGTTTCATCCAAGACAATTTTTCTCTTCCCTTCAACTCAAGGCAAAAATGGAAACAAGGTCCTGCAGATTAGATGGATAATTGGATGGAAGAATGAATAGAAAGAATTTTACCAATATAGGCATCAATATAAGTAAATACAATACAAAAGCATAAGTATATATTTTATAGTATTATATATCTATCCATAATTTCTAATACATTAAAATTTCCCTTTGACTTGTATCTTCCATTGGAATATAGATGCCTAGAGAGTAGGTGGTATAACTTATCCACCTTTATCCCTCCCCATTTCCCCCACATCCATGTGTGCACACACACATACCTAGCACAGTGCCTAGTATATAGTAGATCCTCAAGAGATGTTTATGGAGTAAAATAATAATAATTGAAGTAATAGAAAAACACCATCTTTAAAAATAACAGCTACCATTTATTAAATATTCTGATGGTATATTTTATGCATAAACTTGGTAAGGCTATGGTGATCAGCTGTTTTGGTTAAACATTAGTCTAGATGTTGTTTCAAGGTATTTTGAGAATGTGATCAGTATCACAATCAGATGACCTTAAGTAAAAGTTACTACTTTCTATAATCAGGGTGAGTCTTACCCATCAGTTGGAGGCATTAACAGCAAAAACTGGGTTTTCCTAAGGAGGAAGGAATTCTTACTCAAGACTGGAACAAAGAAATCCCACTTGAATTTCCAGCCTGGTGGCCTGCCCCACAGAATTTGGATGTGCCAGCTCCCACAATCACATAAGCCAATTCCTTAAAATAAATCTCTTAATACACAACACACACACATACACACATGCACACACATACACACACACACACACTATTGCTTCCATTTCTTTGGACAACCCTGACTGACACAGCTACTATGCCATACGTAACCTTGGGCAATGATTTCATATCACTGTCTCTACAACGGTCTAACAAGGTGTGTATTACTATCCATCTTTTTAAAGATATGTACCTTATCCAAGGCCCCACAAGTCAGTTTATAGGTAACAGGGCTGGGTTCAAACTTACCTGTTTCCGGAACCTGTGCCCTTTCTCTCTCTTCAGAGTAACTGAAATGTGATCTAAATCTTCTCAATTCTGTAGCTGCAGATTCCAGCATTCAGTGTTAGTCGAGCTAGATGAACATCTTAATGGGTGTATGTATGGGGGGACAGGGTAGAAAGGCATGTCCACAACTAACAAAGCAGATGTAAAAAGACGTTTTTGTCTAATGGTTGAATCTAAAAATTTTGGAAGGAAAACTAAATACATAGGAAATTAATAAGACTGTTTTTGAAAAGAAACAGTCATTTTTATGACATGCTAACTCCATATTCAGAAGGATCACAAAACATTCAAAAGAAATGACTGAGACACTCAGTATCATAGGACTGTTTGAGTGGGAAGTGGGTCCAGAAATCCAGTCGATGTAGAAAAACCCTGGCCTTGTTCTGACAATAACAACAAAAACGAAAAAGTAAAATAGGTTCATAAATAAGCACAGCTCATATCTTTGTTAAAACAAGACCTTTTAAGCTCTCTTGTAAACCATTTCCCTACAGTCTACAGAATGTGAAGAAAAATGTTATCTTGATAACATCTCTGCAAAGCCGCCTGCCCATTTCTTCTGCATCTGTGTTCCTTACTCTGAATTTTCTATGAGAGTAACAGGGAATGACCTAAGACGATTTCTAAATGTGAAACAAGAGGATTGAGTTCCTTTAGATGAAAATGAATTTTACTCTACTCTTTAGAGATACCAGTGTGCCCACCATTTCCAATGACTATGTTTCTGCTATATATTCATAGCAGCAGTTTCCCAATTTTAAGGCTGTGGAACTATTACAAGAGGCTCTGAAAATTCATATGTACAAGTGAGCATTGTAATCAGACTTAATAAATTAAAACACACATACACACACACAAACAGAAAAATGCTTAATTTTTCAAATGGATAGGTATGATTGTGAATGAACAAAGCCAAGCACATTTTATGCATTTCTATTTTAAAGATTCAGAATTGGCCCTACACATTTACCTCTCTTCCTTCTCAAAAGTCCTATGGAAATAACAAAAATAATTAGAAAAAGAAATATAGCATTGAAAAATTAGGAAACCATCAATCAGAAATTTTAAAGGATTTTTTTGACAAAATGAACAAATGAGATCAACTTATGCAAAAACAGATAATGCAAAGCTGCCTGGCCCCCAAAACTAACACAGAAGAGATTTTTCATGCCCTATGAGGAAAGATAAACAATTTTTCCCAAAAGTTTCTCAATAATTGGTCTGAATTCTAAGAAAAAAGAATTAGGAGGTAAAATACTAGACCCAAACACGACAAAAGACATTTTTCCTTTCCCCACAGACACCAACAAATGTGTACCAAGGAGCTACATCATATGAGACATATTCAAGCACTTGAGATATGGTGACCTAGGCGCAGGGTCCTGAAGTAAGTGGGGGAGGAAGTCATGTAGAAATCTGGGGGAAAGCATTCAGATAGAAGAAAGAGCATGGGCAAAGACATTTAAATAAACATTTGCTGTGAAGGAAGAATAGCAAGTAGACCAATATGACTGGTGAGGAGGAGAATTGTAGGGGAAGATGAGTTTACAGTGTGAGGTCGACGCAGATCCTGTAGGCCATTATAAAAATGTAAACCTTTGAAGAAATGGATGTTTACTGGCTGCTGTGTTGGAGAATGGGGTGTAGAGGGTCAAAGATGGAAGTACAGAAACCAACTAGGAGGCTACATAATAATAGCAATAGATGGATAATAATATTTAGGAAAGTTCAGGTTTGGGTGGGGAGACCAGGACTTCATTTTGGAGTATGTTAAGTCTCAGATATAAAGTATACAATGGGAAACATGCAGTCACAGGAGAGGTCTGAGCTAAAGATGTAAACTTTGGATTTATACAGATGACATGCAAAGCCACAAACCTAGATGGAATCACCTAGGGAATACAAGGAGATGGAAGAAAAGAGAGTTGAGGAATGAGCCCTAGGATAGCCTAACATTAAGAAACTGGGGAGATGAATAAAAGCAAGCCAAGAAACAGTGTCCATTGAGCTAAAACAACCAAAAGAAACTGGTATCTTAAAAGCCAAATGAAGACACGAAAGCAATCATTTGCCAGGTGCTACTGAGAGCTCAAGTAAGGTGAGGACAAAGAACTATCATTTAGATTTAGCAATATGGAGGTCTCTGATGATATGGTATCATCATACTGTTCACCCGTTTACACTTTCTGGAAAAATTACTTGCAATACTGTGGTGAAATGAGAAATTAACTCAAACAAAAACTCAAGAAAGGAGTGTATAGCAGGCATGAAATGGTAGTGAACAACGAACTCAGTAAAATTCAAAGTTAAATACATGTAATTACTATAATGTGGCTATAAAGTTTCATATCATAGTTAAGAAAATATTTTTAAGAGACAAAACATACAAGTAAAGTACACCTATATAGATAATGATGTGGAAATAAAATCTCATATTATTTCCATAAAACCTATGAAGCACTGAAGGAAGGGGAAGAAAAAAGGATAAATCAAAGCATATTAAATATGTTTTCCTGTTCGGTTGGAGCTTATGGATATTTTCATTTCTAATATTAATAAACTATGTAGGTATTTATTAAAAGACTGCTGATGTAGGAAAGAAAATATAGTTTTAAAGCATTTTTAAAAAATCAATAAAGTCAAAGAAAGAAAAGGAGGTTAAAAGAAAACAAACCAAAAAAGCATCAGAAAACACAAAATAAAATGGCAGGAATAAAATCAATCATATGAGCAATCAAAATAAATGCCTGTTGGTAAAACTGTTTAAAAGACCATCTGATGGAGTAAAAACATGTTAATATAAAAGACAACTCTAAAGAAATATGTGGGCAACAATTGATCTGTTATAGAAACAGAATTTGCTATGGCAGTATTCATAACAGAGTGAATTTAAAGCAAAAAAATACAGCAAAGACGGATATTTTATATTGATAACAGGTATAATCCAAGAAGACATAATAATCACAAAGTTATATATACCAAAACACACATCATCAATTACATGAAGTAAACACCAAGAATATGAGAAAAAGTCTTTGAACCCAAAATTCAAGTGGGAGATTCTTATCTGAGAATTTGTTATCTCAGACAATGAAAAAAGGTGTGAAGATTCAAATAATTTAATAAACAAGTTTCTACCTTCTCACTCTTTAGAAAATTCATCTACATTTAAATATTCATTTCAAATATCCATGAAACATTTATAAAAATCAGTCATTTCACAAGCCATGTAGAAACCCTTAATAAATTCATAAACTATTGATTCAGTTATCTTCTCCAACCCAAAGGCAGTACTAATAAAAATAACTTACTAAATAACAAAAAAACTAACGAAGATTCTGACAACTATTAAATAAGACATGAACCAATGAGAAAATCAAAATTAAAGTTACCAGTTATTTGAAATTAACAACAAAAACACTATACATCCAAATCTAAGTGAAGTGACCAAAGCTGTATTCAAGGGGAAAACAGTTCCTCTGCCTGAAATGTGTTTTATTTCATTCTTTGTATTTTAAAATCCAATTCATTGGCAAAATCATTCTGTGCCTTCTATTTGGAATTAATCTTCTCTACCTCTGTACTTCCCCAGCATCTTTTCAAAATCACTTCATTTCACATTTATTCTGCTTGGCTTTTCAGACACTTGAGTCCATGTCCATCTCAACCCAGTAGACTTTTCAGCTATCAGAGTGTACAGGCCCTGCTTTAACACTTCTGTATCAACTCAGGGCACAGCACTGTTAAAGTCACTGTTCTCTAATGGTAAGAGCATAGGTTTAGAAGATCAGTTAGATCTCAGAATTCTAGCCCTGCCATTTTCTAGCTGTATGATCTGGGGCAAGCTGCTGAATCCTCCATCCCTCCTTTTACATTAGTGGGGCTACTATCATCTATTTGGTAAGTTTACATAATAAAACACCAAGCACAGTATCTGGAACATAGCTAGACAAAGGGAATCTATTATGAACACTGGAACGTTAGATGGAGCAAAGAAAAAAACCTAAGACATAGGTGAGTAGTGGAAAGCCATGGATTTGGGAAGCAAACTGACCTAACGAATCCTGGTTCTGCTAGCTATTTGGCAATACTTATAATCTTGAGCAAGTTACTTAATGTCTCTGAGTCTCCTTCTCCACATCTGTAATTCTGTAATGTTGTTGTGAAGATTAGAAATTGGGAACATATAAAACATTGAGTAAGGAGCCTGACACACATTAAGTGTTCACAAGTGGTACCTACTATTGTCACTCACACATTTCCCCAGTTATAGGTCTTCATGAATGTCTGCTGAATTGAATTAGAACTTTATCATCAGAATCTCACTTGGTTTACCTGGTCCCCTAGAAGGGCCAGAACTGACAGCAAGTTATCGACTTGGTAAAGCAAGTCCTCAAGAAGCCCCAACACGTGCCTGTGGTTTGGTGAGGTCAGAGTAATTGAGGCCTCACAATTAAAAAGCAATCTTACGTGAGGTTATCTTGTTGGATAACTTGTTAGGAATCTTTTTCATGAAGTTAAATCATTAAAATTTGACACCAGAGCAGTCTCTGAGAGAGCCCTAAGCAGGTCTCACTTCTCATTAATATAAATTAAATTCCTCAGGAGACGCTGAGAGTCTCCCCACCTGACAAACAGTGTTGACATTTATTCAATTTCCCTCTGACCTTTCTGGACTTAAGAAATACCTCCAAATAGTTATGAATAAGCTATTATTTTGGTTTTTACTTCACAACTATCTTTGAGAGTAAAGCCATTTTGTCTACTTTATTTTCCAGAATGACCCTTCATTTAACATGTCATCCTGCATTTTATGCTTAAGAACATATGAGGCTCTGCATGCCAAAAAAATAAATGAGTGTGAAGTGAATAACAATTATGGTGCATTATTCTTTACTGGAGGTCTTTCTTCCTCATTAAAGAAAGGTGATTTTTTTTTTCTTCCTTAAAAGTCAAAGTTAAAAATCTTTCATTTAGTTTCTCAAATACTAGGAGTGATATTAAGGGTATATGCCATATATTAAAATATCACTGTTACTCAATTTTGTTGGTACTAATGGATTTTGTTAAATTACAGAGTCGTAAAACGTGAAGGAAAAGAAAGGGTCTTGCTAAGTGAGTGACTGGGTAGAGGTGAGACACTAAGAATATTGTTATTAAAATATGCAAAAATGAATATTCACCAGGGATAGTTTAGACTGGAGCTTTTAGCTCTGCTATTTCCCTGCATCCAGCTGGCAGTCTATCTAATTATCACAGTGCCATTCTGGCAGATGAATTTTGATTAATATAAAATCTTAGAAGTCAGAGGTATCTTTGAGATCACCTAATCCAATGCACATATTACAAATCAGGAAAAAGAAATCTGGAGAGAAGTCCTTTGCTCAAAGCCTTAAAGCTTGTTAGCTGTCAGAGCCAGTGCTAGCATACAGCTAGCACTTTTGTTCTCTTTGTGGTATTCCACATTCATTTATGTTAGAATTAAGGGTAAGGACCAACTAATGTGAACCACCTCCACTATACAGATACAGGGAGGGGTCATGGCAGAAGACTAAGAAAAGTGAAGGGGGACCACCTTGTTAGAGACATCAGGAGCAATGTCATCATCTGGTAATAAATCTTTACAAGAGTCACTTGTCGGCTGGGCACGGTGGCTCACACCTATAATCCCAGCACTTTGGGAGGCCGAGTCAGGCAGATCACAAGGTCAAGAGATCGAGACCATCCTGGCCAACACGATGAAACCCCGTCTCTACTAAAACTACAAAAATTAGCTGGGTGTGGTGGCAGGCGCCTGTAATCCCAGCTACTTGGGAGGCTGAGGCAGGAGAATCACTTGAACCCAGGAGGTGGAGGTTGCAGTGAGCCAAGATCGCGTCACTGTACTCCAGCCTGGTGACAGAGCAAGACTCCATCTCAGAAAAGAAAAAAAAAGCGTCAGTAGTCATAGAAATGTCAGCCATTGACTGCAACTAGACTAGTAATCATTATAGCTGTAAGAGGTGCTAACAGTCAAAGGAAGGATACACACTAAATCTACACTTAGTGGAAGCACTCAAAGATTAACACACAAAAAATAAAGCACTATTTCTACTTGGTCACTAAACCATCTGATTATCTAAAATTTTCAAATGGCCTTTTTATTAGGCTACACAAAATCATAAGGAAGTGATTCCCATTAATGTCAACTTGAGTTATGATTCTGTCAAAATTTCCATCATAACTCCAGGCAAAGCTATCAGAAGCACAAGTCTCCCAGCCAGTAAATATCTTTTCTTTTTAACCATAATATTTTAAAGAATACTTATCATTTTAAAACACTTTTACTACTGGAAAACAAAACATGAAGTATCACTGCTCACAGTGGCTTCTGCATTTACTTTTTAAAAGGGGTAGGAAGACTCTTTTTGAACATGTCTTCAGTCTTTAAGGCAACACATTTTTATCTTCAAAGTTGGTTTGCCATGAGCAAATGAATAAACTTCCTTTTAAAAATAAATTAATATAATTTTTGAGGAATTATTTCCCCAGGTCCTTAACTTACAATACTTAAATATGATCACCTAGAGAGAAAAGAAAAATATAAATGGAAAATAAGATTTTTTTAAATGAAGGTTTTCAAAAAAGATGTTTAGATAAATTAATTTATAAATTTTAATCTTCTAAAATGCTACTGTTTTCAACCATTCAAATTCCAGCCCATAAAAGAATGTATACTAGAAGTCGTTTAAAAATTAAAGATTTTTCCCATACACTGTTATTCAAACTTTAAATAAGTAATTCAAAGTAAAATTATAAAGAAGAAATTGATAAACAACACAAAAAAATGCATTTTCCCTAAATCTCACTTTAAGAGATATTACTAAGCAACTATCATAGGCAAGGCCTTCTCCTTCAAATGCTTCATGAGAGCAGTCCCTAAAGTTGCTATCATTCTAGTTCTGGACTAAGTAAAAAATAAACAAACATGAGATCCAAGCTAATGTTGGGGTAGGGAGAAGATGAATCAGAAAAGACAAAAGAGAAATCAAGCATTTAAAGGTGTCTTTATGGAAGGGTAAAATTTTGAAAGATAAGAAAGCACCACAAATAGCAGAGTGAAGCAGTTTCTTGATCCCTAGGTACCAATTTAAAAACTTTTGGGGATTACTTGGTAACAATATTAGACCACTTTAGACTGCATTTTTCAATGTATAAAACATTTTCTCCATCATCACCTTTTTATTCACTAACAGATATTGGGGGTTTGGGGTGACACTCTTGATGTCCCTATTAAAAGAAGATAAACAAAGGATCAAGAACCACAAACAAAACAAAGTACTCCTTTATAAATTTCTCAGAATTGCTATGAGGGTCACATTCCAAGACACAAAATAATAGACAAGTATTATTCCCATTCTATCAATCATGGAAAAGGTTCAGAGGGGTTAGTGATGACCCAAATTAAAACAGCAGATGGGCTGGGTATGGTGGTTCATGCCTGTAATCCCATTACTTTGGGAGGCCAAGGTGGGAGGATTGCTTGAAGCCAGGAGTTTGCGACCAGCCTGGGCAATACAGCAAGACCTAGTCTCTATTTAAAATAAATAAATAAATATATATATATATATATATATATATGTTAGCCAGGCACAGTGGTGTACACCTGTAGTCCCAGCTACTCAGGAGACTGACGTGGGAGGATTGCTTGAGCCCAAGAGTTTAAGGCTCCAATTAGCTATTATTATGCCACTGCACCCCAGCCTGGGTGACAGAATGAGATCCTGTCTCTAAAAAACAAAAAAAAGCCCACAAATGGGTGAAATGTGGCACTGCAGGAATTTAGTCAGGTTTTCCAATGGCAAGTCAAGAGCTTTTCCCATCAGCTCACCAATGGAAGAAGAAATTTCAAGTTGGCTATATTACAGTAATGTCCCTGGTTACATCTAACCTCTATTTTTAAGCAATAATGTGGCTGTAACATAGAATACAAGCTATGAAAAATCCATTTTCTTCTCCAAGGCACAGTTTAATAAAAGGTATAGGATAAAAAGGTGGAAGATATACAGCTCAGTAAAAAGGAATTAAAACAGATACATAAATTAAGTTTGTACAAAGTTAAGTAAAATATCACAACAATCTAGAGTGCCAAAATCATTACATTCATACTTTAAAATTAATCATGATGTTTAATTATGGGAAATTATGGTGAAGGCAGATTTGTTACTGAGTATATTTTTTATGCAAAAAACTCAAAGAGTACACTGACCAAAATGGGCAAAACAAGCATGCTCTGTGATTGTTGATGATATTGCTAATAAAGACTCCTAAAGAATGAATTGAAGAATAAATAATAAGCTGAGTATCTGGGAATTACAGCGTTCCTAACTCAGCTCTGCCACTAACTGGCTTTGTAATCTTGGGCAAGACATCTTACCTTTCCAGGCCTCTGAAAAAAAAACAACTCAACTAGGTAATATTCAGGAGTCCTTCTTTCCTAAAAATTATTTGAATCTATGAATTCCCAAGCTTTGTGGTGTATGAAGGGCCATTCAAAAGACTACATAAGCCATTTTCCCCAGTAGAATATGATAAAACTTGCATACTTCAAAACCTAAAATGCACACAGAATAGATAATGCCACAAAATCAATATAGCCGGCAGTTACATATGGTGTTTGACAGTGCACTTTTACATGTTTCTTCCATGCTTTGGAGCCAGATTCATATTATATAATAAGTGGTTGCAATAGAAACAGAAACCAATGGTCTAAATCTAATCTGAATCTACATCTACATTGTAAGAATGCAATCCTAGAGATATTAAAATAGCAATAGGCTGTCAGTGTTGTCTGTAGAGATCTTAGAATACAACCGCACCTTCACTCACAATGCAGTTACATCCTGATAAACCCATCATACACTGAAAATATCATAAGTCAAAAATACGTTTAATATACCTAACCTACTGAACAACATAGTCTAGCCTAGTCTACCTTAAATGTGCTCAGAACACTTATATTAGCCTGTAGTTGAGCAAGATCATCTAACACAAACCTTATTTTATAAAAAAGTGTTCAATACCTCATGTAAAAGTATCATACCACATATCACTAGTCTAGGAAAAAAATCAAAATTCAAAATTTGAAGCTTGGTTTCTACTAAATGGTATTGCTTTTGTACCATCACAAAGTAGAAAAATTGTAAGTTGAACCATCATAAGTCAGGGACCACCTGTATTTGTTTCGATGATTATCCAAGGCCCATTTTACTCTGGCAAGATTTATAGAAGCAAATTTTATAACTCAGCTAAAATGGCCTTCAAGTATAGCATAATTTTTTGTTTTAAACTACAATAAAGGTTGGAAATGATTTAGAAACTCATGGGGTCAAGCTTTTACTTTGGGACGATGGACCAATTTATTGGGGCATCGGGGGTACAGGATAATCTTGGTCTATTTGATTTAGGGAGCTCTGATAGAAAAACAATTTCATTCACTTTCACCTTCATATTTTGACATCTGGAGGCTGGTTGTGAAATCAGGAAAATGACAGATGAGGCTGAATAGGAAATGCTATTTGGTTTATGTCCCAGGGATATTGTTTTTTGTTTGTTTGTTTGTTTTCCCCAGGGATATTGTTTAACAAAAATGCTGAGTGAGCTATTTCAAAGCTCAGCTGGAGGGAAGATGTTCACTATATGCTATTTATGGTGCTTTTAGAAATATCTCAGGAAGTATGAATGCTGGCAACTTATACATGTTCCTTTAGGCATTTCCCTGTACTGGTTCCCTGCCTTCCATACGGAGAAAATGTTTGTCCCTCACAAAAAATAAGGAGAGATGTTATCATTTCTAACAGGAAGTATGTGCAATTTGATGATGAGAGGAAAGCAAGTTCAACATATTTTAAGGTTCTTGATCAGGAAGTTAAGACATTTTTCTTCCAAGAATTACTGCAGATGGCCTTCTTAGGTCTACCTTATATTACATTTATACATGCAATGATTGTACAACATAACATTTTAATTCCAGTTATATATATATGGCATGTATATATTCCAACTGAAAACTATTAAGGAAAAGTAACATAGGGATCTTTGTTAAAAATACCAAACACTTACATTAGAAACAGAAATCCTGTTGTATGGCCAAAAGAATAATGATTTCTATTATTGATGAATTCTGTGAATCTAATGATTAATTGTAATCTCCCCTGCATCAAGAGTGATAACAAGTAGTAAAAACTTTCATTTTATCTTCTCTCTGATCTCTCAAAAAGTGCTAGGAATCTGAGAAATAAAAAGAAATGTGTAGTGAGAAGTAATATTAGTTGCAGAGCAGATTCTTGATAATTCTGAGCCAAATAATGTATTTCTTTCTTTTTTTTTTTTCTTTTACATTTCATAATACGAAACCCCAATCTGGAACAAAGGGGTTTTTACACATTGTATAATTCAATTTGAAGGCACATTACATTCATGTGTGTTTAAAATATTCATATCAAAGTTAAGCTTAGAAACAGACTTTTAAACTCTAAAATATATTCACTGACACAGTTTGGATATTTATCCAGCCCAAATCTCATGTTGAAATTTAATCACCAGTGTTGGAGGTAGGGCCTGGTGGGAGGCGTGTGGGTCATAGGGGTGGATCTCTCATGTCTTGGTTCTGTTCTCACAATAGTGAGTGACAGCTCAGGAGATCTGGTCATTTAAAAGTGTGTGGTTTCTCCCCTAGCCTTGCTCCTGCTCTTGCCATGTGATGTGCCTGCTCCCTCTTCACCTTTTGCCATGAATAAAAGCTTCCTGAGGCCTCCCTAGAAGCCAAGCAGATGCCAGCACCATGTCTGTATAGCCTACAGAACTGTGAGCCAATTAAACCTCTTTTCTTTATAAAGTACCCAGCCTTGTATATTTCCATTTTATTTTATTTCATTTTATTTTAAGTTCCAGGATACATGTGAAGAACGTGCAGGTTTGTTACATAGGTATACGTGTACCATGGTGGTTTGCTGCACCCTTCAACCCATCATCAACATTAGGTATTTATCCTAATGCTATCCCTCCCCTATCCCCCCACCCTCTGACAAGCCCTGGTGTGTGATGTTCCCCTCCCTGTGTCCATGTGTTCTCGTTATTCAACTCCCACTTATGAGTGAGAACATGTGGTGTTTGGTTTTCTGTTCCTGTGTTAGTTTGCTGAGGATGATGGCTTCCAGTTTCATCCATGTTCCTGCAAAGGGCATAATTTCATTCCTTTTTTATGACTGCATAGTATTCCATGGTGTACATGTACCACATTTTCTTTATCCAGTGTATCACTGATGGGCATTTGGGTTGGTTCCATGACTTTGCTGTTGTAAATAGTGCTGCAATAAATATACGTGTGCATGTGTCTTTATAGTAAAATGATTAATATTCCTTTGGGTATATACCCAGTAATGGGACTGCTGTGTCAAATGGTATTTCTGGTTCTAGATCCTTGAGGAATCGCCATGCTGTCTTGCACAATGGTTGAACTAATTTACACCCCCACCAACAGTGTAAAAGCATTCCTTTTTTCTCCACAGCCTTGCCAGCATCTGTTGTTTCCTGACTTTTTAATAATCACCATTCTGACTGGTGTGAGATGGTATCTCATTGTGGTTTTGATTTGCATTTCTCTAATGACTGGTGATGTTGAGCTTTTTTTTTTTCATGTCTGTTGGCTGCATAAATGTCTTCTTTCAAGAAGTGTCTGTTCACATTCTTTGCCCACTTTATGATGGGGTTGTCTTTTTCTTTAAATTTTCTTTGTAAATTTGTTTAAGTTTCTTGTAAATGCTGGATGTTAGACCTTTGTGAGATGGGTAGATGGCAAACATTTTCTCCCATTCTGGAGGTTGCCTGTTCACTCTGATGATAGTTTCTTTTGCTGTGCAGAAGCTCTTTAGTTTAATTAGACCACCTTTGTCAATTTTGGCTTTTGTTGCAATTACTTCTGGTGTTTTCGTCATGAAGTCTTTGCCCATGCCTATGTCCTCAATGGTATTGCCTACGTTTTCTCCTAGGGTATTTATGGTTTTGGGTTTTAAATTTAAGTCTTTAATCCATCCTGAGTTAATTTTTGTATCAGGTGTAAAGAAGGGGTCCAGTTTCAGCTTTCTGCATATGGATAGCCAGTTTTCCCAGCACCATTTATTGAATAGGAGATCCTTTCCCCATTGCTTATTTTTGTCAGGTTTGTCGAAGCTCAGATGGTTGTAGATGTGTGGTATGATTTCTGAGATCTCCTCTGTACCTCTGTATCATTGGTCTGTTTTGGTAATAGTATCATGCTGTTTTTGTTACTGTAGCCTTGTAGTATAATTTGAAGTCAGGTAGCATGATGCCTCCAGGTTGTTCTTTTTGCTTAGGATTGTCTTGGCTCTATGGGGTCTTCTTTGATTCCACATGAAATTTAAAGTAGTTTTTTTCTAACTCTGTGAAGAATGTCAATGGTAGTTTGATAGGAATAGCATTGAATATATGAATTACTTCAGGCAGTATGGCCATTTTCACAATATTGATTCTTACTCTCCATGAGGATGAAATGTTTTCCCTTTGTGTCCTCTTATTTCCTTGAGTAGTGGTATGTAGTTCTCCTTGAAGAGGTCCTTCACATCTCGTTAGCTGTATTCCTTATTCTCTTTGTAGCAATTTGTGAATGGGAGTTCATTCATGATTTGGCTCACTGCTTGTCTATTGTTGGTGCAAAGGAATACTTGTGATTTTTGCACATTGATTTTGTATCCTGAGACTTTGCTGAAGTTGCATATAAGCTAAAGGAGTTTTGGGCTGAGATGATGGGGTTTTCTAAATGTAAAAATATGTTGTCGGCAAACAGAGACAACTTGGCCTCCTCTCTTCTTATGTGAACACCCTATACTTCTTTCTCTTGCCTGACACCTCTGGCCAAAACTTCCAATACTATGTTGAACAGGAGTGGTGACAGTGGGGATCCTTGCCTTGTACCAGTTTTCAAAGGGAATGTTTCCAACTTTTGCCTATTAAATATTATATTGGCTGTGGGTTTGTAATAAATTGCTCTTATTATTTTGAAATATGTTCCATCAAAACCTAGTTTGAGTTTTTAACATGAAAGGATGTTGAATTTTATCAAGGCCTTTTCTGCATCTATTGAGATAATCATGTGGTTCTGTCTTTGGTTCTGCTTATGTGATGGATTACATTTATTGATTTGCATATGTTGAACCAGCCTTGCACCCCAGGAATGAAGCTGACTTGATCGTGGTGGATAAGTTTTTTGATGTGCTGCTGAATTCGGCTTGCCAGTATTTTATTGAGGATTTTCACATCAATGTTCATCAGAGACACTGGTCTGAAGTTTTCTTTTTTTGTTGTGTCTCTGCCTCGTTTTGGTATCAGGATGATGCTGGCTTCACCAAATGATTTAGGGAGGAGTCCCTCCTTTTCAACTGTTTGGAATAGTTTCAGAAGGAATGATACCAGCTCCTCTTTGCACCTGTAATAGAATTCAGCTGTGAATCTGTCTGGTCCTGGGCTGTTTTTAGTTGGTAGGCTATTAATTACTGCCTCAATTTCAGAGCTTGTTATTGGTCTTATCCAGGGATTCGACTTCTTCCTGACTTAGTCTTTGGAGGGTGTATGTGTCCATGAATTTATCCATTTCTTCTAGATTTTCTAGTTTATTTGTGTAGAGGTGTTTATAGTATTCTCTGATGGTAGTCTGTATTTCTGTGGTGTCAGTGGTGATATCCCCTTTATCATTTTTATTGTTTCTATTTGATTATTCTATTTTCTTTGTTATTAGTCTAGCTAGCAGTCTATCTATTTTGTTAATTTTTTCAAAAACCAGTTTCTAGATTCATTGATTTTTTTGAAGTTTTTCATGTCTCTATCTACTTCAACTCTGATCTTAGTTATTTCTTGTTTTCTGCTACCTGTTGGATTAGTTTGCTCCTGCCTCTCTAGCTCTTTTAATTGTAATGTTAGGGTGTTCATTTGAAATCTTTCTAGCTTTCTGATGTGGGCATTTAGTGCTATAAATTTCCCTCTTAACGCTGCTTTAGCTGTGTCCCAGAGATTTTGGTACATTGTCTCTTTGTTCTCCATCCTTTAATTCTTCTTTATTCCTTTATTTCCTCTTTATTTAGAACTTCTTTATTTCTGCCCTAATTTCATTATTTACCCAGGAGTCATTCAGAAGCAGTTTATTCAATTTCCATGTAATTGTGTGGTTTGGGGTGAGTTTCTTAATTCTGAGTTCTACTTTAATTGCACTGTGGTCTGTGGTCTGTCTGTTATGATTTCAGTTCTTTTGCATTTGCTGAGGAATGTTTTACTTATATGGTCGATTTTAGATTAAGCACCATGTGCCACTGAGAAGAATGTATATTCTGCTGATTTGGGGTGGAGAGTTCTGTAGATGTTTACTAAGTCCACTTGATCCAGAGCTGAGTTCAAGTCCTGAATATCCTTGTTAATTTTCTGTCTCATTGATCTGAGTAATATTGACAGTGGGGAGTTAAAGTACCCCACTATTATTGTGTGGGAGTCTAAGTCTCTTTGTAGGTCTCTAAGAACTTGTTTTACGAACCTGGGTGCTCCTGTATTGGGTGCATATATAATTTGGATAGTTAGCTCTTCTTGTTGAATTGTTCCCTCTACCATTATGTAATGACCTTCTTTGTCCTTTTTGATCTTTGTTGGTTTAAAGTCCGTTTTGTCAGAGACTAGGATTGCAGGATTGCAACCCCTGCTTTTTTTTTTTTTTTTTTTGCTTTCCATTTGCTTGGTAAATATTCCTCCATCCCTTTATTTTGAGCCTTTGTGTGTCTCTGCATGTGGATGGGTCTCCTGAATACAGCACACTAATAGATCTTGACTCTGTATCCAATTTGCCAGTCTGCATCTTTTAATCGTGGCATTTGGCCCATTTACATTTAAGGTTAGTATTATTATGGGTGAATCTGATCCTGTCATTATGATGCTATCTGGTTATTTTGCACACTAGTTGATGCAGTTTCTTCATAGTGTCATTGGTCTTTATATTTTGTGTGTTTTTGCAGTGCCTAGTACCAGTTTTTCCTTTTCGTATTTAGTGCTTATTTCAGGAGCTCTTGCAAGGCAGGCCTGGTGATAATGAAATCCCTCAGCATTTTCTTGTCTGGAAAGGATTTTATTTCTCCTTCACTTATGAAGCTTAGTTTGGCTGGACACAAAATTGTGGGTTGAGAATTCTTTTCTTTAAGAATGTTGGAGGCTGGGCACAGTGGCTCATGCCTATAATCCCAGCACTTTGGGAGGTGGGCAGATCATGAAGTCAGGAGATCGAGACCATCCTGGCTAACACAGTGAAACCTCGTCTCTACTAAAAATACAAAAAAAAATTAGCCGGGCGTGGTGGCGGGTACCTGTAGTCCCAGCTACTAGGGAGGCTGAGGCAGGAGAATGGGGTTAACCTGGGAGGCGGAGCTTGCAGTGAGCCAAGATTGCGCCACTGCACTCCAGCCTGGGCAACAGAGCGAGACTCCATCTCAAAAAAAAAAAAAAAAAAAAAAAGAATGTTGAATATTATACCCCAATCTCTTCTGGCTTGTAGATTTTCTGCTGAGAGATCCACTGTTAATCTGATGGGCTTCCCTTTGTAGGTGACCTGGCCTTTTTCTCTGGCTTTTTTTCTTTCGTTTTTTCCTTTATTTCAGCCTTGGAGAATACCTGATGATTGTGTGTCTTGGGGATGATCTTCTCGTGGAGTATCTTAGTGGTGTTCTCTGTATTTCCTGAATTTGCATTTTGGCCTGTCTTGCTCAGTTGGGGAAGTTCTCCTGGATGTATCTTGAAGTGTGTTTTTTTGTTTATTTGTTTGTTTTTGTTTTGTTTTGTTTTGTTTTTTAATTTTTTTATTATTATTATTATACTTTAAGTTCTAGGGTACATGTGCATAACGTGCAGGTTTGTTACATATGTATACTTGTGCCATGTTGGTGTGCTGCACCCATCAACTCGTCAGCACCCATCAACTCGTCATTTACATCAGGTATAACTCCCAATGCAATCCCTCCCCCCTTCCCCCACCCCATGATAGGCCCCGGTGTGTGATGTTCCCCTTCCCCAGTCCAAGTGATCTCATTGTTCAGTTCCCACCTATGAGTAAGAACATCCGGTGTTTGGTTTTCTGTTCTTGCGATAGTTTGCTGAGAATGATGGTTTCCAAGCTTGTTTTCATTCTCCCCGTCTCCTTCAGGTACTCCAATCAATCATAGTTTCAGTCTTTTTACAAAGTCCCATATTTCTTGGAGACTTTGTTCATTCCTTTTCATTCTTTTTTCTCTAATCTTGTCTGCATGCATTATTTAAGCAAGGTGGTCTTAAAACTCTGATATACTTTCTTCTGCTTGATTGATTCAGCTATTGATACTTGTCTATGCTTCATGAAGCTCTCATGCTACGTTTTTCAGCTCCATCAGGTCATTTATGTTCCTCTCTAAACTGGTTATTCTAGTCAGCAACTCCTCTAACCTTTTATCAAGGTTCTTAGCTTCTTTGCACTGGGTTAGAACATGCTCCTTTAGCTCAGTGTAGTTTTTTATTACCCACCTTCTGAAGTCTACTTCTGTCAATTTGTCCACCTCATCCTCCATCCGGTTCTGCTCTCTTGCTGGAGAGACGTTGCAATCATTTGGAGGAAAAGAGGCACTCTGGCTTTTTGGGTTTTCTGCGTTTTTTTGTTGATTTTTTCTCATCTTCTTGAGTTTGTCTAGTTTCCATCTTTGAGGCTGCTGACCCTTGAATGGGGTTTTTGTGGGGACTTTTTGTTGTTGTTGATGCAGTTGTTGTTGCTGTTTGTTTTTCTTTCAATGGTCAGGTCCCTCTTCTGTAGGGCTGCTGCGGTTTGCTGGGGATTCACTTCAGGCCCTATTCATCTGGTTCGCTCCTGTGCCTGGAGGTGTCACTCAAGCAGGCTGGAGAACAGCAAAGATGGGTGCCTGATCCTTCTTCTGCGATCTCTGTCCTCGAGGGGCACCAACCTGATGCCAGTAGGATTGTTCCTGTATAGAGTGTCTGACAACCCCTGTTGGAGTGTCTCACCCATTTAGGTGGTACAGGGAACAGGACCTATTTAATGAAGCACTTTGTCCCTTTGTGGATGGGGTGTGCTTCGCTGGGAGAAACCCACGCATCTGGGCTGCACAGATTCCTCAGAACTACCAGGAAGAAAAGCTAACTCTGCTGGTCCACAGAGACTGCAGCCATCCCTCCCACTAGGGGCACAGGCCCAGGGAGATCCCTGTTCTGTCCCTGAGCCTCTGGCAGGAGTTGTTGGAGTTACTGCAGGGAGCCCCGCCCAGTAAGGAAATATGAGTCAGGGTCAGGCCAGAAGAGGCTTTCTGGCTGCAGTCTGCCACAGCTGGTGTGTTGGGCTGTGAAGGACACCTTTTGGGACCAAGCCATCCAGCCTCACTGGCTCCAGCAGGGGAAAAGCAAAGCGTGGCCTGGAGCTATAGAGATGAATGATGCCTTTCCCCCACCCAGGGAGCTTAGCATGTTAGGCAGTTATGAGTCCCAGTGCTGCCTGTGGCCCCTCCCCCAAGGAGCTCAAATGGCTTACACAGCAGGCAGCCACAGCTGTGGTGCTGGTTGCCCCTCCCCCAGGGGAGCTCCACAGGCTTAAGCAGATTCCCGCTGAGAGGCTGTTGAGAATCTGCGCAGTTCCAGGGTTGGGACCCTAGGCCGTGTGGTGTGGGTTTGCCAGTGGGCTCTTCCGATCCGTAGGTGACAGACTTCCGTGGATAAAGCACGGTTTCCCAGGCTAGGTAGCATGCTCACTCACTGCCTCCCTTGGCTGTGGGTTGGGGGCTCCCCTGCCCTGTGTGGCTCTCAGGTGGGCCACCATACCACACTCTCTTCCTTCCTCTCCATGGATCATGCCAACCAGAGTCTAGTCAGTTCTGATGAGACAACCTGGATATCTTGGTTGCCAGTGAAAGAGTCACATGTTTATTATGGTTCTTTTCAATGGGAGCCTCCGATCACCACTGTTTCTAGTCGGCCATCTTGGCCTTGCCCCCCTCATGTATTTCTTTATAGCAACACAAGAATAGCCCACCTACTGCATTCATAACAGTCTAGGCATGTTATACTCTTCTCCAATGATCTGCTACTATTCTATGGCAATCTATAACCTTTGCCTTTGCTTACATAAAAGTATTTATATTTTTCTTCACAGCTTTTAAAAAAGGTTTTCTTACCTAAAAAAAGTGAGCAACTAGGGATTTAGAGAGTGGGCCTTAATTGTTCACGTGACTGACAGAATGATTTCTAATACCTTAGGTCAGGTCAGTGAAGGGGTGAAGATAGGGAGTGAGAGGTTCTATCCTACTGAGTACCTATCCCTCCCCTACACACCAAGAGTCCAATATGCTTGAAGGTGACAAAGGTAAAGAAAAGAACTATAGAATTTGCCTTTTGAAAAAGCTCCACAGGTAATAAGATCACTGACTTCAGACATGAGAAGAGAACATCTTTTGAGGAGGTGTTAGTATGAGATCAGGGAACAACAGAAGGTTCTGAGGTCCAAGTTCAGAGAATCCCACACACTAAATCTCCCTCCATGGGACTCATACTGCTCATTAGCATAGCAAACTTTCTTAGAAGTTTATGAGTAAAGAAATCTGCTTTACTTTATTTAGTGGTCTTAAAATCTTATTCATCTACCAAGCTTTCCCTCAACATTGTTCGGGGCAGATAATTTAGAAATCCTGAAATATTTATGAAAATGGCCCCATTCCATTGTATGTGGGCTCTATGCCAGATTAAAGCACGTGTACTAGCACCTTAGGACAGGGACCATCTGGCAAAAGCTAAATTCTACTCAAGTACAAGGTTGTTTACTTGGTAATAGTGTCAAAGCGATTATTAAATACATTCGTCTACTCAAAACCCACTATCAGCACTGTTAAAACTATCAGTACCACTGGGTCCCTTACAGCACATAGGCCACAAAGTTTAATGGCTGCTTCATTTCTACTGTCTTCAGAGAAATGAGGCCACTTGCTATTCTTTAAAATGTCTTTCCTTTCCCATCTCCATACCTTTGCTCTTGCTTCTTGATCTATTAATACCTGGAATGCACTCCCCACTATCAAGTCTCCAAATGTTGAAGCTTTACTAACCCATGGAGACCTACACACCTAAATGCCAGCTCCTCCAAAAAGCCTTTCTTGATTGTCCACAACTAACTGGCTTCTCCCTTCTTTAAAACTCCCAATCACACTGTGTATCTCTTAAAGCAATAATCATATTATCTTTATATAACCATAGGTCTTCTTATCTCATCTCCCAATTAAATGGTAAATTATTTAGGGATAGGAACTGTGTCTTCCCCCTATTTAGATGAAGAAAAAAAAATTTTTTTTTTTGAGACAGGGTCTCACTCTGTCTCCCAGGCTGGAGTGCAGTGGTTCAATCACAGCTCGTGGCAGCCTCAAACTCCCAGGCTCAAGAAATCCTCCTACCTCAGCCTCCAGAGTAGCTGGGACCACAGGCACCCACCACCATGCCTGGATAATGTTTTTTAATTTTAAATTTTTATTTTTATTTTTTTGTACAGACAAGGTCTCACTAAGTTGCTCAGGCTGGTCTCAAACTCCTGGAGGATAAAGAAATGTAGGCTTAGAAAAATGGAGCAACTTGTCTAAGATCATATAACTAGTCAGTGGCAGTGCTGGGAATTACACCCAATCTGCCTAGCCCCAAAGCCCAGACCCCAAAACCCAGTCTCTTTCCCCTAACTTCTTTCTCCCTCGCCCCATGTCCTGTGCCACATCCTATGGAAACAAAAAGGACCTAAGTCATCTCCTACTGCAGGTAGGCAGCATAAAAGTTCTATTTTTCTGCCCTAATTCACTGCCTGGCTTCTGACTCAATGTTCTGACTCTGTCTTCAGCTTGTAGACCTTCATTTCTCAAAGTGTATTCTGGGAAACAATAGTAATGCAGGATGTGGTTGTTTTTAAAGGAAGAGTTTATGGGAAAATGTAGGCTAAACTGGGTGCTTACTGCAGGACTTTTCAGATAATTTAATTTGCTACTATGCAGCATTATATATAACTTTTGCACACATATTTCATTTTTAAGACACAGGATATTACATATGTTTTGTTAAATATCATGGAATGCAACTACATTTCATAAATTTCATCTAATTCCATATAGCACTGTCAGGTAAAAAAGTTTTATTTTAACAGCATCATTTTCACAATATAATACAAACATAACAACAAATTTATTCCCAAACTATTTAATAACATGTATTTAAGTAAAAAATTTGACAACAAAATGCTGTAAGACTTAATGTTACTAGGATTTAAAACTAGCAACAATCTACTTTGTGCCAGCAAATGAGTGACTAAGTGCTACCCACATAATGTCTGACATTTAATGAGGGAGTTACATGCATGTAGAATATATTTCACTCAATGATTAATACAGGTTTACTATATTTAGTGTCTACTTGAACATTTCGCCTTTTTTCCCCATTCCTGAACCCAGCTGAGGACATGGGATAAATTCGAAGACTAAAACCCAAAAAGTTTTGATGAATGAAACAGATAAGAACAAGCTGGCTCTTATTGGATAAAGTGAGAATCATTTTTAGACTAGCTGAAGTTGTTTAAAATAAAGAAAAATAACATTGATGACCTCTGAGAAGGACAACTGGGTGACCTGGGGACAACGGTGAGTGGGAGACTTTTCGTTTATATACTTTTATATCTGCGGTGAGCACAACTGTGTTCCCAAAAAGAGATCTGTTTAAGTCCTAACCTTCATATCTATAAATATGAACTTATTTGGAAATTGAGTCTTTGCAGATGTAATTAAGTGAAGATGAGATATATGACAGTGGATTAGAGTGGGCCTGATTTTAGCAACCCTAGGAAACTAATACAATATCTTTTTGATTTTACGTAACATAATTGTAGAACCTACTCAAAAACTAATGAAACTAAAATAAAGTAAAAGTTCTGCTTTTTATTACAGTTTAATAATTATCTTGATCCTATAACTAAAATATGCATATTGACCTCAAAGCTTTACATGCTCGTTTATTTATTCCTTCATTAATTCAAACTTCAATTAAGTGCTTACTCTGTGCCAGATGAGGTGGCATGGGAAAGGTTCTAAAGAATCCAGAAATCAGATATTTCCTGTCCTCTAGGATGCTGTCTGCTCCAATAAATAATTGCAGAAGAAATAGATTACATCAACCACTAGTGAAAGTGCTATTCATGAATCTTGAGAAATTAAGATTAAGATCAAGTTTTAAGTGGTATTCAACCACGTATATGAGGCAGATCTTCCTCCTTCCCTTTATTCAAAGATTAATGATATGGAATGCATACCTCTTTTTTTTTTTTTTTTTTTTTGAGATGGAGTCTCACTCTGTCGCCCAGGCTGGAGTGCAGTGGCGCGATCTTGGCTCACTGCAACCTCCGCCTCCCGAGTTCACGCCATTCTCCTTCCTCAGCCTTCCTAGTAGCTGGGACTACTGACACCCATCACCATGCCTGGCTAATTTTTTGAATTTTTAGTAGAGACAGGGTTTCACCATGTTAACCAGGATGGTCTCGATCTCCTGACCTCGTGATCTGCCCGTCTTGGCCTCCCAAAGTGCTGGAATTACAGGCATGAGCCACCGCGCCGGGGGCCGGAATACATACCTCTTACTTGACCACTCCAAGGAGCATCTTGGGAGATAAGACACACATTACTAGAAAGTGAGGTCAATGGCATAAAAACCCTATCGAGAATTCAGAACAGGAGAAATAACTATTTTTTAAACCCCAGGGAGAATAGTCAAAAGCAGATGCAAATTCTGATATCACTAAAAGTCTAGTGCTAAAAGAATGAAAACTGGAGTCATGTTGGAGGATTCCACCACCTTAAGAAAGATGGGGGAGGTGTATTTAAAATTATTTTTTAAATATATTGGCCAAGAGAAGTATAATATACAAATCAGGCTTGACATACTTTCTCACATTGTCCTCTCTCCTAGCACTGTTCCTATGCTGAATTAGAAAAAACTGATAATTCAAGTTTCCAGAAATTGACAATACAGTAATTCAATCATCTCTCCATCATGAAAAAAATGGCAGAAAACATTTAAAAGAAATGTCCCTCCCTCAGAACCAAGTCCTGAATCTTGGAAGTAACAATAGAACAATAATAACTGACATCATGTAACATGTATCTTCACATTAAGATTATTTCCCAACTCCCGTAGTTAAAATCTTTGCAGCATAATAGTACAGTAGTGCCTAAATATATGTTTGCATTGATATTCTTTAAGTTAGAAGAACATTACCTTAGAGAGTTTTATTTTTTAAATGCTGCTGAAAAAGTGGGAAAAATCACAAGCTGTTCTCTGTATCAAGAATCACACATGCAACCATTTAAAAAATTACCATAAAATAAAACAAAGATCTACTGTCCTATGAAATAAACAGAGTTTCACTATATCACAAAAACTCCACTTTCATTATATCCCACTATATCCTAATACCATTTGAAAGAGGGGTGAATGTGTATCACTGTGAGAAACTGGGAAAAAGGATAACTAACTGCAAAATCTGGGTGGAGAGGGGCGGAAACAGGAGATTCTAGTAACTTGTCCCTGCTCAAGATGCTGAAAGTCAATTTGATTGGGTCAATGTTAAACTTTTGGCAGGTGAGAAGCTGCTTTCAGCAAAGGACAGATACTTTAGGAAAAGTTTTTATTCTGCCCATATTGGTATTTGATAGAAACGGAAATTTAAGTAAGGATTCCTTTACTTTTTTTTTTTTTTTAACCACAGAATGCTATTTTATCAGTAATATTATTTGGTAGGAACACATATTTGGGAGTATGACAGTTTGGACTGCTACTAATTTAACAGCTATGAAACCTCCCACCTCACTGCAGTAAAACATTATGACAAAGCCTCATCTGCAGCATGGGAAAATGTTACTGCATTTCTTCTCTAGAAATATATGTATACTCAATCAGCAAATGCTCTTCTCAAAAGCACCAAATAACTCCTTCCCAAAAGGCTTGTTTTCCTGAACTCTTCACCCTGTATCATTTCTCAATTTTTCTCCTCTCCATTTCCCTATTTTAACTTAATTGGTTGTGAATCTGAAAACTCATGTTTCCTATTTGATTTTGGCTACAGAAAATTCCTAATTCTTAATGTACATTAGGGAATGTAGGGGTGAATGCTGTAGGGTAATGGTTAAAAGATTAAAAAAAAAATGGTCAAAGCAAAAACAAGAATATTGTTCCTCTCCTCCTACTGCTGCCAAGAAGATCATATAATTTCCTCTCTCTGTAGAGAATTACCTAATTATAGAAAAGGGCATGCTCTCTGCTTATGATATCAGAAGTGCTACCATGTAGCACTTTTTACAGAAGTGGACATTTTAAGAGTGCTACCAGCTATTCTCATAAAATGGGGGCCAGAAAAGAGAAACATGGGTAACTGCAGCAGGTGAGTGATGAAAGAAAGCACCATCTCAATACACAGCAATCATACTGGAGACCTCTCTGGTCTCTGGTCTCCTACAGGAGCTGTTCTCAAGTTGTATCACTGTGACAGACTGGAGAAAAGGATAGATCAGCAGCATAAACACCAGCTGAAAACCTACCAGAAATCCAAATTATCAAGCTGCACACACCCTAGACTTACAAAATCAGAAACTCTAGGTGTGGGACATAGAAATCTATGTTTTAACAGGCATTCGATGGGATTCTGATTTGATTGACCAATGTCCTAAAGGAATTTACTATCTGCCAATTTATTCTGGCTTTTAATCATATGTCACCCAAATTGTTACTGAAAATTTTCATGTGTATGTATTCTCACTCATTTACAGGATCCTTTGGGACAAAAATTCTTTCTCTTCCCTTGTCTTCTTTGCTGTCCATCACCCACCAGTACCTCTCATAGAGCTAATAACAAAAGAAAACATAATGAGCATTTATAATGACAGCAGCTGGGGAGGGGGACCTTGGAGAAAGTCCTTTTTTTAATGACACTTCCCTCCACTTGAGATATCTATTCCCCTTAATTATAATCTAGGGTAAAAAGACCTTCATCCTATTTACAGAGGGTTCTTCCTTCCTGGGATGGAACTGCTCAACTTCAGAATTTGAGTAATGCAACTGAAAACAAATTAAAAGTTGTATAAAATATTTCCCCCAAAGGCTTGGTGACTTTGAACAGAGAGTGGGGAAGAAAAAAGCTAGCATTTCTTTCTCAGGAGCCCCCAGTAGGGGCCATATACATGGGAAAGTTTCTTAGTTACCCCTGTGGCAGGATATAACCTTCAAACTTTTAATACGAAAATGTTTTGTTTGCCTTCTTTTTCTTTGCTACATTCAAAGCATAAAAGTCAAATGTTTCTCCTTGCACACAAGGTGTCCTCACTATCCTCAAGCAAAGTAAAACTAGTTGCTCAGTTGCTAATAATTCAGGTTCTGAGTTTAATAAATGTTTGGAGCTTAGTCATGGTTCCTAGGGAGGACCTAACAACAGGGGCATTCTTCAATCAGGCATAAATAAATGAAATGTGTTCAGATGTGTTCTGTTAGCACCCAGCAGAAATCCTATTAAACTGAATGTGCAAAGATATTCTATATCATGATGGAAAGGGTCACTGGTGCCTTCCATAATCTATACCTGATATTTTAAAAAAGGGGCTGTACACTTAAGAGTACCAGCTTCTCCCACTTCTCCAATTAATATATCTTGTAGGTTCTTCAAGCCAATCTGAAAGGGGCCTTGTTATGGACTGAATGTTTGTGTCTCCCCAAAATTCACATGATGAAACCCTAACCCTCAGTATGATGGTATCTGAAGATGGGGCCTTTGAGAAGTAAGTAGGTTTAGGTGAGGTCATGAGGGTGGGGCCCTCAAGACGAGGTTAGTGCCTTTATAAGAAGAGACCACCAGAGAGCTGGCTCTCGTGTGATTTCTCTCTCCACCATGTGAGGACACAGTCATAAAGCAACCATGCTAGGAAAAGGGCCCTTAGCAGGAACTAAATAAGCCAGCACTTTGATTTTAGACTCCCCAGTCTCCAGAACCATGAGAAATAAATGTCTGTTGTGTAAGCCACCCAGTCTATGGTTTTTTGATATAGCATCCCAAGTGGACTGACATACCAACCCTGAACTACTATTCCATGCCTTCTCAGTAGAACTCTGAACCCAAATCCTTATTAAAGCTAAGACAGCCTTTGTTTGCATATGCCAGTGCATGTGTGAGCTGAATTATCTGTATGCACTCCAGCTGGGTCAATGTGTGATGGCTTGCAGGGTGAAAATGGTGATTATAGGAGTTAAATTATTTAGGCAGATAGTGAGGTTAAGGAAGTCCTCGGTAAGGTTTCCCTTTTAATGAAAAGCAGCCCCCAAATCATTGCTTCTCTAACAAAGAGTAGCCTGTAAAATCGAGCTGCCAACATAGGAAAGCTTACACAGGTGAATGCCTTCAGCTGTGCCATTAGGAAAAGACTACCTGGGGCTAGGCATGTTCAACATGGTGGCTTCATCTTCCCTCTTCCTTGCCAACCACGTGCACAGTAAGGAGCAGACAACAGAGCACTGGCCAAGTAGAAAACCCATTTGCTTAATAAGAAGATTAGAGTGGGGTGGCCAGCTTCTTCATGTGTTATGTAAAGATCACACCTGTCCAACCAATCTTTGGACCCTATGTACATCAGACATCACCTCCTCAGGTCAGTCTATAAAATCCAGTGTGTTTCACTTTGGGCCAGATGTCCCACTTGGGAGTCCCTCTCTCTTGTAGGAGAGAGAACTGTTCTCCTTTCTCTTTCTTTTGCCTATTAAACTTGCGCTCCTAAACCAACTTCTCATGTGTCTGCGTATTCTATTTCCTTGGCATGAGACAACAAACCTCAGATATTTACACCAGACAATGATGCTGCTTCAATGGCACCTGGTACCTAACCTGAAAAACAAAATTATTTCTATGAGCCGGGCATAACTGGAAAGTAACAGAAAGCTGTCAGATCTGAAGAGGATGTGCACACTGAGGCAAGATGCATCTCAGCTGAAATAAATTGTACACATCTTGCCATGAATTTGGAGATGTGAAAAACTTAGCTTGCCATGAGCTTGGAGATGAGAACTCTAAAAATGGAAAAAGCCAAATTTTTCTCCAGCCTGGTTCTCTGCAGGAAATCAAGCTATTCAAAAAAAGTTTTTTTGATTATTATTATTTCTTACAGAACTGAGTTTGAAGATGTATTTGTACCCATGACACACAAGGCTAATGATAAATAGACCTTTGAGGAGTACTCAAATTAAATCTAGGTCTCTGCAATGAAACACCAAAACAAATATCAGACTTTTTTAAAAATGCAAAGCCTTGTCCGTGGCTGGATTCCTGCAAACCTAGACTCTCCAGAATGTGGCAATGTCCCTTTCTCTGTGGCTAATTAGTAAAACTATCCTTTTCCTTGTTGTTGGGGATTCTTAGCCTATGATTGGTTGCCTAGGTGCAGATGTCATTCCCAAAGGATATAAAAATAGCAAATGCTTTTTGTCACATGCTAGGCTCAGGCTGCTGTGTGCAAGACTCTAAAACAACATGAAGCCTTTTTTCATTCCCTTCTGTGTCGTTAGGGAAAATGACCACCCCCACATGGCCCCCCGCAATATGGTGTTCCAGCCATTGTAGCATTGTAGTTGTGCCCACACAGAGACTCTGTATTAAAAGGGCTTCTAGTAACTCAGTACAGAGTATATGGGAGTGCTGAGTTTCCAGGGGCCCATTGTTTGCTAGTAAATCAATTCCTCTAAAGTAGAATTCAGTGGTGCCACTCATATAGTAATAGCACAGTGTCTGCAGTAACAGCAGCACTTTCAGAGAGATTTGGGCTTTGCTGAGGAGCACAGAGATGAATTTCTTCTAACATCTTGTTCGCCAATTTTTTACTATAAATTATCTATGCTGATGAAGCAAGACATGATATACATATAAAACACTGAAGTAATCAGGATCTCATTCAACATCAATACAGTTTTCTTTGTTCTTCTTCAACTCTACGGCAGCACAGTTTGCCACCATTCCACACTAACAAGTGTGGCAGGGAGAGTGCACACACACAAACATACACACAAAACCAGAACTGTCTTCAAGTTTTTCTCTCAGAAGTTCTCAAACCCTTGATTTACTGTCGTAAGTCATTCAAATCTGAAGCATTAGAGGTAGGAATTTTCTACTTTAAACACTCAACAGTTGGTGTCATCATGAAGGATAGGTTATTTTGAATCATTTATGATGTACAACCTGTACAATTCCTACAAAAAGCAGATTTGATCCAAGGAATTGATGAAAGAAGGTTCCACTAAGGTCATCAAAATCCCCATAAAGCTTATGTTTGCACACTCTTCCTAATAGATTTTGTGGAGTCCCTTAAAACTCTTCAAGACTAGGACTTACAGCAAATAAGAGAAGGCATGCTTGATTCTGAAAGAAAAATGTGTGAAAAGGGCTAGAGTTTGTGTATTACATTGAATGTCAAGAGTCTTAAGGATAATCCAGGACAAGTCAGAGGAAGGTAGGAGATAAAATGCTGAAGTATTACTCATAGCCATTTTGCATGATGGTTATGAACACACTGACCTTAGGGTCACATATAACCCTGGATACAAATCCCAGCTACCAGCTATGTGACCTGGGCAAGTTTTAGTTAACCTAAATGTGTTTCTTCACCTATAAAAAAGGAAGAGTAATAAAAATCTACCTCATACGATTGTTATAATGATTAAATGAGAAGACTTGCAGGCACTTAGCATAGTGCCTTGCACATAGTAAATCCTCAATAACTTCTAGCTATTTTATTTAATTTCTAAAGCTCTCTCCAAATCCCCATATTAGGTGGAATACCGAATCCAAAAGAAAAGTAGAATTTTCATCCTGCTTCCCAAAAGATGTGTTAGGATCCTAATAGAAGGAATGAACTTACATTTAGAGACTTACTTGCACAGGGGACTACCAAGCAACATCTTGGAATTAATGGATTTAGCTGTCACACAACTATAAATATTCAGAAAACTAGTATTTTAAACATCTTGATATGGAAGATAGCCTTGTTTCTAACAACAATAAAGCTCTGTAATGTTATTCCAGCCAAGTAATTTTATAATAGCCCAAATGCCACTCTCTTTAACTGTAAGATTCAAAAATGTGAAACTAAATAAGTACATTCCATATCAATAATCTGGCCTTGTAAGAGTCTGAAGGCATACATAATTCTATGCTAGAGATTACAATTTAGGTGTTATAGTTTGCATATTTATAATAGCCATCATTCTGGAGATATACATATATATATATCACATAATATATGCAAAATAAATGCAAAGGGGCTTAAAATAATAACAATGTTTATTTTGTTCATGAATCTACAATTTGGACAAGGGCTCAGAGTTTATTTCTGCTCTACTCTATGTCAGCTAGGCCACCTGCAAGGCTGGGGCTGAGAAGCCATCTGACAGCTTGCTCAATCACATGTCTGTCCTATCGCCTACACTGGGAAAACTCAGACAGCTGGGGACTGGAACAGCTGGGGTTGCTCTGGCATACCCCTCTAACTCTGTGCAGTCTTTCCATGTGCTCTCTCTAATATGGCGTATTCGGGGTACCTGGACTGAGCTTCCAAGGCACATGTCACAAGAAAGAAAGAGGACCAGGAGGAGGCTATATCACCTTTTAAGGCCTTGCCTTGGAACCCACACATCATTATTAATTCTACACATTCTATTTATCCACACAGGTTTAAGCAGTGGGGGACACAGCCCTCTACCTCTCAACGGAGGGATGTGAAACCACACTGTAAGAAGAGCATATAGGGTAGTATACATATTGGTGATATAATTTTTGGAAAGTATAACCTGCCACAGTTGTCTTAATTTTCACACAGTGTACCAGTCAGAGTTCTTGGTTACAAGCAATAGAAATCCATTTTGGCAGACTTAAAGGGAAAAAGTATATTTGAAAGATACCGAAATATCTTGAAGGAAAAGCTAGAAGCCTGACCTGGAAGTGAGCCAGAAGCAAGAGAGGCTGAAGGGAGGCTAGGACACAGGGACTCAGCCATAGAAGAGTCTGGTTAACACACCTTTCTCATCACCACTACTGCAACTAGACAATGATGTTGCTAGACTCTCAACATCACCACTGCTAAAAAGAATAAACTGTCTCTGCGTCTTTGAGTTACGCGCTCAAGATTCAAAGTTCTGGGTGAGTAATAGTGATTGGCTGAACCTAATTCACATGGCTGCAGCCTAGCTTCTAAAGACAAGAAGATCTGACCCCTTCTTGAAAAGGAATCCTGCCTCCCACAAAAACCCACATAACAAAGAATTCACGCCAGATAAAAACAGAGGTTCAGACTCTGGGTAGCCAAAAACCTAGCAAATGTCTGATATAGACAGAAAATTAGTAGCCCTCTACAATTTTGATATAAAAGACCATCCCATTTTCTGTCAGCAAAGGATAAGACTAGAGCCTGGTTAATAATCAGGTTTTAATTTGGAATAAAGGCCAAATCCTCAATCCATGATGCATGTCCATTTTCTCATAGTGACATGTATTAAATTAATTAGGATTACAATTCTACTAGAACTCTGGGAGGCTGAGGTGCGTGGATTATTTGAGGTCAGGAGTTCAAGACAAGCCTAGCCAACATGGCGAAACCCTATCTCTACAAAAAGACAAATATTAGTCAAGCATGGTGGCATGTGCCTGTAGTCCCAGCTACTCAGGAGGCTGAGGCAGGAGAATTTCTTGAGCCCAGGGGGCAGAGGTTGGAGTGAACCAAGATTGCACCACTGCACTCTAGCCTGGGCGATAGAGTGAGAATCTGTCTCAAAAATAATAATAATAATAATAATAATAATTCTACTAGAGCAAAGTCCAATTCTAACACTATGGATATCCCACAAATAGAAATGTGTTTGTTCTCTTCAGAGACAATGGGTTTGTATATACCCAGTGCAAGGACAGGTAATATTCCATAGTCTACCTACAGGTCAGCCATTCTGAATTTATAAAAAAAAATTTCCGAACTGATTAAATTTCCAGGTTAGCATATAAACATCTAATTAGCCCAGAAATTTATGCAGCTGATTCTAGCCATTAATATTGTTTATAGAATACAAGCAGTACTGTGTTTATATCATGGCTTTTATAAGGGAGAGATGCCCACGTGCTCATTAGAATCTAGAATACTTCTCCCTTAGCCTTGGCAACAGAAAGTCTCTCTTTGCCTCAGCTTTACTGGGAGCAGGAAGTTAACTACCCTGTAACAGTGGGAAGAAAAGAGTCCATGCCAAGTTAACTGTTCATATGGCAGGAAATTTTGCACAATGATTTTTTAAAAAATCATCTTTAACATTACCTACATATTAGGATAAAGACTCTATCTAAATACTTCACAAACTTCTGAATACAAAGTTACTTGACAAACTTTGATTTTCCTCACATCATGAACAGTATAACTAATATCCCTTTTTTTTTCCAGACAGAGTCTTGCTGTGTCACCTAGGTTGGAGTGCAGTGGCGCGATCTCAGTTCACTGTAACCTCTGCCTCCCGGGTTCAAGCAATTCTTCTGTCCCAGACTCCCAAGCAGCTGGGACCACAGGCGCCAGCTACCACGCCTGGCTAATTTTTTTATATTTTTAGTAGAGACAGAGTTTCACTATGTTGGCCAGGCTGATCTTGAACTCCTGACCTCGTGATCCACCCGGCTCAGCCTCCCAAAGTGCTGGGATTACAGATGTGAGCCACTGCACCCAGCCCTAATATCTTCATATAAATTTTGAATGTCTAAAACTTGTAGTATATTTAGTGTTTTTCTTGTATTATTTAACAATAAATTAAAATGCAATCAAAATTTAGTTCTGGTTTGTTCCCTGTTATGTAAGTGAGCACAAAATAATGGAGAAAATTTAAACTTCCTGAGAGCAGGGGACCTGAAGTGTTTGTCTTGTTCACTGCTATATCCCCAGTTCCTAGTATGGGGTATATGGGAGGTGCTCGAGAGCATCAGTTGTTGTTATTGTCAAAGTTTTAAAGAGATGAAAGAGGGAGAAAAAAGTAGCAAAAAGAAGAAAGAAAATAGTAATGGATTATTTTAGAAAAGATATTTGGGTCAATGACACCGAATAATTGTTCATTCATTTCTTCTGGCTAGCTGGATGCTGTAAGTAACACCCTAAACCCTTCTCCTCCAAAATTTAGATAATTCTTCTCTTTGCCTCCAAAAACTGACAGAAAATGGCCAATACGTACTTCTCAAACCGGTGAGTGATTGCCAGCTGTTAGCTACAGTGCACACTAAAAGCCCATATCACCTTTCAACACTGCAGGAGTGTCTTGCTTTGGGCAAAGACTTATTTCTCAGGAAAAGATTGTTCTGAGTAAAGTGAGAGAAGATCTGTGTGGCACATAACATAGCTTTAGTGTTCAATGACTACTGGATAAGATAAATAATGAAAAAAAAGATGTTTTAATTAAAATACAAAAGCGGTCATTTTCTGCTCAATAAAAATGTTCTAATTATGCTACCTGAATTACAATGTGAACCATAATAAAAAAGGAATACTTTAGTAAGAAAAAAAATTATAAATGACACTTACATGTAAAATACTCTTAAATATTACATGAAATAAGAAAAAAAGGGAAGGAGACAACAGAGGAAAAAACAGAGGGAAACAAGCCCATAATACCTACAGAGCCTGCTGAAATGAAGTGGATCACTCAGTCTTAGGACTGGAAATAGCCATAAAACATACTAACCATCCCATATCAGTTTAAAAGCTACCCAAGGAAGATTCAATATTTCACAACCTAATCAGACTAAGATGGTAGAATTATTGGCATATTTACTCTTGTTTAGATGGCTGGGGTTCTTGGGTTAATAAACATGTATTTTAAAATTATTCCTTCTCTAATCTTAGTATCTTCATGCTACATTCTCAAAATAATTTCCTTTTATTTTGCTCTTAGCAGAGGTGAAGAACGGCTAATCCCCAAAGTCTGGACTAGAACACTTCATGTGCATGAAGACCTTTTTGATAATGTATCACCTTTCTACTCTTGCTCCTCTGAAATAGATCAGATCTGTCCCTTTAACCTTTTTTGTTTAGATTTTTAGATCCCACTGTTATATACTTCTTGATTCTCCCAAACTATCTTCTCTTCTCACTCAAGCTCAAATCCTATTCCAAAAAGGATTTGAACAGTGCCAATTATAAGAAAATAGTTTAGAGGAGTACAACAGCAGACTTTGAAACTGAAGCCTTGACATTTATATATATTTTAAAGCTGAGGTGAAAAGGGATTAAAAATTTCTAAAGCATCCCAGAATAGATCCTTGGATTTCAAGCCAATTACTTTGAAGTTACCTATTTAAATTTCCAGTTTTGGATTCAATCAAAGGGTCATGCTATTTTATTTCGGAGAAATTACAGCGATGTGCTCAATAGACAAGTGGGCAGGTCCCATTTGTCTACCAAGATTTAAAAATAACTACTCTTTCCCACACAGCCGTCTTCTCTTTTATTATTATTATTTCGCGATTTGCCAAGAGCTAAAACCACTCTACAACACTTATTTCAATGAACTATTACAGAGGACAATTGAAATCATTTTCTACTAATTATTCTGTTTTCTTAAATTGTGTGTAAAGACCTGTCTTATGTGAAAGGATCGCAGTAGGTCTAATTATCAGCTTCAGGAAAATTAATTGCAACTTTAAGGACTTTGATTCCCTGGCTTTAAAGCCACCAGTACCTGCCAAAACACAGAAATGACTGAGAAGTGTCACATTCATGAATTGCCGGGAACTGTCATTCATGAATGACCAAAGAGACACAGCAATGCTGCTTTAAGTGTCCACTACAGTTCCCACCTTTCTGTCTCAGGTTACTGTGATGTCATCAACTAATGATTGGCTAGCAATTATTATGCCCTGCACCAGAGCAAGGGGCTCCTAATTATTACAGTGGCTTGATTTGTTTCAATGTATAAAGTATTTAAAATTATTTTTGAACCATTTGGCTAGTTCTGATGTCTTCATTAGCAAATAATCTTCTATCATACTCTAATATTTTTGGGGCATTTTGGAGGACAATTGCTTCATAATCTTCAACCAACATTAACTCTTTTCTGGAAAGTGGGTGGGACAACTTTGTCATAGTGGTGAAGAGGTAGTTATAGCACTCTGTCCTATGAGCCTTTACCTGGCATTCTAGCCTTCTACCCTGAGGTCGGCTTTACAGGGTTTGGTAACTCCTCCTCCCCTACCCCCACACCCACACACACTTCTCCCATGGTCAGGATCTGGAAGGGAAAGTGGCAGGTGCTGGCAAGAAATACTAACCTTGTCCTCAGGGCAAATTTTGAATTGTTGCTACCACAGAGATATATATCGGGAGGGACTGAGTAACAGCGGCAGCTGGACAAGAGCAGCAGTGAGGGCAGCATGTGATTCTAGCAACAATGGACAAGCCAAGACTAAAGCATCCCATAGCAATACCTGAAGCAAATGCCAGGGCTTCTAAGCTCTATGCAACTACATTCTTCCTGGAGTTTTCTTAGCTGGAGAGAACATTCCCATACCCAGTCATGTTTGCAATAGTATCTTTTGAGTACAAAAATGAGACCAATTTACATACCTACAAATATTTGTACATACTGCACCAAAGGCAGAAACTATAAAAAATTGTTATTCTATTCCACTGAATCTAAGACTTTTTTTTTTTTTCACATTTTAACATCTCTGAAATCAATATATGTCATACAATTTTTGGAAAAAAACAATAGCTCTGACAACATAAAAACAAAACTTTAAATTTCTATATGGCAAAAAATACCACATATACTGTTAAGAGGAAAACTTAAAAAGTATTTACAACCTTATGCCTAACATAAGGTTATAAGGTTACAGCCTTAAGACTAACATAAGGTTATAAGGTTACAGCCTTATGCCTAACATAAGGTTATAAGGTTACAGCCTTATGCCTAACATAAGGTTATAAGGTTACAGCTTTATGCCTAACATAAGGTTATAAGGTAACAGCCTTATGCCTAACATAAGGTTATAAGGTTATAGCCTTATGCCTAACATAAGGTTTATACCCTTAATAACCAGGAGCTTTTACAAATCACACCAAAGCTGAGCAAACAATAGGGAAAAGGGATAATGATGTGCACAGGAAAGTTACAAAAGAGGGGGCAGGAAATTTCATATCTAAATAGTTTTGTTATTACCATTATAATGACACTCATATAGTCCTACCTCTACCCTGCTGCTCCTTAGAGGCCAGTTATTAATTTAGGCTGGAGAAAAGGGGAAAAGGAAAGAATCTTCTCTTTTCCAAGCATTGTACTTCTAGATTTCACAAACGTGAATTCACTGAAGCCTAATAACAATCCTATGAATTTAATATCATTGTGCATATGAGGAAAGCAAGGATTAGAGAAGCTGAGTAATTTAAACAAATTCTCAGAGCAGGTATAGTAAAGCCCACATTCCTGGTTCGGAGTCCTTATACACCTGATCAGAGCACAATTCTAGAAACCCTATTCAGATACAAGAGGCTTCCCTGAAAACGAGGAGACAGACCTTGAAGTTTTAAACCCAAAACAATAACTATTACCCTTAATACCAGAGGCATCACATTCCATGAATCAACAATATTTGTATTCAGTTGCATAGGAAACTTCTTAAAGTTCTGTTGTGATTTTCTCCTTTGGAAAAGAAGAAATTAACTGTCATATTAAATGTGTTTCAGTTGAAAGATTAAGTGTTTTTTTGTTTAAAATATGGATAGCTTTCTACAAGTAAAACCATGACTGAAAAAAAAGAAGACTCAATTCCTAAGTATCATTAAAATCTATCCACTTTACTAAAATAAAGCATGTGCATCAAAAATAAGTAGATCACTATTCCTCAGACTGGGTTTTAGGTGGAAACATGACAATGAAAAATAGCCCCCAAACTTTTATTGAAATACATGCAAAGAAGATGGGCCAGTGAAAAGTAGCCCTGCTTTGGTGGCCCAGAGAAAAGGGATGTTAATTAAATAAATGATCTGATAGATGTCAGAGTAGCTGGTATTAATGTTATGACCATGTTGTACAGGCGAGGCCCTGAAATTTTACCTAATTCTCTAGTTCCCCCAACACCAAAGTCTTGATAGTGTGCCTTGAAGACAAGTCACAGTCCAGGAAATCACCAATGTTGCATCTGCTGTCAGGCATCTACTTCTCCAGGTGGAAAATGCCAGGACCCTCCTTCCCTAAGACCAGGGAAGGGGGAATAGAGGGATAGGTACTAGGTGGCACTTGTGTATCTGTACACAGAAAAACAGCTCTCTTACTCTTTTTTTCAAAGTATCAGGTATTAGGAGTGCTCAGTTTGACATATGTGGCTGGGTTACAGAGGATTAAAACAGGATGCCTACAATTTTTCAGTCTTAAAAGCCGTTCTACAATATCAGTCTAAGGTTTATATAATACTTCTCAACTTCCATCAAAGGCTGATATTTCTTCATCACCTTTTTGCAGACCAGCCTGTTCTTTTAAAAACCAACTTAAGGTTTTTTTTCAGCAAGCAAAATGTAACCCAGTATGAAGTCAAGTGGTTTAGGTTATTTAGCCTGAGTTCTGATAGTTTTTGAAAATATGTTAAATATATTAAAGTGTCATAGACAATCTGTCCTGGAATTCAGCCACCAAAAAAGTTCTAAATTAAAAGGACTAAACCAAAATGACTCTTTTCAGCACAGCTGTTTAACCTTTACAATGATACCATGCCACCAACTTGCACTGTGCCCGCTGCATTTCACCAGCCATTCATTAAAACATTATCGCTATTTTCTAACCATAATAGCAAAAACATAAAAAATCTTATTTTCAAGTACTTCATTAACAAAAACTTGAGGTTTACAATTGTCTGTTTGCAATATTGACTAAAAAATATATTATTTAGGGCAAAATTTTCCTCCAGATTTAAGCATATAAGGAAAAAGCAGGGAAAGGAAGGAAGCCAGAAAATGTGAAGAAAGTGTCAAGTAAAGTTACTTATAACTGATAAAATTTTAGTAACATCATAAGAGCATAGAGGAGGGGGTTTGAGAACCCAGATGAACACTTAGATGTATGTACTTAAAACCTGAAAAAAGGATAGTAATACAGACAACTTCACAAGCCTGTTTTCTCTAATTCCAAAAAAATAAAAATAAATAAATAAATAAAAAATAAAAAAAAAAACCTTGGAATTCACTTTAGGCCAAAATAGAAAATGGGAATGTGATTTTAAGATTCCTATTAAATCAACTAAGGCTAAAGGTCGTTTTAAGAGTTCATTAAAAATTCAAAAAACAATCAAATAACTTCCAGTAACTGCATATTATTTGCTGATCATCTTTCCTCTCAGTTCTTTTTAAAGTTGTAAGATAAATTGATTCTAAGAATATATAAAGGCTCCCAGCACTTTGGGAGGCCAAAGTAGGTATATCACTTGAGCCAAGGAGTTCAAAACCAGACTGGGCAAGATAGTGAGACCCTGTGCCTACAAAAAATAAAAATTAGCTGGGTGTGGTGGCACATGCCTATGGTCCCAACTACTTAAGAGGCTGAGGTAGAATTGCTTGAGACCAGGAGGTCAAGGCTAGAGTGAGCTGTGATGCACCACTGCACTGTAGCCTAGGTGACAGAGCAAGATTCTGTCTCAAAAAAATAATAAATACATAAAATGGCAATGAAAGAAATCTATTGAGTCCAAAGATTAGTTCAAGAGATTATGAATTACAAAGAGAGATAATCAGATGTCATATTAATTGCTCAAAATATTTCATAAATAAAGTATCTAAAATATATGGGAGAATGAGTTCATTGTTTTAGGAGAGATGGTTTACCATTATCACACCTTAGTACTGTCCCATGGAAATCACATTTGACTTTTAAGAGCTCCATTAAAGTGATTCTAAGCTGAAAATCTCAAAATTCAAAGACTTTTAATGCTTCTAGTATGTGATGATATATATCACTATTTTAGTATTATTATTCTCATTATGAGCACATTATTATCTAAAATAGTAAGAATTAAGTCCTAAATGTTGAATATTTCTAAAGGAAATGTGAATAAGTCATAAAATGTACACGGGACATGGATCTTTCCAACAAAGCAGAATGAAATTGTAAAGGTTTGTTATGTTTTCATGGACTATGTATGCCCTTACTATCTTGAGCCTGGTAAAATCTAGCAAATAGCTGAAATAACCTTCATAATTTATAAAATGAATAAAGGGAAATCACCCCATTAATATTAAAAGCTAAAAGTGTGTCTGTATAGTACTAAATACAGCAGATTTTTTTTTTAAGTAGGAGGCTTTACTCTCCTGAAATTCAGAAGAGCATTAGCCAAGTACCTTTCTGAGCACTGACATGAGAAAAAATTCCTATGTCTAATAGGGGGAGAAAAAAACTGCAGCAGCTTCAATGGTCCAGGATAACCTGAGAGGCCTTACTCAATACGGTCAGTTGTCGACTTGGTTATCTGGTCTTTCACAGATAGACCAAACTACATTCTAAGGCAAAAATAAAATTGTTCTCCACAACAACTTCTGATGCTAAGAGACACATATTTTAATATTACTTGATTTTTAATAACCTACTATAAGTCTATCTCCACTACTTAATGCATATTAACTAGATAAATCTGTATCACTCACTGAAATAAAGAATTTCCTACTTTATACCTGAAAATCTGCTAAAAGACCCATTTGTCTTATAACTTATTAATTTATTTATTTATGGGACTGAGTCTCGCTCTATTGCTCAGGTTAGAGTGCAGTGGCATGATTTCGGCTCACTGCAACCTCTGCCTCCCAGGTTCAAGCAATTCTCTTGCCTCAGTCTCCAAAGTAGCTGGGACTACAGGTGCGCGCCACCACGTCCAGCTAATTTTTGTATTTTTAGTAGAGTCAGGGTTTCACCATGATGGCCAGGATGGTCTCAATCTCTTGACCTTGTGATCTGCCCACCTCGGCCTCCCAAAGTGCTGGGATTACAGGTGTGAGCCACCACACCAGGACAATTAATTTTTTTTTTTCTTAAAGCAGACAATTTTGAAACTAACCCAAAGGGGCTAATTACTATAATAGCAAAATATATTTGTTAAACTGGTTTATATTAAGCAATCCTATAGTATAGACCTTAAAGTCAACAATAAAATATAATTCCTGGGACCTTCCATCTACCCTAAAATTACTTTTTCAAAGCTTTAAATTGTTTCTAGGATTTGATGAACACGTTCATATTTGCCCTATTTTCATACTTCATGATTTCATAAATCTGGATCATGTTTCTTCTGAGACTTCATCTTTCTAGAAAGTCAGTCTTCCTGGTTAGTCATTATACTGAAGCCACTAAGCCTCAATTATTGACTTTCCCAGAATGCCTCAGCTCTCTGTTTTCTGATATTTGGCATAAAAACTGGATACAATTAGAAACAAATTACAGCCAAGACAAAAATAATAGAATTTTTAAATTTTGCTAAAACAAAAACATTTCTTGTTTGGCTAGTTTTTACTAACCTGTATAAACTTCCTCAGGGGGCTGAATTCATCTGCAGACAACACATAGTAGATTAAAGTGTTGGACTTTTATCTGAAGTTTAGATACCTAATTTTTCTACCCACTTACAGGGTATAAACTTCCTAGAAAATCTTGGCTAATGCTTTACCCAGAAATTTCTACAACCATCTTCTGTTTATTTCCTGTTGAAAATAAAGCATTCTGTCTAATACCCAGATGAGGACGGGGCCTTGGGCCCCTTTTTGGAAACAGAAAGAATCTCTTGGGGAAATGGTGCCATGTCAGTAGTGGTGGTTATCCATGACCACAAGACTTATGTCTTATTCATCCATTTATATCTGGCACCTGGTGATAGATGCTCAAAAACATATTTGTGAAAGAACTGATAAAGATTTGAAACCAACGTGACTAAATGGAGACAAATAGGTTACTCTGGAACTCCAATTTTCATTTATATATCCTTTCACATGTTCCTTCTAGGATAGAAGCAGATGGTAGTCAAGGAAGACAAGGGTGACTGGGTGTGGTGGCTCACCCCTGTAATCCCAACATTTGGGGAAGCTGAGGTGGGCAGACTGCTTGAACCCAGGAGTTTGAGACCAGCCTGGGCAACATGGCAAAATCCCGTCTCTACAAAAAAAATACAAAAATTAGTCAAGTGTCTATAGTCCCAGCTACTCAGGAGGCTGATGTGGGGGAGATCACCTGAGCCCAGGAAGTGGAGGCTACAGTGAGCTGTGATCATGCCACTGCAATCCAACCTAGGTGACAGAGTGATACCCTGTCTCAAAAAGACATGAAAGAAAAAAGAAAAGAAAAACAGATGGACAAGGGAGAATAACGTTCTAAGACCTTTTTGGGACAAGATTTTTCAAAAGGACTCAGTGAGACCCCAACAATTCAATACGGAGTGGTAACAAATACAATAAAATGTTCTGAGTAATGGAAGTAGATTCTGAGGTGTTTTGTCAAGAGTCTTTCAGGCACTGCTAAAATCAGCCTCTTTATCTACCCAGGGTTACTTAATCTACCTATATCCACCTAGATGTTTTTTTCCATCTCAAATATTCATGTAGACCAGCTAACTTACTCTCAGAATGAAGGTTCATACCTGCATTCTCAGATTCATAAGGGGTTTGCAGGGGACTATGCATGCCCTAGAATTTAGCCTTTGATACCTGGAAGAGAAGAGTGCTCAAGCAGAACAGTGGGATGTGAGGTTTCGGGCAGAAAGAACAGCTTACTTGAAGAACTAGGCTTATTTGTGTGACCAGGAGCCCAATATTGATATTAAACTGTTAAAGATCAAACTGCACAACATACTTGATAGCTGTCGAATCTGTAAGGGCCCCCCTCACAGTCCAGTAACTTCCGATCACACTGTACAGGCACTAGACAGTTTCCACAGCAGCACATGACTTACAACAAAACCTAAGACCTAGGGTTGGAGCTTTCATGAGAAAGTCAACCTTCTTACCACTGAGTGATGACAACAAAGCTTTCTCCAGACAGCAAAAATGATGAGGTTAAATTTCTGTAGGAAACAATAATTTAATAACTAAAGGCATTTAGTGGAAGAAGAGGAATAACAAGTGCTAAGCAGGAAAGAGTGAATTTAGCTGGCTGGCAGACAGCACTGAGTATCCCAGGGGCCGAGAAAGTGAGAAAGAAGGCTAGAAAGCTGAGGTAAGACCAGATAACTGAGGGCCACTTGTTTGCTATGAAGTGTTTTGAATGTGGTCTCCAAGTCTGTATTTAAAAAATTCTACCATCTTCATTGTAAAATCACTAGTTTAATGTGGTATTGTATTTGAAGTTTAAAAATTCCAATTTCTATTTGTCATATATATGACAAAATACGTGACATGTTTTGCACAGAAACATCCAAAATGTGAAAATGTGTCAGTGGAAAGTCTGGAAAAATAAAAGCCACACAGGTATTGTGTTGGAAAAAGGCTAGTAAATGAATAAGTGGCTGTCAAAATTTAGCAGAGTATCCTGCTGTGTAATGATTTGTCTGATTTGCGTTTTTAAAGAAAATGGCAGTCTGATTTTTTATTTTTCTCCTAAGCAGACCTATAATTTATAATAAATTAAAAGGAAAATTAAACTGAGAGGTATTCTTTACACTAGTGCTTTCAAAAAACTGATAATCATTTTATTCTGCTGCCAGTTTATTAAAGCTTTTTTCCCCCTACACTCCTAAATATGATCATTTTTATCCATAGTTTTCATTGAAAATTGAAACTCACTGGGGATTTGGCGGTATTAGGGTTTCAGAATTTTGTGTGTGTGTGTGTGTGTGTGTGTGTGTGTGTATCTAGGATTAGGGATGGACACTAAAACTTTCTGTACATCTCCTGTGTAAGACTGCCCTCTCACCGAGATCTGAGTCAAACAGGTTGCTCAAAATTTCCAATATGAATGTTAACTCTCTGCTATAAGCAATTCCTTTAACTTACTTTAAATCAAAACCCAGGTGTCCTATTCCACATCCCCACAGCATCTCCTTGATTTTCCTAATAGTCGCTTCTGCTAGATTGATAGCTGGTTTGCAGAAAACATACCTTTATTTTGCTAGCATTTCAGTGCTTGAATCGAAAGGGACCTATGTGCACTGTCCAGGAGTTTCCAGGAAGCTATTTGAAGGAAACCACTTTCAACTGAAGGGGTAAGGAAGCTTTTATCAAATCAGAAGCTCAATCCCCTGATCAGGCCAGCCTTTCTCTTGTTACATGTTTTGGGATAGAATTTATTTTCTTTGACAAAATACTAAAAGTAATTTTGGGAGTGAAATACTAACAGCAGCTACTCTTCCTCATCATCTTCATTAGCATCATCATCATCAGTGTGGTAGGCAGATGGCCCCCCTCAAATATGTCCACACCCTAACCCTTGTGAATACATTACCTTACATGGCAAATGGGACTCTGCAGGTGTGATAAAGGTAAGAGTCTTGAGATGTGAATATTTTCCTCCATTACTTAGGTGGTCCCAATGTATTAGGTGGGCACAAAGGTCTTTATGAGAGACAAGCAGGAATATCAGCCAGAGGAAATCTAGCAATGGAAGCAAAAGTTGAACTGATGCCATTGCTGGAAGGTGGCTGCACCAAAAGACTAGCCAGTCTCTAGAAGCTGGAAAACACAAGAGGCAAATTCTCTCCTAGAGCCTTCAAAAGGAGCACAGGCCTGCTGACACCTTGGTTAATGTCATAATGTCATAACACTTATTTTCAGATATCTGACCTCCAGAACCATAACAACAAACTTGTGCTGTTTTAAACCACTAGATTTTTTTTTTTTTTGTAATTTATAGCAGCAGTAGGAAACTACTACCATCATCAGTACATACAACAACCCTATCAGGTGGTTGGTTGTTATTGTCCCCCGCTATACAGATTAGGAAACTGAAGCTCAAAGGCATTTCAGATAGCAAGTAACAGAGCCAGAAATCGAACACAGTACTGTTTGGCATCAAAATTCATGTTCTAACTAAATAATTACACTATAATGCCTTCAAGAGCAATTGGCATAAGAATTATTTAGTATTTATTTATATCAGCTGCCAAGCGCTTGATAATCTAGCTTTTCCCTATTATCCATCCCGTCTAAATGATCTAACATCTTGGCTTTCTCATGTTAAAGCTATCAGTATCTTCAGAGTTGTATCTAGGCAACAGTAGGACATTACACTATATTCTGCTTAGCACATAGTTGCTTCTCATTATAATCCTTACTCTATACAACTTCCATTGTAGTCTCTGGGTTAATGCCACAGAGGTGCTGCACAGTGGAAAAGAAAGAAAGAAACTGGCCTTGGAGTCAGCAAATAAAGGTTGTATTCCCAGCTGTGCTACTAATGATATACTATGTGACCTTCCACTTTGAACCTTTCAACCTCTTATATGAAAAACCTCTTTCTACTCTGAAGCTCTTATCTGAAAAAGTCAAAGCCAGACAATGTCTTAAGGATCTGTTATGAACTAAATGCTTGTGTTCCCCAAAATTCATATATTGAAGCCCTAATCCCTAATGTGATGGTGTTTGGAGGTGGGGCTTTTGAGAGGTATTTAGGTCATGATGATGAAACCCTCATGAATGGGATTAGAGCCCTTACAGGAAGGGACAAGAGAGAAATGACCTCTCTCTACCTGGTACAATATCGCAGGAAGGCAGCCACCTGCAAATTAGGAAGAGGAACCTCATCAGACACCAGATCTGCCAGCACCTTGATCTTGGACTTCCCAGCCTCCAAAACTGTGAGAAATAAATGTCTGTTGTTTAAGCCACTCACCTATAGTCTTTCGTTATAGCAGCCCAACCTAAGGCAGAATGCTTTGAGATATAAAGTTCTGGCTTTGTAACTTCCAAATCTATACAGGGACTCCACTATCTAAGTGCTAATCCTAAATTGGCAATTTCTTGTGCAATGATTCCAGCTGGGTGCCTTATTACTTCATCGTGGGTCCCTTACCATCTGCCTCCTTTCGTTAATAATACCACCATTTTCCCAGTCTTTGAGATACATTTTTACACATCCCTATGTTTCATTCTCTGGAGTCTGTCAGGCACCACATTCAGTTGCCTTCTTCATGTAATTAGGGTCTATTATTTTTAGGACAATAAACATGGCAACAGGATGTTAGCTGAGGAATATATTAGAATCTACTAGGTGAGTCAGGAGTTTGTACTGGTTATGGGAATGAAAAGAAAAGAACAAAGTTTTAAAAATGATTTGGAGGAAGGCATCTGGACGTGGTGACTAAAACTTGCTTCTTTATTTTTAAATAAGTTTAAACTCCTCAGTACAGATTTTAAAATCTGAAACTATCTACATGTGTAATCTTATCTCCCAATGTTTCCCAGTCTCTTGCTTCTTCCACAAATCATCAATGACACTCACTAAATTAGTTAGGCTCATTCATCCCTACATAATTTCAGCTCTTCATCAGGTTTGACATGTAAACTGCCTTCACATTTCATATCACATCCTCACAACAACCCAACCATTGGAAAGATGAGGCAAGTTTACAGAACTTGATCGAGGTTACAGCTAAATAAAGGGTGGGGCCAGGACTCACCAGGGGCTTCTGCATCCAAGTTCTTCTTATTTATTTATTTATTTATTTTTTTTTTTAATTTTTTATTTATTTTTTTTTTTTTTGAGAAGGAGTCTCGCTCTGTCGCCCAGGCTGGAGTGCAGTAGTGGGATCTTGGCTCACTGCAACCTTCGCCTCCCAGGTTCACACCATTCTCCTGCCTCAGCCTCCCGAGTAGCTGGGACTACAGGTGCCCGCCACCACACCCAGCTAACTTTTTTGTATTTTTAGTAGAGACGGGGTTTCACCGCATTAGCCAGGATGGTCTCGATCTCCTGACCTTGTGATCCGCCCACCTCGGCCTCCCAAGGTGCTGGAATTACAGGCGTGAGCCATCGCACCTGGCCAAGTTCTTCTTATTTGACATCACTACCTCATAAACCTTCTCACAAATACAGTTTTATCAGGCAGCTCCCAGGTATTTCCTTGTTCTCCATTTTCACGTCGTGTTCTTAAAAAGCTATCCTCACAAAATGCACATATTGACCCACAGGTGAGGGTGGCTCAGAAAAGGGTCATGTGTACACAATTCAGAAGGAAATAAATTTTGCTTATCATTTTAATATCAAGCAATGTTTGCATTTCATTCTTTTCTTTAACTTTACATGCCCTAGTAGGAGTGAATACAGCTAGACCGGGGTGGGCAAAAGTCAAAGAAGGTGAAGTATGCCATAAAATAAACACAAGTGAGATCAAAATGTAGAACGATTACTCTTGACAATTCCTATGAGAAATACACTGATATTTCCCAGATAGAGAAGTTATTCCTCTTAAGAATATCCAGTTATTATTTGCCTAACGTCATTCAATCATAGTACTCTAACTTGCATGAAATAAAAGAAGGCAAAGAATCATGGAATGTAGAAGCTGGAAAGACCTTAAAGGTTAACTGACCCAACTGAATTAGCCTGGATTCTATCATTTACATGTGACATAATAAAGGACAACTCAAACTGGCATAAGAAAACAACAACAATTTAAAAAGCCTTTACTGGAGAAACACCTGAAAAGGTAGTGTTAGATTCATGCATAGATAGGGTCTGCTTTCCTCCATATAGGCTCCATCTCCAGTTACCTCTACACAATTACAGCTTTCTATTCTACTTACTTAGGAATATTATAGGGAAAAAAAGCATCTTCTTTAATAGTTCCAGACAAAGCCCAGAAGTTAACTTCTGATCCATCCATCCTGGGTTGCCTACCCACCCTAACTACTCCAGTGGCCACGGGAAGTAGAGATTCATTGACCTAAACTGGGTCACATGTTCACTCCTGGATAAAAGGGAACAGACTGGGTTGGACCCAATACTTGAAAGTAGGAACTTTTTCAAGTACAGGGAGAAATGGAAGCTGAGCAGACAAAACAAATGTCTACCATAAAAACACCTTATTATAGATGAAAAAACTGAAGTCAGAGAGTTAGGACTATATCTCAAGTTTTCAGTAATTCATTCAGAATTTAAACAGATAAATTAACACCACCCATGTAGATACTTTTGAATTTTATTTACCTGTGCTTCATTGTTTTAGCAAACACTCTATAAACCTTGTATTTTTACTCAAAATATAAAGTAAAGGGCGAAATTGTCCACCTTTTATTGAGGGTAATGTAGTCCCTTTCATTACAAAAACAAATATAAAAATAAGGAAATAAGACTTATTGTGATTCACGGCACTTGAAGTGAATAACTTTTGCTTTCGGAGGCCGAGGCGGGTGGATCACCTGAGGTTAGGAGTTCAGGACCAGCCTGACCAACACGGTGAAACCCCGTCTCTACTAAAAATACAAAAATGAGCTGGGCGTAGTGGCAGGCTCCTGTAATCCTAGTTACTCGGGAGGCTGAGGCAGGGGAATCACTTGAACGTGGGAGGTGGAGCTTGCAGTGAGCCAAGATCATGCTACTGCACTCCAGCCTGGATGACAGAGTGAGAAGAAAGAGAGGGAAGGGAAGGGAAGGGGAGGAGAGGGG